>NC_132876.1:113960846-114279950 GCF_048164855.1 Canis lupus baileyi
TGTGAGAGCCTATTTACATGTGTTTGAAAAGTTATTTTCCAAAAAACAACTTGAACAGCAACTTCAAGTCCAACAGGAAGAGTTTTAATTTAATCCTATAGGAGATGGTGGCCAGAAGGGTTAGCAGAGAAGTTTTTGTAATATGAACATCTCCGCATTGCTTTCAAATTAGTCCTAACACACATTCTGAATGCAAGATTGAGAAAAACTGATGAAAGGGGAAAACAGGCATGAGACTCTCTTGCGGCAGAATAATCCGATTGTGCTTCTCTTTTTATTCATCCATTAAGGAATCAAGGGTGTTAGGAGGAAGAGGGAAGAATCTTTGACCCTAAGAAGAGCAGAAGGTTATTATTAAATCTAACTATGTAAGCATGTGAGCGAGCATGTGGTTTTTCTGTTTGTGGTTCTGATGGGAAGAAGCAACTCATCAGCTGAGAAGAGGCAAAAGAAAAATAGTCTTTACCCATAACCTGGTTTCAGATTCTGGGTTTAGATCTTTAGATCAGCATTTCTCAACCTCAGTACTCTTGCCATTTGGGGCCAGATCATTCTTTGTGGTGGGGGCTGTCCTGTGCATTGTGGAATGTTGAGTAGCATCCCTGGTCTCTACCTACTGGAAGCCAGCAGAACCTGGCCCAATTCTCTGCAGCTGTGAGGATCAAAACTATCTCTAGACGTTGACAAATATCCCCTGGGAGGCAACATCACTCCCAGTTGAGAACCACTGCTTTAGATGGTCTGACCCAAATTAGAAGATTTTGAGCTGTGCTTCTTGAGTTATCTGTAGGGAGGAACAGTTTTGAAAAAATTTCTAATCTGTTGTGAACCAATACATTTTGAAGCATGATAAAAGTGAAATATTTTTAAAAACTAAAGTAACAAAAAGGCATAAAATGCAAACGACTGTTTTTATGGTTGGTGTGAAATGAAATACAATTATTCTGTAAAGTTAGCAAAAAGGTTTCCAATTGCTTAGTCTCGATTTCTGTACTTCTCTCATGTGGACCATTAATGAAGAGTAGATGGGCCCAGTCCTCAGAAACACTAATTTGGAGGACATTAGACTTAGAGAAAGAGAAAATGCATTAAATCAAGTAATCCTTGCAGCCTAGTAAGAAATAGTCCTTAAGTCTTTATGTTTCGTATGTTCAGCTCTTGTTAGCTTTAGATTATATGATTTGGGTTAGCTTTCATGGTTTTCTTGGTGACTTCTATTTAATTTTTAAAAGAAGTAAATGCCTGTGGGAAAGCATGATAATTTATAGCTATGATCCATGGAAAAGCTGGCCGTGGAGACTCCAGCTAAGGGACAGCATTTGGCTTGTAGATAGTGCATCATTTCTTTGATTCATTCGTCGATTCATTTAACATGTATTTGTTCAATAACTGTGACCCAGGCCCTGGGGATCCAAAGATGATGAGGGAGAAATTCCACCCAGGAGGGAGGGTAGTGGCATACAGAACATCTTCCCCGAGGAAGTGATATCCACTGGACCCAAGGTATGGATAACAATCCCCCGGGTGAAGCAGGAGAGGCTGAGAGCATGTTTCAGACAGAAGGTGCTTCATGGGAGACAGCAGTTGGTCATGACCCTTCAGGAAAATGAAAGTAAAACACAGAGCTGGGTGGAGAGAAGGAGGCAAAAGATGATGCTATAAAAATAACACAGGGATCAAATCATGAAGCCCTTGTCAGTTCTTGCCAGGCCAGGTATGATGCCAAAGACCAGTAACAATGGCATCACCTGGGAGCTTTCTGGAAATGCAGACTCTAAGGCCCTATCCCAGATCTGCTGAATCAGAGTCTTCATTTTTACAGGAGCCCCAGGGGATCTATAAGTTCAGTAGAGCCTGAGAAGCACTGTTTGGAGACATATGAAGGCTAAATTTTTTATTGGCACCTTTATCTTGAAAGATATGGTTAATTACTATAAGGTTTTTAGGCCCTGGAGGTTGGCTAAACCAATATCCCCTGGAACTCTTGCCTGCCTTTGCAATAGGTCCCAGGTGACGAGCATGTAGCTCAATATTGGCTTTTCTAGACTCCCTTGCAGCTGTAGAAAGGGTGGAACACCTCACTGGCAATCTACTAGGGTGATTTTTGAGAAAGCTACTGCTTTCCTGATTAAAATAGTAGGTATGGCCAGCAGATCCTTTTGCCATTTCTTTCTGTCTTTAATGGGGATGTGATTCCTGGAGCTGTGGCAGCCGTCTTGGTTATAGGAGAAAGGCCAGTGCTAGCCCCGACTTGTTGGGCTGTGGAACCTAAGCCAGAAGACAATTCCTCCAGATGGCATTTGTTTGTTTGTTTGTTTTTTTTTTTTTTTTTTTGTTACTTGCAACTGAAAGCACTCCTATGACTAGCCCAGAATGGCAAATCATTAGTATTTGTATTAATACAAATACTAATTTGTATTAGTATTTGTTAGTATTATGTTTGTACATATGTAAAATTCAAAGTATTTGCTGAAGCAAGATATACCTTTACTGCCTTCTCCCCTACAGAAAAATTCAGCAATATGCAGCCTAGGCTAGAATGGTAGTTAACCACAAAACACCAGGAACTCTGCTATCTTTGCCATTCTTTTTTTTTAAGATTTTATTTATTTGTTTTAGAAATAGAGTGCAAGCAGGGTAGGGTGAGGAACAGAGGGAGAGGGACAAACAGACTCTGCTGAGTGTACAGCCTGACACAGGGCTCCATCCCATGACCCTGAGATCATGACCTAAGCCGAAATCAAGAGTTGGACACTTACATGAGTCACCAGGTGCCCCATCTTTGCCATTCTTCCTGCAGGACTTCCATCTTCATGATAGTTGTGGCAATTCTACCTAGAACATCTGCACTCCAGGTCGATAGGCCACTTACTAATTGTTAAGAAACCTTCCTTGAAGTCCCACACCTCACTTCTACATACAGCTCATTGGCCAGGTCTTGTTACATGTTTACACATTGCTGCAAAGGGGGCTGTAGTTTTGTTTTGTTTTCTGGTTTGCCATGGACTAACCTAAAAATCAGAACTCTATGCCAAAGTAAGTGAGACAATCGATATTTGATATCCATATCTTTCTGGAAGATGCCACCATAATCAGATTTGCATATCAGGAAGATCCTTCTGATAGTATTGGAGAGAGCAGGTTGTGGGGAAAGAGGACTGGAAGTAGGCAGACCAGTGAGGAGGCAGATGAATACTGTAGGAGTTGGCAAACTATAGACCATAAGCTGGTCTGATCAAATCTGGCCCGCTAATTATTTTTGTAAACAAAATGATATTACAACATAGGAAGGCCATAAACTTAGATATTGTTTATGTCTGCGTAGAGGTGGAAAATCATCTTCCCTTTAATCCTGAGTTCTTGGCTGAGAACACTATGATCAAACACAGATTAAGAGGAGAAGAACAAACAGTAGTTTCATAACATGTACACCTTCTGTACACATAGGAGAGATGCAGGAGAACTGAGTAAAACTCCCTGAAATAGCCCAAACCACTACTTTTAAAAATTTTTATTTATTTATTTATTTATTTATTTATTTATTTATTTATTTATTTATTTGAGAGAGAGCGAGCATGCATGCATGTGAGCAGGGGAGAGGGAGAGAGAGAGAGAGAATCTCAAGCAGACTCTGTCCTGAGTGTGGAGCCTGACACGGGGCTCAGTCTCACGACCCTGAGGTCATGACCTGAGCCGAAACCAAGAGCCAGATGCTTAACTGACTGAGCCAACCAGGTGCCCCCCTCCCCACCGCCAAGCCACTACTTTAAATACCAATTTCAGCTACAGACAAAAGATTGAAGCTTGGGCAGGAAGCCAGTTATGGAAGGTTACCAGGAAAAGCACAATAAGCAATGGTCAGATTTGGTTATGCAGATTTAAGTCCGTGCCTTCTCCATTGATAAGAGTTTCTGGAGATTTAGAGTTACTCATCTCTTCCTAGTACAGAGAGTGAGAACTTATAAATGGTGATTTCCTTTATACATGTAAGTGTCCCTGAGGAAAAGGTCAACATCCGTGTTTCCCAAGATTGTCCTGTGTCTACTGTTGCTCAAAAAATAATCAGCTCAAAATAATCCTCCCATCACAGAGGCACATTTGAGGGTGACAAATTCTGTTCTTCTCTGGCTGCATTCTGTCTATGACAGCAGAGTTGAGTAGTTTCAACAGAGACTATCTGGACTTACAAACCCTCAAGTGTTTACTCTCTGGGCTTTGACAGCAAAAACTTACCGACTTCTGCTCTAGAGGAACAGCAAGCAGGGTTTGAGAGAGTGAGCAATTTCAGATGACCTCAAGAAGGTAGAAAGGGCAGGTATTGTTTGATGTCAGGGATTAGAGGCAGAGTAGGGCTCTGGCTTAAGTGGACAGAATGATCCTGAAGTTCTAAGCAGTGCCCGGATCACTGTCTAGCAAATACAAGTTTATTTGTATTAAATTGAATCATAGTCTAACATTAAATTATAGTTAAACAAAAAAATAAAAATAAAACAAAACAAAACAAAAATTATAGTTAAACATACAATATCATGTTAGTTTCAGGTGTACAACCATAGTTATTCAACATTTATATACATTATGAAATGCTTACTACAAGAGGTGTAGTTACTGGCTGTCACCATCCAGTGTTATTACAGTGTTATTGACTATATTCCCTATGCTTCTCTGTGACTTTCTTATTTTATAACTGGAATTTTGTACATTTGATCCCCTTCTCCTCCCTGGCAACCTGGTAGTGGTGTGGGTTTGGGTTGGTTTTGTTTTATTTTTTTAGATTCCACATGTAAGCGAGATCATATGATATTTGTCTTTCTCTTTTCTGAGGTATTTCACTTAGCATAATGCTCTCAAGGTCTATCCATGACAAGGTTTCATTTTTTATGGCTGAATAATATTCCATGATGTATATATATATATACCACATCTTCTTTATCAATTCATCTGTTGGTAAATATTTAGGTTCTTCTATGTCTTGTCTATTGTAAATAATGCTGCAATGAATGTAGAGGTACACATATCTTTTTGAACTGCGGTTTTTGTTTTCTTCAGGTAAATACCCAGAGATAGAACTGTTGGATCATATGGTAGTTCTATTTTTAATTTTTTGAAGAACCTCCCAGTATTTTTCATAGTGGCTACATCAGTTTACCTTACCACCGTCAGTGAACAAGGATTCCCTTTTCTCTACCACTTGTTATCTCTTGTATTTTTGATATAAGCCATTTTGACAGGTATGAGGTACTTTCTCATCGTGGTTTTGATTTGTATTTCCCTGATGATCAGTGTTGTTGAGCATCTTTTTATGGACTTGTCGGCCATCTGTATGTCTTCTTCAGAAAAATGTGTATTTGGATCTTCTGTCCATTTTTTAACTGTATTATCTTGGCATGGACTTATATGAGTTCTTTATATATTTTAGATATTAACACTTTATCCTTAGCAAATATCTTCTCCTGTTTCGGTGGGTTGCTTTTTTGTTTTGCTCTTGGTTTTCATCACTGTGCAGAAGCTTTTTAGTTGGATGTAGTCCCAATTGTTTACTTTTAGCAAATACAACTTAATATAGGAAGATTCTTTAGAGACTTAAGGTTTATCATTATTTGTAGTCCATGAACTAAAGAACCAGAAACAATAATTTAGATTTTGAGATCTTAGCTTTGATGAACAAAAATGAAAGGGGAGCAGTGTCCATTTGAAAAGGAAAGAGAATGAACATGGAAACATGAAGTGTCTGTAACATGTCAGACATGGAGTGTCTGTAACATGTCAGACATTATGCTAGAAACGTATTTATGCTACTTGTTAATAGCCAGTGATAATTCTTTGTAATTTTGCTTTTTGATGTTTGGTTAAACATATTTTTAAGGTATCAAATAAGAAATTATATAACATAAGTTATAATTTGTTTCTATATATTAAACTTTTTAATAAAATTTTAGTGATATTGTAAACTCATTTCTAAAAATTAGAAAAGAGAAAAAATGGAAAAAAGCCATACTTTATTTACCATTAGATACAATTGCCATTAACTCAGTATGTTTTCTTTTTATCCTCCTCCCTCATCCCAAAAGATTAAACATTAAGTTTTAAATTATATTTTTCATATGCTTATATATAGTTTTTTCACTTAAATATTTCACATTTTTGTCACTGTATGTTCTTTATATCATTTTAGGTTTTGTTAAAAAAAATTCAACTGACTAAATTTTTAAAATCTTACTGGCTTTTTTCAATGGTTAATGAATGGCAGCATCTAGTCTAGTAGAAAAGAGCTCCAAGAAGCTACACAAAATGAAAGACTTTTACAAGCAGAAGAAAGTATAAGTGAACCAATGTGAGTTCGCTCCTTGATGAATCACAGGCCAGATGGAGTGGGGCACAAAGTAGATTTTATTTGCAGCAAATAAGGGTATCACTGGAAGTAACTTCCAAAGTCAAGACTCCCTTAGCAAGGATAGATGGGTTCCTGGGGCACCTAGGTGGCTCAGTGGTTGAGCGTCTGCCTTTGGCTCTGGTCATGATCCTGGGGCCCTGGGATCAAGTCCTGCATCAGGCTCCCCACCGGGAGCCTGCTTCTCCCTCTACCTATGTCTCTGCCTCTTCCTCTGTGTCTCTCATGAATAAATAAATAAAATCTTTTTTAAAAAAGGATAGATGGGTTCCTTTTATGTAGGGTTAGGGTGAATATTTAAATAGGGGATCCTTGTCATCATATGTAGAGGCAGGCATAAGTCTGCCCATGCACATTAAGGAAACATGCCTATACATACACTGTATGTTATGTAAATGAGGTTTGTGCTCCTTCTTGGGTCAAGATTTTAGGTATGTATGCATGTTTCAAGTTTTTATTTAAATTCTAGTTAGTCAACATATAATGTAATACTGGTTTCAGAAGTAGAATTTAGTTGTAACACCCAGTGCTCATCACCTATTTAGCCCATCCCCCACCCATCTCCTTGCCAGCAACCCTCAGTTTGTTCTCTGTAGTTAAAAGTATCTTATGGGGGATCCCTGGGTGGCTCAGCGGTTTAGCGCCACCTTCGGCCCAGGGCGTGATCCTGGAGACCCTGGATTGAGTCCCACGTCGGGCTCCCTGCATGGAGCCTGCTTCTCCTCCCTCTGCCTGTGTCTCTGCCTCTCTCTCTGTCTCTCATGAATAAATAAATAAAATCTCTAAAAAAAATAAAAATAAAAGTATCTTATGGTTTGCCTTCCTTTCTTCATTGGCTTTTTTCTTCCCTTTCCCCTAGGTTCATCTGTTTCTTAAATTCTACGTATGAGTGAAATTATATAGTATTTATCTTTCTCTGATGCACTTATTTCACTTAGCATAATACACTCTAGATCCATCCACGTGATGGTAAATGGCAAGATTTCATTCCTTTTGTTGGCTGAGTAATGTTCCATTGTATACATTATACCACATCTTCTTTATCCATTCATCAGTCGAGGGACATTCGGGCTCTCTCCATAGTTTGCCTACTGTTGATAACGCTGCTATAAACATCTGGGTGCATGCACCCCTTCGGATCTGTATTTTTGTATCCTCTGGGTAAATGCCTAGTAGTGCAATTGCTGGTTTTCATAGGGTAGTTCTATTTTTAACTTTTTGAGGAACCTCCATCCTGTTCTCCAAAGGAGCTGCACCAATTTGCATTCCCACCAACAAACAGTGTAAGAGGGTTCCCCTTTCTCCACATCCTCCCCAACATCTGTTGTTTCTTGAGGTGCTAATTTGAGCCATTCTGACAGGTGTGAGGTAATATCTCATTATAGTTTTGATTTGTATTTCCCTGATGATAAATGATGTTGAGCATCTCTTCATGTGTCTGTTAGCCATCTGGATGTCTTCTTTGGGAAAATATCTATTCATGCCTTCTGCCCATTTTTAACTGGATTATTTGGTTTTGGGGTGTTGAGTTTGATAAGTTCTTTATAGATTTTGGATACTGACCCTTTATCAGATATGCCATTTGCAAATATCTTCTCCTATTCCGTAGGCTGCCTTTTAGTTTTCTTGATTGTTTCCTTTGCTGTGCAGAGGATTTTTATCTTGATGAAGTCCCAAAAGTTCATTTTTTGCTTTAGCTTCCCTTGCCTCTGGAAACGTGTCTAGTAAGAAGCTGCTACAGCTGACGTCAAAGAAGTTGCTGCCTGTGTTCTCCTCTAGGATTTCAGTGGTTTCCTGTCTCATATTTAGGTTTTTCATCCAATTTGAATTTATGTTTGTGTGTGGTGTAAGAAAGTGGTCCAGTTTTTCTTCTGCATGTTCTTGTCAAGTTTTCCCAACACCATTTGTTGAAGAGACTTTTTTTCTGTTGAATATTCTTTCCCACTTTTTTGAAGACTAGTTGATTATATAGTTGTGGGTTCCTTTCTGGGTTTTCTATTCTGTTCCATTGATCTACATGTCTGTTTTTTGTGCCTATACCATACAGTCTTGATGACTACAGCTTTGTCATGTAGCTTAAAGTCCAGAATTGTGATACTTCCGGCTTTGCTTTTCTTTTTCAAGATTGCTTTGGCTATTTGGGGTCTTTTGTGGCTCAATACGAATTTTAGGATTGTTTGTTCTAGCTCTAAGAATACTGGTGGTATTTTGATAGGGATTGCATTCAATGTGTAGATTGCTGTGGGTAGTATAGACATTTTAACACTATTTGTTCTTCCAATCCATGAGTGTGGAATGCTTTTCATCTCTTTGTATCTTCTTCAGTTTCTTTCATAAGTGTTCTATAGCTTTCAGAGTACAGATCTTTTCCTCTTTGGTTAGGTTTATCCCTAGGTATCTTATGGGTTTTGTGCATTTGTAAATGGGATTGATTCCTTGATTTCTCTTTCTGTTGCTTCATTATTGTATAGAAATGCAACAGATTTCTGTATGTTGATTTTGTATCCTGAGACTTTACTGAATTCATTCATCAGTTGTAACAAAATTTTGGTGGAGTCTTTTGGGCTTTCTACATAGAGTATCGTGCCATCTGTGAAAAGTTTACGTTTGGCTTCTTCCTTGCCAATTTGGATGCCTTTTATTTATTTTTGTTGTCTGGTTGCTGAGGCTAGGACTTCTAGTACTATGTTAAATAACAATGGTGAGCGTGGACATCCCCGTCTTGTTCCAGGAATAAATCCCACTTGATCGTGGTAAATAATTCATTTAGTGTACTGTTGCATTTGATCTGCTAGTATCTTGTTAAGAATGTTTGCATCCAAAAAAAAAAAAAAAAAAGGGATCCCTGGGTGGCGCAGCGGTTTGGCGCCTGCCTTTGGCCCAGGGCGCGATCCTGGAGACCCAGGATCGAATCCCACATCAGGCTCCCGGTGCATGGAGCCTGCTTCTCCCTCTGCCTATGTCTCTGCCTCTCTCTCTCTCTCTCTCTCTCTCTCTCTCTCTCTCTCTCTCTCTGTGACTATCATAAATAAATAAAAAAAAAAAGAATGTTTGCATCCATGCTTATCAGGGATACTGGCCTGTAATTCTCCTTTGTAGTGGGGTCTTTGATTTTGGAATCAAGGTAATGTTGGCCTCATAGAATGTGTTTGGAAGTTTTCCTTCCATTTCTATTTTTTTGGAGCAGTTTGAGAAGAATAGGTATTAACTCTTTAAATGTTTGACAAAATTCCTCTAGGAAGACATCTGGCCCTGCATTTTTGTTTGTTGGGAGATTTTTGATTACTGATTCAATTTCTGTGCTGGTTATGGGTTTGTTCAAATTTACTATTTCTTCCTGCTTCACTAATGATAGTCTATATGTTTCTAGGAATTTACCCATTTCTTCCACATAGCTCAATTTGGTGGCATATAATTTTTCATAATATTCACAATTGTTTGTATTTCTGTGGTGTTGGTTGTGATCTCTCCTCTCTCATGATTTTATTTATTTGGGTCCTTTCTATTTTCTTTTTTGAGAAGTCTGACTAGAGGTTTACCATTTATTAATTCCTTCAAAGAACAGCTCCTGGTTTCATTGATGTTTTACTGGTTTTGTTGTTGTTGTTTTTAAATTTTTATTCATTTATTTATTTTAGAGAGCGTGAGCAAATGGGGGTGGGCCAAAGAGGGGAGAGATTCCTGAAGCAGACAACCTGTTGAGTGCAGAGCCTGATGCAGGGCTCAATCCCAGGACCCTGAGATCATTATGTGAGCCAAAATCAAGAGTCGATCGCTTAACTGACTGTGCCCCTTTGTTATTGTTTCTATATATATAATTTATTTCTCCTCTAATCTTTATTATTTCCCTTCTTTTGTTGGCTTTAGGTTTCATTTGTTATTCATTTTCTAGCTCCTTTAGGTGTAATGTTAGGTTGTATATTTGAGATTTTTCTTGCTTCTTTAGGTAGGCCTGCATTGCTATATATTTCCCTCTTAGGCCTGCTTTTGCTGCATCCTAGAGGTTTTGAATTATTGTATTTTCATTTGCTTCCATGTATTTTTTTTATTTCTTTAATTTCCTAGTTAATAGGATGCTCTTTAACCTCTATGTATTTGTAGTCTTACTAATTTTTACTTGTGGTTGACTTAAGCTTCATAGTCAGAAAATGTGCATGGCATGATCTCAGTCTTTTTGTACTCATTGAGTCCTGATTTGTGACCCAGTATATGCTCTACTTTGGAGAATGTTATGTGTGCCCTTGAAAAAAAATGTGTATTCTGCTACTCTAGGGTGAAATGCTCTGAGCATATTTGTTAAGTCCATCTGGTCCAGTGTGTCATTCAAAGCCATTGTTTCCTTGTTGATTTCCTGCTTAGAAGATCTGTCCATTGCTTTAAGTGGGGTGTTAAAGTTCCCTACTATTATTGTATTTTTATCAATGAGTTTGTTATTAATTGATGTATATATATTTGGGTGCTCCCAAGTTGGGGCATAAGTATTCACAATTGTTAGATCTTCTTGATGGATAGACCCCTTTATTATGATGTGGTGCCCTTCTTTATCTCTTGTTAGTCTTTGGTTTAAAGTATAGTTGATCTGGTATAAATATGGCTTCTCTAGCTTTCTTTTGACATCCATTAGCATGATGGATGGTTCTCCGTACCCTCACTTTTTTTAAAAAAAGATTTTATTTATTTATTATAGAACACATGAGCAGGGAGAGGGGCAGTGGGAGAAGGAGACTCCCTGCTGAGCAGGGAGCCTGATGTGAGACTCCATCCCAGGACCCTGGGATCATGATCTGAGCTAAAGGCAGATGCTTAACCAGTTGAGCCACCCAGGCATCCCCCATCCCCTCACTTTCAATCTGCAGGTGTCTTAAGGTCTAAAATGAGTCTCTTGAAGGCAGAATATAGATAGGTCTTTTTTTTTTTAATCCATTCTGATACCCTATGTCTTTTTTTTTTCTTTTGGAGGCCCCGCTGGGATTACCCTATGTCTTTTAATTGGAGCATTTAGTCCATTTACATTCAGAGTGATTATTGATAGATACAAATTCAGTGCCTTTGTATTACCTATTAAGGCATTGTTTCTGGAGATTTCCTTTTTCCTTTCCAGTCTTTGTTGCTTTTAGTCCTCTTTTCCCACTCAAAGAGTCCCCTTTAGTACTTCTTACAGGGCTGGTTTTATGGTCATGAACCCCTTCAGTTTTTGTTTGGGAAATTCTTTCTCTCACCCTCTATTGTGAATGACAGCCTCACTGGATAAAGTATTCTTGGCTGCATATTTTTCCCATTTAGTACATCGAATATATCATGCCACGTTTTCTGGCCTGCCAAATTTCTGTGGATAGATTTGCTGCTAACCTTATTTTTCTTTCCTTGCAAGTTAGAAATTTCTTTTCCCTTTCTGGTTTTAGGATTTTTTTCCTTATCTCCCTATTTTGCAAATTTTACTACAATATGTCTTGGTGTTAGCTGACCTTTGTTGAATTTAATGGGAGTTTTTTGTGCTTCCTGGATTTGGATGACTGGTGCCTTCCTCAAATTAGGGACGTTTTCAGCTATAATTTGCTCAAACAAACCTTCTGCCCCCTTTCCCTTTCTTCTTCTGGGACTCCTATGATATGAATGTTATGCTTTATGGAGTTGCCAAGTTCCCTAAGTCTACCTTCATAATCCAGTATTTTTCCCCTCTTCTTTTCAGCTTCATTATTTTCCATAATTTTATTTTCTATATTATTTACTTGTTTGTCTTCTTCTTCCATCCTTGTGGTTATTACATCCAAATTGGTTTTGCATCTTGGTTATAGCATATGTTGTTTCAGCATGACTAGTTTTTAGGTCTTTCACCTGTGCAGTAAAGGACTCCCTGGCATCTTCTATGCTTTTCTCTAGCCCAGCTAGTATCCTTGCGATTATTGTTTTAAATTCTGGATCAGGCATATTATTTATATTTGTTTTTATTAGATCCCTGGCCGTGATCTTTTCTTGCTCTTTCTTTTGGAATGAATTCCCCCATCTTGGCTTTTTGTGTAGGCCTCTGTCATCTTCTCTGTGTTAGGAAAGCCTGTTATGTTTCTTGCTCCTGAGAGTAATGGCTTTATTAAGAAGAGGTCAAACTGCCCAGGGCCTGGACCTTCAGGTAGCATTTCTGGTGTATGCAATGTGCACTCTACTGTTGTGTTTTGGCTACCCTTGCTCTCAGGGCAGTCCTCTGCAGAGAGTTTCTCCCTGCCTGCAGTGGAGAGTGTTTGGACCTTGTTCAGTGTGTGGCAAGTTTTAACTAGGTGTGCCTTGGTCTGCTTGTCTAAAGAGGCTAGATCCTGTTTCCACTAGAGCTGAAGCTTTTCAGCATTTTTTTGGTCAGTAGACTTGGTGTGTGTGTGGTGTGTAGACCAGGGTGGGTGGTGCTGGTCTTCTGGGGGAGTGGCCCACTGCTAGCTCTGGCTCTCAGGCATGCTTGCTCTAGTTTAAAAAAAAAAAGGCACCTGCAGATCACAGGGGATGGGACTTGGTGTAAGTGGCTCAAGGCTTCACCATGGATGTTGTGCTGCGCCCTGAAGTCTGTCCTTGTTGATGGGCAGGGTATAAAAAGGGCTTCAGCCCACTCTTCCTTCCCTGGAGAGAGGAGTTTGTGCCCAGCCCTCCCAGGAGAGCAAACCATTTCCCCTCATGTGTCCTGGGCATTCCTCAGATCCCTGCCTTCACCCTGTCCATATCTGGGCTGTCTGCCCACCCAGAGCATGGTGCTCCTGTGTTTTATCTCGGGCATGCCAGCTGAGTTTCAAAATTCTAAATTTTAGAGATCCAGTGCAGCACAGACCTGTGCTGATCCTCTGAGGAGGGTGTTGCCATATTGTGGCTGGTGTTGATTCATCTGAGAAGGGCAGTTGCATGAATGAGCAGGGGCTTGGAGTTTAGAGTAAAGCACAGCAAAAAGCCAGTGTCCAGGTTAGCTGCCCTCAGCAGGTGTCTCTGCCACTGTGCTAGGGAATGGGGCAGAACAGTGGTGCCTGCCAGCTCTTCTGTCTCCTGAGTGGCAATGCCACCTCTCTCAAATGGACTCCAAGAATGAGGACCCAGGGAATCCTCAGACCAAGCTGTCTGCTCCCAAGCCTCTGCCCTCCTTCTCTACAGGAGCACTGCTATGCCCAGAAAGCTCTGCACCTGCCTTGGTGAAAACTTCTAAAACCTCAGTCTTTGAGCTCCATTGCTTACAAAACCCCACAATCATCAGCCCCTCTCTTCCCAATCAGTGGTTTTGGAGGAGTGTTTTTCTTGTGTAATCCCCTGTGGGCGGCTCCCTGGCTCTCTTTCTCTCCCCCTCTCCACCCTCTGTGTGATCAGGGCTCCCTCTCCTCCATAGCACTCACGATTCTGTTCTCCCTCACATCATGTCTCTGCACCTCCTACCTTCCATGATGTGGTTTCTTTTCTCCCTCTAGTTGTAAAGTTTGTTCTCTCAGTCCTCAGATTGACTCCTTGGGTGTTCAGAATGACTTGAGCAATAGAGGTCAGGTCTTGGGGCCTAGCTGATGACAAATCCATCTTCTAGTTTTATTGGGCTCATTCTTGTGGGGCACAGCGTGAAGGTCTATCTTCTGTAGCTACTTCCTGCTGGACATGGACGTAGCCCTAGGGATCAATTGAGGTGCAGAATTTTACCTCAGCTAGTTTTAGCTATGTCTGTGAGTTACCAAGTTTAACCCCAAGGGGCTCATATCCTTGTGTTACTACCATTTGTAGTTTCATAGCCTCCATGTATTTGGATACATGATAGATACAGATTGTACCAGACAGTTAAATATACAAGGTCTAAACAGCAATAAGAACAGTGGAATTATTAGTGGGCCCAGGAAGGGGAGAGACCATGTCATACTAGGTAAAGCTGTTTTAGTAGCCTGCCAGACGTCATTGGGAGATCTTCTTTTTTGATTAAACATATATAGCCAGGCTGACTGGTCAAAGATTTTTTAAACATCTATTTCCATTTCACTTCAAGTATTAATCCAGGTGCAGCATGAAGTATTCATCACTGTACATACCCCTCCTCCTTCTTCTAATACGTAGTCAAGAGCTAATGGGTTGTGCAGCATTATGTCAGCTAAAGAATTTTGGAAAATTTTTAAGTTTTTGAGAACGTTTTCTGTATTTTTAGCCAAAGTTTCTCTGGCATCAGTTAGGTTCCTTAGAGCAACTTTATGACATATAAAACCTCCTCAAGGGGCAACTAGTCCAACAGCCAGTCCAACACCAGCCAGAATCAGTCCTAGGGCTCTTATTTCCCTATGTGAAGACTGAGTATGATTATCTATGGTAATTCCTCTGGGGCTCATTAGACCCAAAGTACATTGTCAAACAAATTGGACATCATCAATGCATACATGAGCCACAACAAAAAGGGGGGAAATAAAAGTTCCAGTTGGTGATGAGTCCCTTGGGAGTTTATGATGGGGTGATCCACAAAGACATACCCTGAGGATACACTGGCTATGCGGGCCTCTTTTGAGTTAAGCCAGTTAAGCAGTGCGGGCCTCCAGCTCGGAGTGCCTTTGCATGCAGGAGACAAGGGTCCATTACAGGTAACTACAAAATTTACTTGATCCCAGGCCATCATTCTAAATGCCTTGGGTGGTATATAAAGAAGCTCCCCATATCCCCTAGGCTTGGCAGTCCTGTTCATGCTCCATATTAATTTTTTTTGCATGTCCCAGAAGTACTGTGGTATTTCTTTACTGGATACCAATGGGTTTCTTTTGGAGAACAATTATCATTAACCTTAAAAGTAAGAGGAACTACAGGATTGGGTCTTGGCTGTCCTTACCTATCTCAGGAGTGCGTGGGTAGCACAGCTTTTGCTTTGAGGTGCAATTGAAGTGTCCTATTCTTTTCCTCTCTGTATCATTAATAACTAGAGTAAGATGGATATGCTGAATTTCTCTGTGGGAATGGCTTAATTATATAGTTGAGGAGGGGGAGTTTTCAAAGGATTGAGGGGAGCTCATGATGAAGTTAATGTTACAGTCATTTTGTGTCAGGTGGAATACAAGCCACCCAGTTTTGGTTTGTGGGTGCTGGTGACATATCCAACAGTTCTTTAGTTTGTTTTTCTTTGCTATGATCCTACTGATATTTACTAGGGAATTCAGCTTTCAGGGATGCTTTAGTGTGTCTATGCTTTCTCACATTTTTAGGATAATAATGACTAGGACTAACCTCAAGAAGGTATTCATTTTATTTATTTTTTAATTTAAGAATTTATTTGAGAGAGAGAGTGTGTTGAGTGAGCGGGGAGGAGGGGCAGAGAGAGAGAGAGAGAATCTCCAGCAGACTCCCTGCTGAGCACGGACCCTGACATGGGGCTCCATCCCAGGACCCCGAGACCATGACCTGAAAACAAGCATCAGATGCCCAACTGACTGAGGCACCCAGGTGCCTCAAGAAGGTGTTCATTTTAAAATCAGACCAATGTAGAAGTGATTAGAACATGATCTATTTTGCCATGTATTAACAATAAGCCATGGCAGTGATTACTCAACAGTCACAGAGAGAATGATTTAATCTATTTAAGGGGCCTGGAAGCCAACAATAAAGCTGAAGAAACCAGAAAAGCAGAACTATATCATACAGATAGAGATTATTATAGTTTAAATTTGACAACCTGTATTTAATGAGGCTCTAACCTTGTGAGTGTCTCTGGAACAGAAGTTTCAAGTCAGCCAGAGAGTGGCTCCCAGGGATATTTGTTGCCATCTGGTACTTATAGCCCTTCTTCCTGGGCCTCTGGTGTATATGCCTTTTTACTCTAGTATGGTATATCCATGGTACAATTCTCTCTAGTTTTAAGGAAGAGTGTGTGGCTAGTAGTACTAGGCCGGGCCCTGTCCATACAGGGTATAGTTTGTCCTGGAGTGACCCATTTTTCTACGTTTCAATGTACACCAAATCCCTAGGTCCTTATGAATGAAGCTTAATTTCAGGGGGCAAAAATTTTTGTATTTGTTGAGTGTACCCACCACCTTTTGGAGATTAATTATATGCTTAATATTAGAGAAATCTCTGGAGGTGAAAAGGAGTCAGAGACATTTGGAAAGGGCCTCACAGAAGTCATTTCAAATGGGCTGAGCTTGTAGTTTGCCCTTTGGGGCAACTCTCTCATTCTAGTGAGAGGTGTTGGTAGTAACTTTAATCAATTTTTCCTATGTTTCCTGGCACAACTCTGCCAGTATCTTTTTTAGGGTCCTGTTAGCACATTTTCTCTTCTCAGAAGATTGAGGCCTCCAGCAGGCTGTAATGTCAACTTGACTTTTCAGGCCTTGGCTACCTCAGAAGTAATTTTGGTATGAAGGTTGGCTGGCCTGTCACCATATTGGATTGGCCTTGGCAACCCAAATCGAGGAAGTATGTCTTTTTTTTTTCTTTTTTAGATCTTCATTACATTATTAGCTCTTTCTGTCCTACAGGAAAAGACCTCAATCCATCCAGTAAATGTGTCGACAAACACCAAAAGGTATTTAAACCCTCCAGAGGCCGCTGGCATTACAGTAAACTCTGCTTGCCAATCCTCCCTTGGCATTGTCCCTTGGATTTGAATTGCTCTAACTAGAAGGGGTAACGGAGGTCTGAGTTTATATAACATTTGTCTGGGAAAAGGCACATGCGTTTGTTATTTTTCCCGATTTCTTTCATCTCTGGGGTGCTTGTAATCATCATTAACCATAGGTATAAAAATTCTTTACTGTAATGGGTTGAGTCATGTGCATTCTTTTTTTTTAAGATTTTATTTATTTATTCATGAGAGACACACACACACAGAGAGAGAGAGAGGCAGAGACACAGGCAGAGGGAGAAGCAGGCTCCATGTAGGGAGCCCGATGTGGGACTCCACCCCGGGTCTCCAGGATCATGCCCTGGGCCAAAGGTGGTGCCAAACTGCTGAGCCACCCAGGGATTCCCCGAGTCATGTGCATTCTTAAGGAGGCCCTGGTAGTCTGCTTAGGTACCTAGATTCTCCCATGGCTGTCTAGCATCCATTCTCTATCAGAGACCAGTGATAGCCCTATTTTATATCCTCTTCTATCTCCTCCTGGGTGTAGGTTGGAATAAACTTACATAGTGGTAGAGAGTAAATTAGCGGTAATTACAAACTCTCTCCAGGCCTGGCAGTGCTTTTTGTGGCTGCATCCGCTAAATTATTTCCCTTTGTTACTTTTGAATATCCTTTCTAATGGCCTCTACAATGGGCCACTGCCACTTTCTTAGGCTTATGTACAGCTTCTAGCAGCCTGTGGATTCCCTTGCCATATTTAATTTATCTATTCTTGCTATAGCAGTCCTCTTTCCTTCCATGGGCATGAATTACGGAGAAAGCATAATTAGAATTAGAATCAGTGTAAATGGTTAGCACCTTGTCTTTACCCAGTTCTAAAGCTGTGATTAGTGCAATTATTTCTGCCTTTTTGGCTGAGATGCTTGGGGCCAGTCTTTTATCCTTTACAAGAGCATTTAGGGATACTACTGCATAGCTTGCCTTTTTTTTTTTTTTTTTAGTTCATTTCCCATAAAACTGCTGCCATCTATAAGCCAGATAATTTCTGCATTGGACAGAGGTTCACTCTGAAGATCTTTGAAGCTAGAGTAAATTTGATTAAGTACTTCATGATCGGGGAGCAGGATGGTAGCTCTATCAGCATGGCCTGATGTTGTGACATTCTGTTTGGGGACAGCCACGGATGTCCCTAGGTTTCCAGAAAACTAGAGACCTGATATGGGGTCCAGTCATAGGTTGGATCATAGTTTTTATAAAGAGCCATGTGGCTGCTATAGCTCTTAGGCAAGGGAGCCAAACCCTAGCCACCCTAAGTCTGGTTGTTTAGAAAAACGAGCGACTGTTCCTTTTTCAGGGCCACGGCATTTGGGTTAATACCACTGAAACTGTTCCTTGCCTTTCTTTTTTTAAGATTTTATTTATTTATTCATGAGAGACACAGAGAGAGAGAGAAAGAGGCAGAGACACAGGCAGAGGGAGAAGCAGGCTCCATGCAGGGAGCCTGATGTGGGACTAGATCCCAGGACTCCAGGATCACGCCCTTGGCCAAAGGCAGGCGCTAAACCACTGAGCCACCCAGGGATCCCCTATTCTTTACCTTTCTTGTACATATACATCGAACAGCTTGTCAAAATCAGGTAATGCAAGGCTGGAGCCTTCATAAGTAAAGCTTTAGGTCACCCAGCTTCAGTTTGCAGGGCTTCAGGAAAAAGAGAAGTTTTAGTTCCCAGTGATACCAAGTCAAGAGAATGAAAGAAAATTAGAACCTTAGTCTGGAGAGTCATGGTCAGATGCTTGAGGAAACCAGAAGAGTTCAGAATCTAGCCCAGTTTTCTACGCAAACTGCAAACACTGAGACAATGAGAACTAGAATTTAACGTCCACAAAATTATTGAAACATAATTTTTCTCTCAAATCACCCTCATTTCCATCAAAGCCAGATCAAGATTAATTTGTTTATAAAACAAGTCCAGTCTCAGCACATTTGGCCCAATTACTGGTATAAGCTCAGCAAGAATAGTGATGGACCATGTAAATTTTCTTAATCTGCTAGAACTTTTACAAGGGATTTCAGGCTAGAACATTTAATAGCCTCAAGGTTGGAAGCCAAACCAAATACCTGCCATCAGATTTGCCTGCAATGCCTATAGATTTGAGTAAATTCTTCTTCTTGGGGTCCCCAAGATGTCCTGAAGTTCCTACACTTGCCAGGAAGTGACATTCTTTACTCACTTGGTAAGGCCGCTGGGAACTCTGTAAGCAAGGTATCAGGCCAACATTTCCAAGGAGTTTTATTGGCTCCATAAAGTCAGCCTTAGTTCCTTAAAGTTGTCTGGTCATACCTGAGTCTATGCGTGTCTCTCTCAAATATGATCTTCCAGTCAAAACCTTGGTAAATTAATCAGTGTTTCCAATGATGCCCTGTTCCAAGGAAAACAGACTCTCATTGAACTTATGCAAATAACTATAATTGCCATCAAAGGAAGAATACTCAGAGTTTCAGAATTCTGGAGGGTTCAGATAGAGAGAAAAGCTAAAATGTTTCCATTTGTTCACAAAGGAATATTTGATCAATATTTCTGTAAATCATAGATATCATAAGAGAAAACTTCCTTAAATCTGGAAGAGCTTTTAGGGTATAGATCCTTTATCTCTTTGGTTAGGTTTATTCCTAGGTATCTTATGCTTTTGGGTGCAATTGTAAATGGGATTGACTCCTCAATTTCTCTTTCTTCAGTCTCACTGTTAGTGTATAGAAATGCCACTGACTTCTGGGCATTGATTTTGTATCCTGCCCCACTGCCGAATTGCTGTATGAGTTCTAGCGATCTTGGGGTGGAGTCTTTTGTGTTTTCTATGTACAGTCGTGTCATCTGTGAAGAGAGAGTTTGCAAACATTATATGGTTTCATTCGTATGAGGAATATAAAAAATAGTGAAAGGAATTAAAGGAGAAGGGAGAGAAAATGAGTGAGAAATATCAGTGAGGGAGACAGAACAAGAGAGACTCCTAACTCTGGGAAACAAACAAGGGGTAGTGGAAGGGGAGGTGGTTGGGGGGATGGGGTGACTGGGTGATGGGCACTGAGAGGGACACTGGATGGGATGAGCACTGGGTATTATGCTCTATGTTGGCAAATCAAACTTCAATAAAAAAGAATCATTTTAAGACAATTTAATATCTTATTTAATATCATACAGTAGAAAAAAGCATTTAGGGAAAGCAAGTTATCTCCTTGTAATTCTGGTTTCCATCAAACTCATAGAGTCTTATTTGGAAAGAATAAATTTATTTTTATTTTAATTTTTATTTATTTATGATAGTCACAGAGAGAGAGAGAGAGAGAGAGAGAGAGAGAGAGAGAGAGGCAGAGACATAGGCAGAGGGAGAAGCAGGCTCCATGCACCGGGAGCCCGACGTGGGATTCGACCCCAGGTCTTCAGGATTGCGAGGATTGCGTCCTGGGCCAAAGGCAGGCGCTAAACCACTGTGCCACCCAGGGATCCCGGAAAGAATAAATTTAATATAGAAAAAAAATCTGGAAGAGCAAGCATTAGAGAACCAGCCATGTTGCAAACAAGAGTCATAAAAACTATAATTGTCGTCCTCAATTCAGTTAATCCCATGTTGCTAATTCTTGTTCTGTTTGAATGCAGCTTTACCATTAGTTCTGGAAATTCTTACTCAGTTTTATGATCTTAAAGATATAAGATGTGTTTGTTACACATCTGTGTTTGTTACAAAGTTCTTTTCATGAATCTCCTGGAAGACAAAACACATTTTCCAAGAGCATCAGAACAATAATTATAAATGAGAAAGAAAAACTCAAAAATGGACATGGTTAAAGATCTGATAAAAGTTCATTATAGTGCAGTTGATAAGAAAATCCAGCTACATCTGTGACACACATTTCAATAATTAGAATGTCAAGTGATGACTTTATATCAGAACATATTAAATAAACCTTTAGGGATTTCATATAATTTCTGGAACAATTAAAGCATTTACCCATACAACACAACCTAAGGCATATCCTCATTTGTTTGACAATGTTTCCCATGTAATTTAACATAGCAAGTAAACAGGCCTCATCAAAAGACTTCATTTATTTTTTCCATTTTTCATTTTAATTCCAGTATAGTTAACATACAGTGTTATATTAGTCTCAGGTGTATGATACAGTGATTCAACAATTCTCTGCATTTCTCAGTGCTTATCATGATAAGTGTGCTCTTCATCCCCATCTCTATTTTTTTTCATTTGCTCATTTGTTTTGTTTCTTAAGTTCTACATAGGAGTAAAATCAGATAGTGTTTGTCTTTCTCTGACTTATTTCATGTACTGTTATACTCTTTAGCTCCATCCATATTGTTGCACATGGCAAGATTTCATTCTGTCTTAGAATGGTATATACACCACATCTTTACCCACTCATCTATTGATGGACACTTGGGCTGCTTCCATAGTTTGGCTATTGTAAATAACACTGCTAGAAACACAGGGATGCATATATCCCTTTGATTTGGTATTTTTGTATTTTTTTGGATGAATATCCAGTAATATGATTACTGAATTGTAGAGTAAATCTATTTTTAACTTTCTGAGGAAACTCCATACCATTTTCCACATGGCCACACCACTGCATTCCCACCAGCAGTGAAAGAGGCTTCCTTTTTCTCCACATCCTTGTTAACACTTATTTCTTGTGTTTTTGATTTTAGCCATTCTGACAGGTGTGAGGTGATACTCATTGTAGTTTTGATTTGCATTTCCCTGATGATCAGTGATGTTGAGCATCTTTTCATGTGTCTCTTGACCATCTGAATGTTGTCTCTGGACAAATGTCTGTTTATGTCTTCTGCCCACTTTTTAATCAGATTATTTGTTTTTTGGGGTGTCGAGCTGTATCAGCTCTTTTTTTTGTATAAGTTCTTTATATATTTTGCATACTAACCTTTTATCACATGTCATTTGCAAATATCTTCTCCCATTTAGTAGGTTGCTTGCCTTTTAGTTTTGTTGATTGTTTCCTTTGCTATACAGAATTTTTTATTTTGGTGTCGTCCCAATAGTTTATTTTAACTTATTTTCCTTCAAGAGATCTATCTAGAAAGATGTTGCTATGGCTGATGTCAGAAAAATTACTGCCTGTGCTCTGTTCTAGGGTTTTTATGGTTTCAGGTCTCACATTTAGGTCTTTAATCTATTTTGAGTTTATTTTTGTATATGGTGTGAGAAAGTAGTTCAGCTTCATTCTCTTGCATGAAGCTAGCTGTCCAGTATTCCTAACACCATTTGTTGAAGAGACTTTTTCCCATAAATTTGGTTTGCTAGTATTTTGTTGAGGATTTTTGCATGTATATTCATCAGAGATATTGACCTTTAGTTCTCTTTATTTGTGGTGTCTTTATTTGGTTTTGGTGTCAGGGTGATACTGGCCTCATAGAATGAATTTGGAAGTATTCCTTTCTTTTCTATTTTTTGGAGTAATTTGGAAAGAATAGGTGTTAACAATTCTTTAAATGTTTGGTAGAATTCACCTGTGAAGCTGTCTGTCCTGGAGTTTTTTTTTTTTTGGGGGGGGGGTTGATTACTGATTATCGATGTCATTGCTGATAATTGGTCTGTTCAAATTTTCTATTTCTTCCTGTTTCAGATTTGGTAGGTTATATGTTTCTGGGAATTCATCCATTTCTTCTAGATTGTCCAATTTGTTGGCATATAATTTTTCATAATACTCTTATAATTGTATTTCTGTGGCATAGGTTGTTATTTTTTCTCATTTGTGATTTTGCTTATTTGGATGTTCTCTCTTTCTCTGTCTCTGTCTCTCATGACTCTAGCTAGAGGTTTATCAGTTTTATTGATTTTTTTTTTCAAAGAACCAGGTCTTGGTTGCATTTATCTGTTCTATTGTTTTTTTTTTTTTTTTTTTTTTTTTTAGTTTCTAGATCATTTATTTTCACATTAATCTTTACTGTTTCTTCCTTCTGCTGGTTTTGGGTTTTGTTATTCTTTTTCTAGCTCTTCTGGTGTAAGGTTAGGTTGTGTGAGATTTTTCTTCTTGAGGTAGGCCTGTATTGCTATAAACTTCCCTCTTAGAACTAACAAAAGACTTCATTTAGAATTCAAATCTTGAGAAGTTTTTTTAAAAGCCTCAGAAGATTTTAAAGGGCATGCCTAAATAGGATTACAGTGTATTATAAACTTTATATTTAATCAAGATAGCAATAAGAGATATTACAGAAGGTATTATAGTTGTGAGCAAAACAGCTCCTTTGATATTAAGAAGTGTTTTGGTGCTCCTAAGTAATCAAAGACGAGATAAAGACAAAACATAGAAACTTTGGCTTTCTGGGCAGATAATGAATAGGAAAAATAAAACTTCCTTTATAATTCCTTATTAAGAGCATATCAATAATTCAAGAAAATTTTGTCTTTTTATTAATTTTTAAAAATATTTTATTTATTTGTTCATGAGAGACACAGAGAGAGGCAGAGGGAAAAGCAGGCTCCATGCAGGAAGCCCGATGTTGGGACTCGATCCCGGGGACTCCGGGGTCACGCCCTGAGCCAAAGGCAGACACTGAAATGCTGAGCCACAGGGGCATCCCAACTTTGTCTTTTTAATAGAGCAAAAAGCAGATTTTCAATTTTATACCACTGTGCTTTTAAAATCCATTCGTTTCGATCTTACTCTTGACCACACATAAAGTTCTTTTCTAAAGCTTTTCATTCACAAACCTACAACTCTTTACATTCAGATATTGTCCTAAGCCTCTTTGCCTAAGTAATCAGTTTAATTTTAGGACAAAGTTACGTACTTTCCCTCAACAAAAATGTATTCCCATTCCTTATATCTTATCAAAAACACATCTAACTTTTCTTACTTACAGAGTTGCTTCCCTTATTGCTAGCGGTCTCAATTACATTTATCAGAATTTTTACTTTGAGAATCCTTAGTCTCAGTGAAAATTAACTAGTAATCAATTGCGAATTACTTGTTGTACCAGAATTCTTTAGATCAACAAATGAATATATTTCACAATTTCTACAAACATGCTTTATTCATAAGACAATTTTCAATAAAGCATAAAACATGTTCACTAACAGACTCAAGTGTCCTGTTTCTCTGCAACAAGAAGCCAAAAGCAGACAAACCTACATTCAGTAACCAATGCTTTAGTATCCGATCTTATTTGGAAAAGACTTAAGTATCCAGTGAATTCAACCCAATTTATCATTTTATTTAGCAAAACTTCAAAGTTTCAGGTTACCAA
Source organism: Canis lupus baileyi (assembly GCF_048164855.1). NCBI lineage: Eukaryota > Metazoa > Chordata > Mammalia > Carnivora > Canidae > Canis > Canis lupus. The sequence continues at coordinate 113,985,052 of NC_132876.1, forward strand.
GCTTTTGAAAGTTGTTTAAAAGTTTACCTACAAACCACTTTTATCTATTCAGTGTGCTCATTCTTCGCAATTACCCATGAAAACTTCATGGGGCCGACAAAATCAACCATCCTTTTCAGTCATTTTTGCTGACAAACTGCAGTAGATACAACGTGGATGTAACTAATGAATTCAAATAGAATACAAGTTTAATAGTATATTCGATATTGATAACTCCAAGAGACCTATTTTAATTAACCAAAGATTATCCCAGATCATGTGAAGCTGAAGAACATTTGGGTTAGCTTTTATCTTCCTCAGTTTTAAAATCACCAGTGTTTTACAAGTGCTTGTCTTTTAACCAATTAAATAGAGCTCTTGGGATCCCTGGGTGGCGCAGCGGTTTAGCGCCTGCCTTTGGCCCAGGGCGCGATCCTGGAGACCTGGGATCGAGTCCCACGTCAGGCTCCCTGCATGGAGCCTGCTTCTCCCTCTGCCTGTGTCTCTGCCTCTCTCTCTCTCTCTCTCTCTCTCTCTGTGACTATCATAAAAAAAAAAAATAGAGCTCTTGCCCGCTTTCAGTACATGCTCCCAGCTGCTGCCTCCTCTGTCCAGGTTTGTAAGGGAAGGAGGAGATACACAAGGGCCAAGCAGCTGGGCTGGAGATTTAAACAGGGAGCAACAACAAAGAGACCAAACAACCAAGTAGGACAGAGATTTCTTTTCAATCTCCCACGCCCTAGACTAGTCTGTCTTAGATCACTCCCATTTCGACCAGGTTGGAGCATCCAAGCCCCTGAATACCTGGATCCTTTGATCTTCTGTCACCTGGGGATGTCTAGATTTGACTCTAATGGAGTGTTCCGTGCCCCAGTGTGTTTACCAGAGGGGCCCTGTCAATTCTCCAGAGTATTCTGTTATGCCAGCTTGCCTAGACTTCATGAGACAACTCTAGTTTTACCTCTAAGAGCTGTGCCGTAGACCTGTTGTAACTTATGCAACAGAAATTCTTCTGAGTAAAAAGTAATCAGAGTGGCCATGGGATTTCAGGTGAGGACAGAATGCCAGGCTGGCAGTCACAAGTACCAAGAAGGGAGAGTTCCTTCCAAAGAATCTGCCTCTTAGCCCCATTAGCTTGAATGGGTTAGCCTGTGTGAGCTGCCATGGCCCATTGCTCCATCCGGTGAAAACCAGAGCCAGGGGATGGAACCTCAGGACGACTGTCTCATCTGCGTCACTGAATTTGCTACTGAACCAACATGAGTGGGTTCCATGGTGAGTCACAGATATACTAGAGTTGTGGCACAAAGTAAACTTTAATTTGCAAGAAATAAGGAGATCACTGGCAATAACGTCCAAAGCAACAACTCCCTGAGCAACAATGGATGAGTTCCTTTTATTTAGGGTTAAGATGTATGTATGTATGTGTGTGTATATATACATATATATATTTATATTTATACTTATATTTATATTTACATTTTATATATAAGTACATATATGTATTTATTTATTTATATTTTTTAAATTGGAGTTCAATTTGTCAACATATAGCATATTACCCAGTGCTCATCCCGTCCAGTGCTCCCCTCAGTGCGCATCACCCAGTCACCCCAACCCCCCGCCCACTTCCCCTTCCACTACCCCTTGTTCGTTTCCCAGAGTTAGGTATCTCTCATGTTCTGTCTCCCTCACTGATATTTTCACTCATTTTCTCTCCTTTCCTCTTTATTCCCTTTCACTATTTTTGTATTCCCCAAATGAATGAGACCATATAATGTTTGTCCTTTTCCGATTGACTTACTTCACTCAGCATAATACCCTCCAGTTCCATCCATGTCGAAACAAATGGTGGGTATTCGTCGTTTCTAATGGCTGAGGAATATTCCATTGTATACATAGATCACAGCTTCTTTATCCATCATATTTATTTATTTATTTATTTATTTATTTATTTATTTATTTATTTATTTTATGATAGTCACAGAGAGAGAGAGAGAGAGAGAGGCAGAGACATAGGCAGAGGGAGAAGCAGGCTCCATGCACCGGGACCCCGATGTGGGATTCGATCCCGGGTCTCCAGGATCGTGCCCTGGGCCAAAGGCAGGCGCCAAACCGCTGCGCCACCCAGGGATCCCTATCCATCATCTTTCGATGGACACCGAGTCTCCTTCCAGTTGGCTATTGTGGACATTGCTGCTATAAACATCGGGGTGCAGGTGTCCCAGCGTTTCACTGCATCTGTATCTTTGGGGTAAATCCCCAGCAGTGCAATTGCTGGGTCATAGGGCAGCTCTATTTTTAACTCTTTGAGGAACCTCCACACAGTTTTCCAGAGTGGCTGCACCAGTTCACATTCCCACCAACAGTGCAAGAGAGTTCCCCTTTCTCCACATCCTCTCCAACATGTGTTGTTTCTTGTCTTGTTAGTTTTCCCCATTCTCACTGGTGTGAGGTGGTATCTAAGATGAATATTAAAATAAGGGATCCTTGTCATCATATGTAGAAGTAGGCATAAGGTTGCAAGTGTGCCTTAAGGAAACATGCTTATACATACGTTGTATATTATGTAAATAAGGCTTGTGCTCCTCCTTGGGTGGAAATTTTAGTGTCATAATGGGGTGGAGGTAATTGTCGGTCATTTTAGAGGTTACTCCATGGTCCATCTGTGTAGTCATGGGTCAGGAGTTATGCTCAAACTGGTCTAGGTGGTCAGGGCTGGCTGGAGGTCTTGTCAGAGCAGTCACTATTGCTTGAGGAGTGATTTTGGTTTCCATTTGCCTGAGTTAAGAAATAAGTTGTAAAGAAGAGCTTAAGGAAAAATGCATGACAAAGGTCGATGAGTATAAGCCAGTGGGCAATAAAGGTCAAGTCTTGGGGTCTAGGTAGTGAAAGGAGTAGGATTAAGGAAGTTATACCAGGCAAAGAAAAAAGAAAGAAAGGAAAGAAAGAAAGGAAAAAAAGAAAGAAAGAAAGAAAGAAAGAAAGAAAGAAAGAAAGAAAGAAAGAGAAAGAAAGAAAGGAAGGAAGGAAGGAAGAAAAAAGAAAGAAAGGAAGGAAGGAAGGAAAGAAGGAAGGAAGGAAGGAAGGAAGGAAGGAAGGAAGGAAGGAAGGAAGGAAGGAAGGAAGAAAGGTGGGTTGGTTATTGCAAGTTTACTTTCCTTTCGGGGATGACAGAGGTGTCTATCAGGAAGTTTACCTAACTAGTGCTGAGCAGGCAATTCCTGATTGCCTGGTTTAAGATTCCATTTCTGGGAGAACCAAATTTGTAATGAAAGTTCTTGGTTTCATCATGTGTTGGCTTAGCATAAGCACCTCCATTTGGGTTCTGATGTCTTGTTTTTAACAGTTCAAAACCATTCTTAGTATTTATGGGAGGTGCCTGGATTTGCAGGCATATGTGAATTTCAAAGGTCCCGTATTTCCTATTTCCATATCTGAACAGATGAATTTCTGACATAATATTCTGAACATCCTACTGTCTACTCAAAGGGCTTTTTGAATCAAGAGCCCTTTCCAGTACAACCCAGCACTTCTGTCATTTGAGAAGAGGGCATCTAATCTTTGTGTTGGCAGCAAAGCCTGAGAGTGGCTGCTTTTGTTCAGTGACTCTTTGTGGAATTATTTGTAGAAGCAAACTTGCCCTTTTGTTCTCACTTTACAAGTGGCAGGCAAAGTTGTCATGCTACACAAAACAACTCTTCTTTCCCCATCTGCTTTCCAGTGGCATTTCTTTGGGTCTAATCGTAATCTATAAGCCCTGCCCTTTTCTCCCATCCTGGGAATCCTTGGTAGTTAGCCCTAGTTTCAAGAATCTTTTTTTTTTTAAATAGAAAATAGAGGAAAACAAGTTAGTAGAGTTATGATTTAGCTAACGGAGCTAAATAAGAAACTGTGATTTCACAGATCCAGCAAAGCAAAATCCATTTAATTAGCACCCAAATGAAACTTACTCACTTAATAGGAATGATTGATGGGAGAGTTTGGGTAGTAGTTTCTGTTTCCAAGGACCATCCTGTTGTGTTAGGAAGCTGTAAATGGCACCTGTTGACGTGTCTTTTATATGTGCCCTGGAGAGCTTCAGGATGTTGAATAATTGGTCCCCAGAATAAACTCTCTTGTGCTAATGGTTTTCAAACATTAAGTGAATCCATTAATTCTCAGTGGAACATTAAACATCTGAATTAGTTTTGCAAAGCTAAATATCAAAGTGATTTTTGACATGAGAATAAACATAGAGCCATTTATTACTAGTGATCACACCAGCAGTTCTAACAACTGAACTCTGCCAAATAGAGATTAGGGCACACCCAGCATTTTTGACTGTGCAAGATGAACCATGCACAGGGGTATGCTCCTGCCAGTATGTAAGTGGGTTAATCATTAATGTCCTCAAGACCCATGTTAGGGATGTGTTATGGTTAGTGTTTTAAGCTGTTTGCCCTAAGGCATATTTGCTTCTTTTTTTTTTAATTTTTATTTATTTATGATAGTCACAGAGAGAGAGAGAGAGGCAGAGACATAGGCAGAGGGAGAAGCAGGCTCCATGCACCGGGAGCCCGATGTGGGATTCGATCCTGGGTCTCCAGGATCGCGCCCTGGGCCAAAGGCAGGCGCCAAACCGCTGCGCCACCCAGGGATCCCATATTTGCTTCTTCATTTATTTCACAGATATTTATTGAGTGCCTCCCCTGCTTCAGATGCTATACTTCCAGGATGAGTTTTTGTTAGAATAAGATCCGTTATTTTCCACATAAGCCTCTTAAAAATGTGTCTCCCCTATCATCTCAATTCTACAAACCCTGCACTCTGAACAGTACACTTCATCAGCTAGCTCCCAGCTCAATACATCTATGCAAGTGGGAAGAAAAGACCGACCAGATCTGCAATCCAGTTTTTCCCACCCTGGGGACACATCAGGGAGAAATGACCTGAGCAAATCTTATAGATTTGCTAGTTGGAATTCTTGGTGCTATTTGCTAATAGGGAGTTCTTACCTATGGAATGTTTTTACCAGGATGTACTAGGTTCACGTAGGATTACTTAAGGTAACTAGCCCTGGAATTTATGGATTTCTGGGACATGACCAGTTGGAAAATGTCAGTATCATCCTTTTAATTATCAAAGTATAAAATGAAGAAGTTTCATTACAAAACTATCTCCTTTTGTGTAAGTGATGCTTCATATATTAAACCTGGGTAGTGTTGCCCCACCTGAAAGCTGTGATTCCCTGAGGATGGAGACCACATCTTATTCCTCTTTGTGACACTGTGCCCAGGATAGCATATAGCATCTAGAGAACACTCAGTATTTAATTCCTTTTAAAGAATATGCATACATAACACAAATGGCTACAAACCATTTAGTTAGCAAAATTCACAAAAAGATCATACAGCTCCTAATCACAACTGTTGGAGCCAAGGGGATGATGAATAGTCAAAAAAAGAAAGTGGGGGTGGGTGAGGGGAAGCCCTTAGGAAAAAGGACTTTGGGATAAAAGGTAGGAGTCCTTCAGATCAGTGCTTTTCAAACTTTAATGTGCATATGAACCACCTGGGGACCTGGGATCTTGTCTACATGCAACTTGTGATGCAGCAAATCTGGGATAGGACTTGAAATGGTCTTTTCTAACATTTCTAAAGCCTTGTTAGCCAACATAGGGACTGGGCATTGCAGCATCAGCATGACCTAGGTCATTTGAAATGCAGACTCTTCAGCCCTGTCCCAGCCTTTCCTAACCAGATTTTGGCTCCTTTTTCATTGAATCCCTGATTCCTTTGAACACACTTTGAAAAGGTCCAAGGACTCCTTATTGATTTCTCTTTAAGGTTACCAGGCTCTACTTCAAAAGTGGTCTTTTTTTGGTGCCTCTGTCTCCATCATAATCAATTGGCTTTTCTAAGCTCATTGCTAAGGGGCAACTGAGCAGATTTCTGTCCTTGTACCTATCTGAAACCATAAAACTTTGAACCTTTAGTCCATTTGATTCAAGCCATGTTTGTTTAGGGGCTGCCTGGCAAATAGTGTACTACTATTATACACGCTGTTTACTGGAGGACAGGAAAATACAATACAAAATTTATAACCTGTGGGCAATAAAAAGAATTTCACCATAATCAAGTTAAAATATTAGATTCAGTAGGTATAGCAAGTTGTGCGGGGGGGGGGGAGGTAAATAAAATGCATTTATATATAGATAACTCACAGAGTCCTCTTTCTCTCCCCTAAGAATCTAACAAAACTGTGTCTTGATTTTTAAGCCATGAAATGGAAGGGTTAATAGGTACAAGAGGCCAAAGACCAGTACCAGCTCCACTGAAACTGAAAGATGTAAGTGAAGAAGAAAACACTACTGGCATGAAGTGAGATGCTCAGCAGAATTTCTGTCTTCAGAGAAATACCAAGATGGAAAAGAAGACTCAAAAAGGCAATGCCATTAACACAGAGAAGCAGGCTGAGATGAAAAGGATTATGTGCAGTTATATCCAAGTCTGCCAGCACTTAGGAAATGCCATTAATTTTAAACATACTTACATTTAATGTCTATAACAGAGTCCCCTAAATTAGGATTCTCATAATGCCCCCTGAGGTCTTCTTGGATTTACCCTTAGTGAGGGAAAGCCAACAGAGGTGGATGTGTTTACTGGAGGTGGTAACTGCCTCCAGGTGGTAACTGGAGGTGGTCATGAGTTAGGCCCAAAGCTATGTGTAGTTTGGCTAAAATCCCACGGAGCAGAGGGCTGATGGGCTCTCCTGAGCTTCCATCCAAGTGAGTTGCAAACACGTTTCACATATTTAACTGATCTACAGAAAAGCAACAGGCAAACATTGGGGCAGGTAGGGATAAGAAGGGAGGGAGAGTCAGACATAGGCAGTCTGGCTCTGAGTAAAATACAAACTAGCTGTAAGGAGTAAAATGGAATGTGGAAATGCGAATCCACAGACAGGTCTTTGAGATTGAAGGCAGCTTTTAGTGAAAATACACACTCTGCCATCTTTAATTAACTTTACAAATGGAAGTTAGGGAGAATATGAGGAGCTATACTGAGCTTTATCAGTAAGTACTCCCTCCTTTATTTACAAGTGTCCTGGCATTTTAACTTTGAAAGACCACCTTTGGCTCCAACTTAAATTTCTGTCGCAGGCTGTGCTTACAGGATCCTTTCAATGTGCGTTAAAACTCCCAAACACAGTGTTTTCCAAGGTGTGTTCTCAGGATACTTAATCCCAAAATATATTGCTTGAGAAGGATTCCATGTTTTTTTTAAAAGATTTTATTTATTTATTCATGAGAGACACACACAGAGAGAGAGGCAGAGACACAGGCAGAGGGAGAAGCAGGCTCCCTGTGGGGAGCCCAATGCGGGAGTCGATCCCAGGGCTCTGGGATCACGCCCTGAGCCAAAGGCAGACACTCAACCACTGAGTCACCCAGGTGCCCCAGATTCTGTGGTTTTCAATGATTGGGGAAATACATAATATTCTCAGATTTGTTATGCATATCAGTACACTCAAGATTCTGAGAAATTCTGTGGGGGAAAATTTTATTTTTAACATGGTGTTCCTCAAAATGATAAGACAATAGAAACTTTTTTGGCCCAAAGTAAATGATGGAATTAGTAGTCTGAGGGATCTCCTCTGGGAAACGCACCTGTAGACAGAGCGAATGGCACTTGAGAGCCCCTGTGGCGTGGTATTGGTAGAGCTGTAGTCCTCTCTGCTGTGATGTAAGGAGGGTAAGAAAAACTGGGAGAAGCTCCCTGCTTATTCAACATTTGGGTGAGCCCAAACACTCTCCTGCTCCAGTGAGCCCATGACAAATGACAGAAGGAACGTCTTTGCAAGGCTTGAAGAGAAAATGACCCTTCTGATGTACAGTTCCCAGCAGGGCTGCAGGCCAGCTCTTCTAGGTTCTTTGGAAACAGTCACCATCTCTTCCACTTGATATTTTCTCTACAGCATCGAGTTATTTACTTTGCCTAAGCTGTGTTTGATAAATTTTAATTCACTGATGTGTATGGGGGGTGGAATCTAGAAACAAGGAAGGTAAAGGCTAGCCTAGAACTTGAGAATAGTCTATTAAAAAATATTTTTTTAAGATTTTATTTTGAGAAAGAGTGTGTGCAAGTGTGGGTGAGGGCCGGGCAGAGGGAGAGAGGGAATCTCAAGCAGACTCCATGCTGTGTGTGGAGCAACTTGGGGCTCAATCTCACGACCCTGAGATCATGACTGGAGCCGAAATCAAGAGTCAGATGCTTAACCGACTGAACCACGCAGGCGCCCCCAGAGGAGTCTGTTTTTTAAACCCCAGGAAGTAATTGCTTCTCACCAGGTAGGCTCCAGCCGTGTGGCAGGTATGTGCTAGGTGCTGGAGAATCAGTGGTGAATACTATCCCTTCCCTTGAGAAGTTTATAGTCCAATGGAGAGAACAGTGTTAATAAGAATCACACAAGTATCTGAATACAAGCTGTAATAAGTGTTATGAAGAAAACGTGCTGGTATCATGGGAATATCTTTTTTTTTGAAGATTTATTTATTTTTGATAGACATAGAGAGGCAGAGACACAGGAGGAGGGAGAAGCAGGCTCCATGCCGGGAGCCCGACGTGGGACTCGATCCTGGGACTCCAGGATCGCGCCCTGGGTCAAAGGCAGGCGCCAAACCACTGAGCCACCCAGAGATCCCCTATCATGGGAATATCTAATGGAACCTAACCACATCCTTTGAATGAGAGATATATTTTATTTTTTGTTGAGGTATAATTGGCATAAAATATTAGTTTCAGGTGTACAACATAGTGATTTCATATTTGTGTATATATAGCAAAATGATCACCATAGTAAATCTTATTAACATTCATTATCACACAGTTACAATTTTTTTTTCTGGTGATGAGAACTTTTAAGATTTATTCTCTAGGGGTTCCTAGGTGGCTCAGTTGGTGAAGTGTCTGCCTTTGGCTCAGGTCATGATCCCAGGGTCCTGGGATCGAGCCCTGCATCAGGCTCCCTACTCCTTGGGGAGCCTGCTACTCACTCTCTGCCTGCTGCTCCCCCTACTTGTACTTTCTCTTTGTCAAATAAATAAATAAAATCTTTAAAAAAAGATTTACTTTCTTAGTAACTTTCAAATATGTAGTACAGTGTTAATTAAAGCCACTCCGCTATATTATATCCCCATGACATTTATTTTATAACTGGAAATTTGTACCTTTTAACCCCCTTTACTCATTTTGCCTCCTCCATCCCCCCACCATCCACCTCTGGCAATCACCAATTTGTGCTCTGTATCTATGAGGTCAATTTTTCTTTGTTGTTGTTTGGAACAAATGATGAGCTAAGAGTCACCATGAGGAGGTGAGGCAGGGAGGTTGGGATAGAGAATTCCAGGTAGTGGTGGGACCTGTTCCATGAAAAGGAGGTATAATGCAAAATGACCTCCGAAGGCTGAAAGAGCAATAAGACTGAAGAAAAAGGCTGACAAGTCCAGCTTGACAAGAAATGGCTTACTAAGGGGATTTATAGATAGAAGCACATCTTGGGTGGCAGCAAGACAAGTAGATCTATACAACCTCACTTCCCATAAGACCTGCTTTTATAGCCCTAGAGGCTGTGGAGCAGATGCTAGGATACCATGTAGGAGGATAATGTTTGAGAATAGATGAGTGTCCTAGTCATATCTCCAAGGCAAATCAGAAGGGTATACTTAAAAAAAAAAAAAAAAAAAAAAAAAAGAAGGGTATACTTAAGGATGTGCTTAAATAAAGGAAAGAACGTGGCAATGGGGCTGTGCTCTAGAAGGCATTAGGTCAGAATGGTCATCATGGAGGATTTCATCAAGATGGTGTTAGTTTGATTTATACAGGACCAGACCATAAAGAGGGAGAGAGGGGGGAAGGTGAGGCTATCAAGTTAGGCAAGAGCCAGATCTTCCAGGAGCTGGTAGGCCAAATTAGGAAGTGTAATCATGGGCTAAGAGCCATGGAAGCCGCTTGAGGGTTTTAATCTGGGGAGTGGTATGATAGGATGTGCATTTTCAATGAGTACTGAATGTCTGTGAATGCCACATGGAGAAAGGACTGCAGAGAGCCAAAGGGAATGTGCAAGTATTGCCTGGGAGGTTGTTGCAGAAGTCCAGGGAGAGATGCTGTGGGTTAAAGAAGGGGAGTGGCAGTGGAGAAGGAAGAGAAGCGCAGAGTGGAGGGCCCCTGTGGGGTCAAGGGTGAAGGTCAGGTTTCTAGCTCATATAAACAAATGGAGGGTGGTGCTGTTCATTGAGATGAGACTGGAAGACCAGGTCTGGGGGAAGATTGAGAGTTGTTTTTGACATTTTGTGATGGACATCTGGAACCGCTCAGTTGACAGTGGATATGTACGTCTAGACTTAGAACAAGAGGTCCAGTTAGAATGTCCAAGGCTTAATAGCTTACCAATGCTAATTGCAGCCCTGGATACTGGGGAGATCACCTATGGGGAGAGAGGAAAGGGAGCTCAGTTCTAATATTAACATCTTAAAGATGGTGGAGGAAGATAAGCTAGTAAAGGACACTAAAGGGTGTTAGTGGGAGAAGAAAAGCAGAAACCTGGTAGTTCGTATAGCTAAATGCTGCCGTAAGAACTCACTTCAAATTCCAACTGAAGAAGGCCCATTGAATGAAGTGACAAGGAGGTCATTGTTGGACCTTCACAAGTGTTGTTTTTCTGGAGTGATGGGAATAGACCCCAAATCGGAATCACATAACAGGGAGCGAGGTGGAAGTGGAGATGTGGTGAGGACCCTTCCTAAAGATGTTTAAGAGGGAGACCAGATTTCAGTTTGAATTTGGCTTCAACTGTGTGAGCAACCTTATTTATAGCTGGCCCTCAACTCGTAAAATCAAGAGGGTCTTTTCCATCCAATGTAAGTAGAATGGTAGACGTGAATGTTTCGGGTTTTTTTCTTTTTGCTCCTTCTCCTTTCTCTCTTGCCTCTTAAAAGAATCTCGCTGATGGTGATTCTAGTTTTGTAGACACAATATATGTATTTATTCCACTACACCCCCTTCCCAAATAAAGGCAACTTAGTATTTTATCTGGTATTAAAATGAAGAGTTGGACTCACCAAGAGAAGAGTTACTATGTCCATCTCTATTGTGGCAACTTCCTAATGAATTTTCAGGGGAAATTCTGAGTATAGTCAGTTTTACTCTAAGCACTGACTTCAGATATAACTCCTCTATAAGATACACCTCCACCTTTAATGACTAAGCTCTTAAGTAGTTTAAGTGATCCCAGCGTAGTAAACACTGAATATGAAAGGAAGCTTTGCTTTTTATATCCATTTCCTTTTACCTTACCTTTTTAGCAACTTATTAGTTCAGCCACATTAAAAAAGTTAAATTTTGCGAGACTGTCATACTATTGTTACTGCTCCTAATAATAACCTCATCCTTCTTCACTCCCTTAAAAGGAAGTAGCTTGAGTCTTGGAGTTAGAATATTGGAAAAGTACCCAAAACACATTTTTGACATTTAGTTTATGACTGAGAACAGTGATTTGGTATTTGACTCAAGTTGTTCGAGCATATTTGCCTATGAGCGGGCAAAAGTAATCCAGGGCAAATCTAACTGCAAATAGTAATTGTACTGAAGAAATCTGTATGCTAGTATTAGAGTGAGGGTTTGGTGCAGAAAAGGTGGAGGAGTATTGGAGTGGGAAAGACAAGTGATTCACTTCTTTTTTTATCGTCCCTGATCTAGCAAAAGGGGCCAGGCATAGGATTAGTAATTTGGAGGTTTCTTGCTGTCAGAAACAAGAAGACCTACACAGACAGAAGGGGAAATCAAGTCTGATTTTGTGAGGCAATAGCAAGTCCATGGAGGACAGTTTTAGATGACTTCCAAAAACTAGTGAAATTTTTCAACGCACACACACGACCTCACAGCTCTAGAATGATCCACTCCTTGGGGGGTTAATGAACAAATGTGAAAAATACTGGTTACGTACCTTCCCTTAAGTTTATTGACAAAAGTTTGAATACATGTGTGCGCTGAAGCAGAGACTGGAGAAAGCCAACTGGGATAGAGACCTACTGTCTCCATGCCTGTCATTCGGAGCTTAACACAATTCTGAGCTATTTTCTTTCATGTGTGGGGCATCTGTGAATTCTAAGCAATCATTTAGACTGGGTGAGATTGGTTTAGTTTTCTGGTTTTCTGTTCCCCGATCTGCAAAATGAGGGGCCAGATTGGATGAGCTTGCAGATCCCATGCAACATACCCTGCGTAACCCTCTCCCCTTGAGTGGGGGGCCAGAGCTAGTGTCTGACGGGCTAGCACTCTCATCACCCAAGTTAGCTCATACAGCAGAAGGGATTTTGCAGATGTAATTAAGGTTCCTAATCAGTCACCTCTGAGCTCATCAGAAGGGAGATTGTCCTGGGTGGGCCTGACCTAATCAGGTCACCCCTTAACCGGGCCCTTCCTGAAAGAGATTGTAAGTGAGAACAGACATGTTGTGAACTGCCTATAGAGGAGGCCATTTAGCAAAGACCTGGGAGTGGCCTCGAGGGGGTGAGAGCAGTCCCCGGCTGATAGCCAGCAAGAACTTCAGGACCTTAGTCCTACAGTCTCAAGAAAAAGGATTTTGCCAGCAACCTGAAGGTACTTGGAAGTGGATCTTGATCCACTTGAGCCTCCAGGGAGATGCAGGCGGCTGACAGCATCATTGCAGTGTTGTAAGACCTTGAGCCAAGAGCCCAGCCCCACTGTGGTAGGTTCAACATGTGCAAACTGAGATAATTTGTGTGGTTTTTCAGGTGGTAGATTTGTGGTCATTTGTTACATGGGAACAGAACACTTAAATGCTCTGATTTTATTGAACACAAGACTCCTTGAGGTCACTGGACTGTGGCTGAGACAACTCTGAGCCACACAGCTAGTGGGTGCCCTTCTCTGGAGTGCTAGATACACCTCTCATAAGGCTGAGGGTGCCCGCCAAAACCCTCCATCCAAGTAAAGAGTACATCAATACATCAATCAACCCATAGGTTTCAAACCTTTCTCAAAGTATGGTCTGTAGCTTAAAATACCCAGAAACTTACTTTCCCAGCCAAGGGTCTTGAGGGGCAATTGTGTCTTTTCACCTCTGCTTCTCTTTAAGGACTTTGTCTTCTCTTTTCCTCTCCTGCCATTTGGTGAAGGTAAAGTTCTCAGACTGTCCTTTGGACATTTTAAATTATCACTCAGATTGGCCACTCTGGGTGATTGTAAAACAGATAAGCATTAGACTTGGGAGACGAGTTCAACTCTTGGCTCTGAAAGCAACCAGCCACATAACCTAGGGACAGAGAATTATTTCTCTGGCCCTTGGTTTCCTTAGGTGTAAAACACAAGACCTTATTCCATATTCCCAGACTGTTCAGGACAGAAGCACATGGAGCAACTGGCAGTCTGAAGGGCCACTCAAATTCTCTCTTCAGAAAGACTTGAAAATGTGCACCTATTTTGCCCCTATGGGTCAAGAAGTTCCTCTTCTTGCCAGTTGAACCAGTTGTCTCAAATACTTTCGCATATGTAGGAGATTAGTTTTATTTTGCATGGCAGGGGACACCAGCAGAGAGGAAGAGAATCTTTAGACATTACAGGGAGGTAATTTTACTCAATGGGAGGGCAAAATTATAAAGATGTGAAGGATCCTATGTGATATTTTAATTGAATTGTTACAAATTTAAGGGAAACTTATGGGTGGAGTATTGCAAGATCAATTGTGTGTGTGTGCATGTGCATGAGTGTGCATGTGTGGTGTTTTGAAAGAGTGTGGGTGCAATGGTAGAAGGAAACATCTGACCAAGTGTTCTTTGGAAGGGATACTCCTTCACAGGATTCAAGGCAGCCAGTCATCACTACCCTTCTAAAGTATGCCCCTTACCCTGGGCACTAGAATTAAGAGTGGAGTAGTAAGAAGGCAAGGGTAGGAGTATAAAATAGGGGAAGTTTGGAGAACTGATGATTGACTTTGAGTGAGGTGGGATATTCAGTAAGATCAACCCAAGTGTGGAAAGTTCTAAAAAGCTGGGATGGAAGGTGGCAGGGGCAACAGCAGCAAAGCAAGGCCAGCCTCTGTATGGCTGCTTAAAGTGCATTATTTCCTCTCTCTCTCACAGTCGTCCTGCACAGCACTAGGAATCAGCCTCAGAGATGAGGAAACTGAGGCCCAAGGAGTTCAACTAACACTGCTGTCACACAGGTAGCAGGTGGTTCGGAGGGCAGCTGCATCCCACTGGCCTTACTACAGAGCCCTCACTCCTAACCACCTTTGCCTCCAATGGAATGGATGGGACAACATTCATTCTGTCCTTCCGGGGCAGGAAGAGAAGAGGAGCCCTATGCTTCCGGGGGCTGGTGGTGCCGTGACATCAGCGAACTTTGAGTTGTTGGTGCAAACTTAGGGGAGGAAGAGGAAGATGAGTGCGAAGGAACCAATCCTACCCTCGCTGGAACTTTCCCCACAGGAGCTTTTGTTTTCTAGAAAATTCTTTTAGGAAAGGGGGGCCCAGCCTCACAGTCCTAGGTAGACGTGGTGCTTCTTGGTAGACTATCATTTTGTCTTTGTAGCTCTATTCTGAGTTTCTCTTATCAATTTGTATTTCTCCTTCTTTCTCAGTTTAGAAGATGGACCTGTCCTGTTCCTTCTATTTTTATGGAGTGGTAGCTGCCCTGTGGGAGCTACCTTCCAGTGGTGTGTAGGGGGGACTACACCAATAATCCTCAGGCCCCTTCCAACCACACCCACAGCCTGTGGGTGCTTTCCATGGGGACTTCCTTCCATGTACCCAGGAGCCGGGTAGGATGTTCTCTCCACAGCCTGCTTCCTGCTGGTACCTGGCAGGCTGGAAGGTATACTAGGTTTGAGGGGACTTTGGGCAATTCTCGGGAAGATTCCATGATGGAGCCTCCAGTCATGACAGTGAGTCTGGTGTTAAGTTTGGGGAAAACGGAGAGCTCCACTGAAGGGTAGCTAGACTCTGACTGGGGTTGAGGAGAAACGGGACACACGAAGGACAGGTTCACCTGATAAACACAATTGTAACTCTGGAAGCTTACAGCACTGTCCTTATAAAAATGCAAAGCAGGTCCAATAGAAATTAATGTGATCTTTGAAAGGTCAGAGTGTGCCTGAACATTGATTTTTTTAAGATGCTTTATCAATTAGAGACCAGAGGTTTTTCCTGATGATATTTATTTCATAAATGTAATTATTTTTCTAAAACATATTAAAATAGAAAACATGTACTTTTGATCAATTATACAAAGAAAATACCAATATAGTAATAAAAATACTGAAAATATATGAAAAGCACCAGAATATTAGAGAAATTACACTGGCAACAATTCTAGCAATATATTTTTTTTTGCAATTGTACAATAAAGTGCTATTAAATCCAGTCAAAATTAGTGGCAAGATATAAAACAGTTATGGTATTGTTATGAAATTTGAGGCTAGGTTTAACCGCAATTGCATTTTTAGGCTACTTTTCAGATCAACCTAATGCTATTCGATTAATATTTTCATGGAAAGTCTATTAATTTCCATCCTCAAGTGAAAACAATCTAAATCTAAATGTTGATCCTTGGTAATCTGGTCATGAACAGCTAATGACAAGATAAAAAATAATTATCAGAGTCCTCAAAGTAATAATCATACAAAGTGTGATGAAAGAAAATCAAAAGACAGTAAAATCAAATGTAAATATGTGATTAGTTAGGGCAAGAAAAAAGTTTAGATACCTTTGATTTTAGAGTTAGTTTGCAGTAATCTTGCATAGTCACATTTAATAGACACACAGACATTAACAAGATAGGTTATTAAAATCAAACTGGCCAGGTATCAGGGAAGAACAATTTGGCGAGTCAGTCATTTTCATAGGAAACATTAAAGGGACACTGTTAGGACTGCACACTTCAAATTCTGACCAATGATTTCCATTCGTTTGCCAGGGAACAAAAAAACAGACACAAATACTTTGGGATTAGAGAATATTAAAGCAGGGAATGTAACATATAAGGGGAGACCGCTGTGCACACACACACAGGGAGAGAGTACAGGTATTACTTAGGGTGTACTGAAGTCATTTTCACGTCTGGAGGTGGCAAACTGCAACAGAAAAACCCAAATTAAGACAAAGTATCAGACCAGTGTCCTTTTAAGGTTTTATTGCTAGGCCAATTTTGAAGGGACTCTATTGATCTCCTTCTTCACAACTCCATTCTGGAATCCTCAGCTGCTCCAGATGAAAGCCGCCAACACTACACTTCAGAATAAAAAATTCTCCAAGCATGGCTCAATCAAAACTCAACATTTATTTAACAGGCAGACTTGTTTTTCTTTCATATCCAGTAGATTTACACGTGAACCAACACGGACTGAAACTGGCTGTATAAATGAGAAAACAAACTCCTTTCATTCATCTCTGCCCCTGCAAGTCGTTATCATTTTAGGAGTTTTAGGGATCACCCTTGGGATTACTGAGACAAGGGCAGAGTGTCAAGCAAGTCAATTAGCCCTGGCCTGAAGGTGGTACACATGGATCATGAGTTCTACTTTTCACTCTGAAATAGAGACTTGACACTTGATTTTTGATTTTTTTTTCACGTTTATAGATACTCTAGCCTTTTGTCGAGTTTTCTTCTTGTGGCTAATTTTAACAAGGAATGGGAATGTAAATGCATCTCAAAACCAAACTCTTCAAAGAAATTTTAACTCTTTTCATTTAGAATAGAGTTCGGGTGAAGATGGTACAATGGGGGAGTAGGCCTTTCTGATAAATGAGACAGATGGATCTGTGTCCAGCCACAGTGAGCAATGTGAAACCATGTAAAAAAAGACTGGAAGGTGGGACCCGAAGGATTTTTCTTCTCCACGTCACTAACAGAATTCAAAGAAAACCCAACCAAGCATAGTTTCCCAAACTCTACCTAAATGTGAATGTTCATTAAAAAGTCCAAGATTAATAAAAGGCAGACTGTTAAGGAAGACAGATAAGAAACAAAGGCTAAAGGTGGTTTGGCATTAAATAGTTTTACATACCCAAAGAATATTGACTAGCATCTGGAAGTAATTCTCAAAATTACAAAGTCATGTTTACAGAAATTACTCTGTATAAGTATGTTTTTTTTCCAATATACATGTTCTATATACATAGTATAGAAAAGCTAGTAAGTTGGCTCAGCTATAATGATTTTGTCATTAAAAAAAAGCAGATAACGTTTTTTGGCTGCGAGAAAGCTTGTTACTTACACTTTTCAGCTACTGTATATATATATATACTTAAACTTGAAAAGTAGTCAAATCAAAAGGAAAAAATAAATTATATCTAAAGTATTAATTTACACACGGATATGTCTTGACATGGCTAACTACAGCTATAGTCTCTTATAATCCATTTCTCCAGTGTTTCCTTATGCTAACAGACTTTATTTTCAAGACATGGATTTGTTCCCAAGTGTTGCACATTTCCTTTCAGGAAGTACAGATGTGCGACACTTTTATAGTAGCATGAAGTCCTGGGTCTTTTTCCCACTAATGAATGAAAGAGCCATGTTTGCCACTGAATGCCACTTCTTTAACTGTACAACAAATAGAAGAAAGAGATGACAAAAGCAAGCAAGAGCATTGTTAACGAAAGCAGCAGCTGCTGGAACCAGATACAACGCTGAACTTGGTCTTCAAGCTTCCTATTGCTTTCTAGTAAACGATTGAGCTAAAGAGGGAGAAAAGGATGAAAGAGTCATATCAGTAAAACAGTACATGAATCATGTGAACAGTCCATAGGGATATTAGAAATCCAAACATTTCCAGGATGGGGTCCGTCTACCCTGAACAGCTGGGAGCTGGAAACGCGATGAGGGATCATATTTGTTTGGTGAGCAGACGTGAACCCACTTACTCTTGTTTCGGAAAGGTCTACTTTTCTAGTTGAGCAAGAGCAAAGCGATCACCTCCCGGAGGTACCGAAAGCAGCTATTCAGAAAGAGAGCCCCTCCATCTGTTTCAAACTGAAATGGTACCCCTTTCATGAGATCACATTCTTTGCTACTCCCGCAAAGCACCAGACCTTGCCCAAATTAAAATGGCCAGAGCTTTTACAAAGTTAATAGATCTCCAAAAGTCACTCACCACTTACCGATTCGGATTTGGCTTCCCTTCACAAAGAAAAGAGCATTTCTGTCATGTCTATGCCAAAGGACTTCCTTACATGAGCAGGGGAAAGTGGATTTCTGATATTGGTTAGCATGAACCACTTTGTTTTAGTTACGGAGAAAGAACACTTACCTGTAGATAAAGATCCTCACTGGTTTTATCAGACATGTTAAAACCACTGTCTTTTAATGTCAGGGTGGTTGGTTTACTGCTCTCAACAATATGGCATCTTAACCTATGAAAATCCAAAGGAAACAGAACTTCTTAACATTTTTAATGAACTTTTTTATAGAAGTGAACTATAAAATGAACCACAGAAGTTTATGTAACCGAGATGAGAGCACTCCTCCTTCTCCTCAGATACATGTAAGGTAGCAGCTCAGTGTGTATTTATCTTGGAAGGGGAGCAGAATTTGCCACCCCAAAATATGCCTCTCTGGCATAAGGATTATCTATGAGCTGGTTATTTATTTTTTTTGGTTATTTTTTTAAGAAACAGCAGACCTAAGAAAAGCTCTGAAAACCTTTACATTTAGAAGGGAAGGAAATGTCCATCTGTAAGGATGTCTTCCTCTCCGTACCAGGAAGAGGGGATGACAAAAGTCTCTGGTCCCTTCTCTGTTAAGAGTTCTTGATCTAGATCTGCTTACTGATCTTACCCTTGTTGACTGTAATTTTTCCTGCCTCCCTTACCCCCCAACATCTTGTCTTCAGCTGGAGATGATGTTCAGCTGGAGGTGGTGTCTTGAGCCACTTTGGGGAGTTTCATTGTTTTCCTGGGTATCTCCCATGTATACAGGAGCTAGACATGTTATTAAACTTCTGCTTTGTTCCTATTAATCTGTCTTTTATTACGGGGGTGGGGGGTGCCTGCCAAGAACCTAGCAGGGTAGATGAGAAATGGTTTTTCCTCTCCTACATTTTGGGAACCTACGATGGGACCTGCTGAGATACTGTCCTCGCCTGGGAGCCTACAGACGGGATCCTGGAAAACTGGCAGAAGCTGGCAAAGGTAAGAACTTGTAGCAAAGTCCGCTTTCCTGGATCTCACTCTAGTGCCAGGTCGAGAGAGAAAGGTAAAAATTTCACCTTGTCCCTTCCTTGCCAAATTTAGATTAGCAGAAGGAAATAGGTCAAATGAGGTCTTCCTTTCATCATGTTCTAGGTCTTGAGAGCTGGGCTTTGTGACCAGCAAGAATATTCTTTTTGGTCTCTGTCAGCTGGAGGATGCATGTGTCCATAGGCATCCAGCAGGTGGCTGACCAGGCTGGGGATATTGGAGGCACAAGGTGATAGGAGCATCCTCTTTGTCCAGCTGTGCCAGTTCTCAGAGCAGTTTGTCATTAGGGGCCCCAGTCATGAGGGGTCTTTGTCATCTCAGCTTTTGTTGTCATTAGTGCTGGAAAAGTCCAATCCAGTAAGCACTTCCCTGATGCCATGGATTAGAGGGTCTTCAACTGTGTGGGAAACTAGAGATATCCTTTTCACCACACCATTCTTACCACTTGTGGCAATGGAGGTCTTTGCTTTCTTATGCCATCTCCCAGGATCCTGTCAGGACTGCATCTTTTGCAACATCTTTGGGGATGCCTCTTGTGTCCATGGCTACACCATAAAAAGGCCTATTGGCTTGAGTCGCTATTGAGATTAATATAAGACCCTACTTGTCAATGTCAGATAATGGATCTTTTGAATGGAAAAGCTGCTATGTTTAAAAAATTTTGAGAGAGCTCTCATCCTAAACCATAGTCTTACTGGTATCTCTGGAAAGGCCAAATTGAAAGGAGAATATGAAGGAGTATGGCTGCTAGCCTGAGGGACTTCCTTAGCAAGATGAAATTATGAAATTCTTTGTACCTCCCTGCTCAGAAGATACGTAGCAAATTGAGAAAAGAGGTAAGAAAGATTAGTGGCCATTCATTCACCACTCACAGGGACTGTGACTTGCTGTTAATAAGGGTTGTTCTCTCTTCCCATCCATGATTATACTGTAGTTCTCAGACAAGCCACATGCCCCCTCCCACACACACACCGAGGAAAAACTCTTATCGGAAATGACCAGAATTTCTCCTAGGCCCTCTTAAAAATATTCAGGAAGTGGATCAACTGATGGCTGATGTTTGGGGGCTGCTAGAAGCAACAGTACAGCTCCCCACCCCGCCCATAAAGGCCTTTGTTGAATACTTTATAGAAACTTTTTGAAGGCATAGCGCATTAAAAACCCTGAAGCTTCAGAACACAGAAATCACTTCATTTCCATCTTAGTTGGAAATCTTCTACTGATATAGAGCAAATTGAAGAAAGTGTAGTTGCATAGGTGGTATCGATCCCTTGATACCATTCAGGCTGCGATGGAATTGAGTAATTAAAAGCAACTGTCTTTGACTTGCAAATCTTTACAAAACCAGAATAACAGCACTGGAAGCAATTCAAAAATCCACCTGACCTTACTAATCCTAAAACCTCCCCCAGTCATCTCAAAATACATGTAGGTATTGTAGAAGATCAGGATGCTGGACACAGAACCATCCTGTGCTTAAGAAAAAGAAGGAATACAGAAATAGTAATTCCTCTAGATATCTGATAATTGGCAAATATACCCCCAAAACTCCTTGAGACTTTCTCCGTGCCTTTGAGGTATGAATTTTCTACCCTATCTTCTCTAGGACTAGATAGCTAGCTCTTTGAAATACAAACTTTAGGGAAGTGATTCTCATCAGAAGGAAAAAAGGGAGTTATTTGGGAATTTGGCAAATGAAAACAAAAGTAGTAAAAAGCCTTCAGCCATCTGAGCAGGTAAACTAATTCCAACTGCCAGAGGTTTGTGTTACTGTACTTGATTCATGGCTGAAATTTTAGAGCTATAGTTGAAAGGTCTCCATGTCTGCATGTTTGTATGTGTCTATATATATGTATGTTACAGATGTGTAATCTTTACCTCCAGATAGTATTACAAAAACTAATTTGTAAAAGCTCTCTCTGATTGGCTTAAAGAAAAATAAGTACTTACCAAATTAAGTATCCCTTAAACCTCTTAGAAATATAAAAACCGACCTAGGTGTCTTTCAAGTTCATGTGATATAGATTAATCCTAGGTAAAATAAAAGCTAAGTTTGTTGGTTCAATTAAAATAGGCATGTCTTCAAAGTTATCCATATTAGATATAATGCAGACATGCAACTTTTTTTTTCTACTGGAGTTTACTATTCAAGCAGTTCATGTTATCTTGGGTACAAAATGTGTCAGCATGAAAAAGAGCTTGGGAAGCCATCATGAGTATTCAAGCATAATTGTTGGAAACAAGTGATTTGGATAGATCGAGGTTGGATAAGAGTTTTCAGGTAAATTCAAATATAATTAAAAACAGGGTTTCAAATCTCTTTGGTAACTTGAAGCTTTAGTTTTGCTGAGTTAATCTAGTCAGTGAATTTCCCATTTATTTCCACATAAGATAAAATACTGAAATGTTCATTACTGAACATAGGTTTATCTACTTTTGGCCTCTTACTACAGAACAACTAAAAATATTTAGTCTGTTAGTAAACATATTTTGTGCCACGGTGAAAAACTGTACTATGAGGAAGCCTATGCTTCTAGAAATTACGTATTGATAAATTTGCCAATCTACAGAATGCTGGTTTTAACTGACCACAACTGCTTGCTTATCACTTGGTTTTCACTAGAAATTACAGTTTCTAAGGGTTAAGAATTCTAATTCATATATGTAATTACTAGAAATAATAATGGAAACAACTAACTCTGTGTGCAAGAAAAGAAGGATGTGTTTTTGGCCCAGGAGAGGTATGAAGTATGCACACATATTTTCATTAAGAGGAATGGAGGTAATATTGTCTTAAAGTAAAGCTGGTTATTTCAGAATAGGGAGGAGAATAAAGGACCAAACCAAATGTCTCTTTCCAACTGTCTATATCCAAACAGAAAATTCCACTTTGTATTAGTCAACCGGGCTAAAATTGAATGAATTTGTTATAAGGGTTATAAAAAGAAGCTTCAATATCAATAGTGTACTTATATTAAACATTTCATCTGCTAAAAGGACAACCTTTTCTTGGACTATCAGTCAGCTACTGATAAGAGATGGTGAGAAAGTTTTTCTTTAGCTTTTAAGTAATCTGCCTCGAAAGCAAAGATGGTGCGTTTTATCAAAATAATTTCTCATGCTCCACGTTATCTTTATCATCAGGTCTTTGACTGCTTAGCTCTTTTAGTCTTCAGCAGACTATTTTCCTAAATCTTACAACTATGTAACTTTCTATATGTGCCTTTGATATTTTATTGTTACTATGGTTAAGTGGGTAATTAAGTATTATTTCATGATGATTTATGGTTCCATTTAGTCAAGTGTCTAAAACCTCTTGACATTTTTGACAAACCCCAACTCAAATTCTAAATAAAGTCTGTTTTGATCTTTAACTATCTCTGGAATTTTTCAGAGGGCCTCTGGAACATATCAAAAGATTTGTGCTCTCTTCTTATAAAGAGATATAAAACTAATTAGGCTTACTTGCTATGTTAAATTACATGGGAAGCATTGTCAAGTAATGCTAAACCTTCTTTGGATTATATTTGTATAGATAAGTGTTCCAGAAATTGTATAAAATTCCTAGAAATCTGTTATGTCCTGGTGTAATGTTCTAGTTCTTATCTTACAATGTTGTACGTCACAGAAATAACCAAATTTCCTTGTGAGAAGCATTACAATGAACTCTCATCAGATCTGTAACCAAGGCCATTTTTAAGTCTTTTTGTGTTTTACAGAAGCTATCATCCTTTTGCAAATGTGCTTCATCTTCAGAGATTCCTGGAAAGGACTCTGACAAGTACTCCAGAAAAAAGGTTTCTAATAACTTCCAGAACTAATAAAAAAAAGCAGCATTCAAGCAGACCAAGAATTAATGACCTGAGATTGAATGAACTGATGACTATACTTTTTATTGCTTGTTCTTTAATGTTTGGTTTTCCCAGATTTAAGGAAATCTTTTACTCTCTTCTCATAAGCTATCTATGACTGACAGCAATTTGGTAAACTATACCTTTGTAAGCAGAACTGAAACAATTTTTCTCCCTACCTGATTGCTCCAAAATTCAGAAACCCTTAGTATTTTTTCATGGAAAGAGGTTTTTTCTTTTGGCATAAGGATCTGTTCTCCTTGTAATAGGACACAATTGGAAGCATGGTTATATTATCAAGGCTTTGACTGGAATGTCATATTTGAAAAATGATGTGCATAAAGTCAGGTATGACCGGACAGCTATAAGGAACTAAGATTGACAAGCCTTAACCTGTATCTGCGTTCCTTCCTTCTTCCTGAGTAAAGCTGATCCCTGCTTCAGCTTTCTCAGGAATTTCACTATCAATGATTTACCTTGTATAGTTGGCTTCTCCCATTGAAAAACCTACACCAAACAATCCCTCTGTCAATACCACATTCTTCCTTCCTCCAAGCCAAACTTCTAGAATAGAACCTGGCTCCTGCCAACTGAAAATGCTCTATATGAGGTCAGTGATGACCTCCATGAGGTCACAAAGGGCTGCTACTCACACCTCACCCTTCATGACTGGCATGGCAGCACTTAGTACCACTGGTCTCTTCCTCTTTGTGAAACACTCTTTCCTAGACTTGGATGACACAGCTCACCTATGGTTTCCCTTCTGAGTCCCTACCAGACTGTCCTCCTGTGGCCACTAAATACTCCTCCAGGCTGGGTCTTTTTCCCTCTCTTGCTGGGACAACTGAAATAAAGCTCGTCTTCCCAGGTCCACACCTGTCCTCTTCCCATGTGAACAAGCTTGCAAACAGTGATCTTGTCAAACGTGAATCAGGTCAGGTCGATGCTCTCCCACCGGTATTACCATGGTGACCAAGCTCCTCCTCTGGGCCCTGCCTGCCTCTCCAGCTTTCTTCTTACCCTGGATCCTTTCATCTCTGTGTTCCTTCTTTTAATTCCTTTTGAAGATTTAACTCAGCCACGACTGTTACAAGGTAGCTTCTCATTTATCGCTGGGGGGGGGGGGGGAAGACAAAGAACTACCTACCTCCCAGGGTCATTTTAATGACAAAGTGAATAACTCAGGGTAAAGCACTTAGACCAGTGGGGGCTTGCAGCTAGCACTATTTGTGCTAAGTACTA
The DNA here is from genome assembly GCF_048164855.1 of Canis lupus baileyi. Taxonomy (NCBI): domain Eukaryota; kingdom Metazoa; phylum Chordata; class Mammalia; order Carnivora; family Canidae; genus Canis; species Canis lupus. The sequence goes on from NC_132876.1 coordinate 114,009,364, forward strand.
TCACTCTTTCACCTGTGTCTGCTTACAGCCTGTTTTCCATACAGCCCCCAGAGTAAGCCTTTAAAAAAAAAAGCCAAGTCACTTCCTCATTTTGCTTATCACCAATTAATAGTTTTTCTTCTCAAAATCAGAAGTCCTCACTATGGTAATCACCCGCCTTCCTACTGCCTCTTTGACCTTCTCTCTCATGTTGTCTCCACCCTTCCTTACTGGTTTCAAGCTACATTGACCTCCTTGCTGTTCCTTACACAGACCAAGCACACTCCTTTTCCATTTGTGGTTCCTGCTACCTAGAAAGCATTTTTTTCCAGTTATCTAAGTGGCTTACTTTCTCTTTCCCTTCAGGACGTACAAAAATGCCATCAGAGTGGCCATCCTTAACTACCCACCATTGAGAATCCTCAATCTAGGCACCATCGCCATTTTAAGCAAGATCATTCTTTGTCTTGGGGGGCTGTCCTTTCCACTGTGGGATGTTTAGCGGTGTCCCTAGTCTCTGATAGATGCCAGAGTACCCCATGGCCCAATTTTGATAATGAACAAGGTTTCCAGACATTGACAAGTGTACCCTGGGAGACAGAACTAGCACACTCCAAAATAAAACAACACAGACTTCTCCTTTCTCCTTTTCTATATATCTTTATATGCACATACATATTTGTTTATGGCTATATAGTTACAGGATTTTCCCCCTAATGTATCCCAGGTATTTTTCCATGAGAACAGGTAGATTTCCCACACTTTGGAATAGCTGCAAAGTACTTCTGCACAGACTCAAGTGCATTTGACTATTGCTTCACTGGTAATCACTAGGTTCTTTCCCATTTTTTACTAGTACAAACAATGCTGCAACATGCGCTTTCTAGTACACAAGGTGAGTGTTCCTGCAAAGGCAACTGCTGGGACAGATCCATGTTTGTAATTTTGACACATCCAGATTTTTGCACTGGCCTGTAAGCAAAGCTGCTACTAGCAACCTCCTTGAGGAAACTGCATATCTCATTCATCTGGGCACCCCGGAGCCCTGCAGAACTTGAGGCTCAGACTAGAAGCCTAAACGCCTGCCAAAATATAAGAAGGAAGACAGGCACCTCCCTAGTCCATGCAGGTAGATTCTCTCTCTCTCTCATTCCTCCCATCACATTTGAGTCTGTGAGTAGAAAGCATACCTATGCTCCATCACTTTGTTTCTTGGAACTTCTTTCCAGAACTGAGTCAATTCTGCGGGGCCCGTACCAGATGACTGTTCCATTTCTGCAGCCATTATCAGAAAACGGTCTTGGGCAGAGACTGTTAAACCTGCATTCCAAAAGGGTAACTTATATAAACAAGAACCTTTGCAAAGGGCTGGACATATGGTTTAAGGCATTATTCTAGAAAACAATGGAAAAAATATGGAACTACCTTAAAAAGGAAAAAGTTTTTCTAAAAAGGATTTTCTCAAAAATTCAATTTCAACTGGCATGAATCGAAACAATTTTATGTGTTAAACCATTTTTCCCATCTCATTTTTACACGAGAAAACAGATGCCTAGACTGCAGCGAGGTGACTTGTTGACACTAGTCCAGCTCTAATGACTCATTACCCAGCCCCAGGTACCCCAGCACCCTGCTCTGAGGCCATCAGGCCAGCACTCACCCCCGTGGGGAGACACAACTATATCAACTGAGGCTCCAGGGTCACAACTGCTGTTGCTTGGCTTGACTCTGTATTTTTCTGGAGCAGTTGTTCGCACCTGTTTTATAAATACAGTAGTCATCTAATAATAACATAATAAAAATGCTTCTTGGGGGTAAATAGCTTGAAAATGAGTTTTTAAAAATTAACAGTGATTAATAAAGTCAACAAAACAACCATGGTGGTTAGGCAGAGAACGTATTTTTCCCCATCAATAGGAGAATATTAATCTGTTTTAAAAAAAATACTTGTAAGTCCAATTGTCACTTAGCCTTCCTTTTAAATAAATAAAATTATGAAATAGCCTGTCTGATAATTGCCTAAATTTAATAATACAAATTCAAAAAACTATATACAAAGGACAAATTATAATAGCATTCACAAATTAAAACACACTAGATATTCAAAGAATATCCAGAGCATCCTAGTGGTTAAATCTGAATTAAATAGATGATTTAAGAAAATAATACCTACAACATGGGGCAGTGGTAAACTGAGTGGTTAGGTTAGTATCCAATATAAACTATGTTCCAAGCTACATCATACAGTTTTTATTGTTTTATTTTTCACTGTTATTATGAATCATTTATATAATGACGAGTGATTTTCCTTGGGTTTTTATTTACAACCAACATTAAAGCCTGCCTATTATGGCTCATTAAAGATTGAAATACAGATCCCAGGGAAAACTGTCGATAAGCTATGCCATGTAGTCAAAAGTAGAAGGCAGTATAACGTGCCTAAAAATATCATAAATAAAACCACTGTGTAAGTTAAAAATTCTCAATCTTTTCATTAAGATATGTCTAAAATCACATCCCCTGTCAGATTTCCACGTAGGATTTATTGTATCTTTCAGATATTTACCTTAAATGCCACGACGTTTTTCGTTACATTTGTCAACACTATCAAAGTTTTCTTCTCTCCAGATTCTGTACTTCCAAAATACAGTTCTTCCGCTGGGCTAGGTGGTGACAAAAATATAAGGCATTTGTATTATTCAGAATAAATGACAATCTAATCATTAGCTGGAAGAAAAGTATTCAGTATTTTCTGCTCATTTGTATAAGGAGATTTCATCAAAAAAAGATTACAAAACAACTATCTTATATAATTTGTGTTTTAATCTTACAAATTCATTGCATGCTGTTTAAAAGTCCTATGGTTTTCCCCAAGAATCAAAAGCAAAACAGGAAAAGGGTAGGAGAGAGAATTAGGAAGATTCTGAATTAGCCTATCATCAGCACCATCTTGAGGTGCATTTAAACTCTTTGGAAGGTTATAGATAATCAAAACAAAGAAGAAACAGCTGCTTCAACTTTAATTACAAACAATTAGAATGGTGCATAATTTTATACACCAACAGAAAAGTAGAACTTAAAATGAAAGGTAGAGATGTACTAAAGTCAGAGTAATTCCTTACATAATTCCTTAATAATAAAGGAATATTAATATTAATAATTCCATATCTAAGTAATATGGAATACGAAAAACACAAAATTTGAGGTGGGAAATATCTGTCAAACAGTAAAATCAGTGAACCCAAAAATGCAAATTTTACTGGCCACTGTAGTACTTATGACATAAAAACTACAAGATGGAGGCAAAGTTTGCGTAGTTCAGTTACATTAGTCAAATTGTATCAGATGCCTCCAAACAATGGGCAGAACAGTGTTTTTGTTTTAGATAAAAAGATGAATGCTTCACATTGTCCTTCACTTTGAGAGTATATATATGTAGGTTTATTTTATATCAGGAATGGCTGCATATCAGAGACATTCATCTGGAGGACACAGATTTTTAAGGATGTGCTTTCCAGGGAGGGCTTTGCTCAACTTTGGACAAATTAGCATGGTTGCTGGCTTCCTTTTCAAACCCAATCTGAAATAGACCACAGAAAAGTGAAAGTGGTCATGAATCTCAGTACTGTTCTCAATACCCAGCACAAAAACCATGAAACATTCTGGGGAAACAGACGTTGGTTGGGTCCCTGTGCCTGTGTAGCAGGAGTGCTGCGACTTTTTCCTGGGGACAGAGTAAGGGAGTGGCAGAGCCAAACTGCAGCCCTAAAAGCCGCCCTACTCTACTCTGGCTTTCTCCCTAGCCAGCTCTTCCAGCCAACCCTCAACATCTATAAGCCAAGACCTATGGTTTTGACAGGCTTCCAATGAAAAAACAGTGCATCACTCCTAAACCAGTAAAGGGGAAAATGGCAAAGAAAAGCCACAACCAACAGAATATGTATGTATTATCCCCTGCCTCCAGCAGCCCCCATAAACACACACATACACACAGATGGTAGAAATAAATCCAAATATAACAGTAATCAAAATATATGTAAACAAACCAGTCTTATCAATTAGAATATCAGATTTTTTTTTTAGAATATCAGATTTTTAAAAAAGTCTGGCTGTATTGTTCTTAAGAGTCATACCTAAAACGGTTACACAGAAAGATTTCAAGTATGGGATGGAAAATGATACATTAGGTCACAACTAAATAAAGTTGGCATAGCAATATTAACGTAAGGCCATACAGATAGCCTTTACCAACGAAAAGCATCATTAGTGAGAAAGAGATCTTTACATAATGATAATTACAAACAACCCTAAATCTTAGATTGAGTAACCCAGAAACAAAAATAAACATGTGCTGAAATCTGGCTTTGGTAAAAAAAACAAAAAACAAACAAAAAAACCTATTTTTCTAGTTTAGCTTTTAGAAGTTCAAACTGATAAATGTTTAGTTCAATGTCTTTTCTGGCATCCTCAAACCTGAGCAAGTCAAACAGTATCAGTAAAATGAGGAAAATTTATGTCATTCAGATTAACTGTTAATATATGAATATTCACTTTTATTACCTGATATGAAATGAGGGCCCTTTAAACACATTTAATGGAATAAATAACAAAAAGGTAGCTACAATATCTATTATGACTGGAAGCCAAGGTGAGTCTTTGGATAACCTTTAATTTTTGTACTTCCACAGTTTGAAAAACAGTACAGAAGTTTTATTAATTTTGCAGTTCCTTCAAGATAATTGAGAGATTATAAAAGCATAGCCAACAAAATCCTCAACTATTGTTACCTGATGTGTAATAAGGGCCCTTTAAACACACTCAATGGTTTTTTGAAAGCTTTCATTTTGGAATCAACCTTTTCATTTTCTTCAGCTTTGGAAGTATGTTCAGTCACATTAATCTAAAAACCAAAAAAAAAAAAAAAAAAAAAAAAAGAAGAAGAGAAAGAAAAGATAAAGAAATTTAGTTTCATGCTGACAGCTGGGCAGTTCATTAGGTCAGAAAGCCAACATTATAGTAATTCAATCCAAATTATGATCTTTAACATATGTTTATCACACCTAAATTATATATTGAACATATATGAACATGATCATTAACAAAGATTTGAGTACATACTTAAATCAATCACTACAGAAAATATAACATGATCTCTCCCTTACAGTCTTTAAATTCGTTCTATATATTAATCCCTCTATCAAGCCCCTAATGACTTGTAAAAAGGTAACTGTTCTTTCATAACTGAAATAGAGGATGTAGATAAAAAGTTTTAACCTAATTTATTTTATCTCAGATAAACAATACTTTCACAAACAATTCCCTCAAAGTGCATTTTGCCTATTTTTACACAAATGCATGAAATAAGCCTTTTTATATAGCACAGTGACACTGTTGGTTAGCTAGTTCCATTCTTCTTCTTTTTATAGACAAAGATGTGGTAGGACAGCAAGTTCAGTGAATTGCTCAAAACTACCTAGCTAGTTATAGAACTGTGCACAGGCCACAGCTTGTGACTCAATTTCATTTTATTGTGAAAGTTACCTTTTTTAGAAGAGTTGTTTGTTCTTCATTAGAAACGGTTTCCAAGGTTTCTTTGCCATCACTTTCTATATCTTCTTTACTTGAAGCTTCATCCTCACTGGCAATAGGCCCATTTTCACACAAGGGTGTCTGGAAGTCATCATCTACTAGTGGTGGATAGCTATACTTAAAAGGATCCTAAGAGAAAGGAATTTTATAACAGCCTGCTAAGAGGTGGGTAGAGAAATAATTATCTAAGTAAAATTAAAACCCACTCTCCTGGCAAATAACAAACAAATAAAAAAACCCCAAAACAAAAAGAAATCCAAAACACACACAAAACCAAAACCCAGACTTAATTAGTGAAATTTTTAAAAAAGGAAGCATTTCAAAACACAAAGGGAAAGAGCAGTAAATGCAGTAAATGGTGTGGACAACTGGCTAGCCATCTGTAAAAGAACCAACTTGGATCTTTAGTTCATACTTTGCACCAAAAAGAATTTCAGATGGATAAAAACTTGGAAGTGTGTATTATTTCTTTTTAAAGTTCTTTTGTTTTTTTGTTTTTGTTTTTTTTTTTTAGTAATCGCCACCCTCACTGTGGGGCTCAAGCCCACAACCTTGAGAACAGTAGCACACTGTTCCGATGGAACTAGCTGGGTGCTCCAAAAGTGTATATTTTTAAAAAACCATATAAGCTTTTTTTTCTAAAAAAAAAAAAACAAAAAAAAACTCCAGAACAACACATAGATGGATTAAAAAATAGAAGACAAAACACAAAACCTAAGTAGTGAAGATGTTTCTAATCATAGCACAAAACCTCACAGGCATAAAAATATTGGTAAAAATTGAGCACACTAAAATGAAACATTTCTGAATTGCAAAAAACAAAACCCAGCCATCAACCAACCAACCACAATGCCCTGCCAAGAAAATCCCTTAAAGAAAGTATTTTTTCTTTAAAGCCACAACTGGGAAAATCACATACCACATGTATCAGAAACAAGACAGCTTTTGTTAATATATACAAATCAATATGAAAAGAATAACAACACAATAAAAAATGAAAGTACAATTCACAGAAAAAGAATAGACTACATTTTAAATCATAAAAAAATGCTCAACATCACTTACAATAACAGATGCAAATTAAAACCACAGTATTTTTCGTCCAAGGCTGGCAAAGATTACAAAAATGAGAGTATGTGGTGTTGGCATGGATGTGGTTCAAGTATTGCCACACATTATTGGGAAATGAACACAATCTCTTTAGAGGGAAACTGGCAACGGCTATTAAAATTTCAACTACAAATACCCGTTGACCTGATGGTTTTAACTTTAGGAGTTCATCCTGTACTTACACTGCTGCACTCATGTACCAAGATTTATTTACACGGATATTTACAGAATCACTATTAATAATGGCAAGACTAGGAAACAACTAATAGTTCCTCAAAAGAGAATGGATTAAGCACATTATGTCACATCCATATAATGGAATATTATGTAATGGTTTAAAAAATCAGGTAGACCTCTAAGAATCAGTATGGCATAACCTAACAAGAAACGATGTAGAAAAATCAGTATAACAACATATGTGGTACATGATCTACGTAGAAAAAAATAGAGTATCTCCAGGAGCGAAAACTTGGAAACAGTGACTGATGGCAGTGAGCAGTAACCTGGGTAGGGAGACATACTTTTCATCAAACTGTTGTACTTTTCAGTCTTTTGGTACTGTTTGCTTTAAAAAAAAAAAAAAGGTGTGTATGTATTATTTTGGGGAAAAGTTATGTTAAAGAATAGTAGTCCTACTACAATTCTGAGTACAGTCCTGAAAAAATATACCATTAATGACAGCGAAGGGAGATAATATTTTCTACCCCTAAAATAAAACTAATTTTTACTAGATGCCATTAATTTTAAGATATAACAATACTATGGGCAAATTATTAAAAGCAAATCCGTCAAACAGCTCACTTAACTTGAGGTAGTACCTGAAATGAACCATACTGTGTTTTTCTAGGTTAAAATATAAAACTTCAAAATAGGAAAGTTGCAAACTTCAAATTAAAAATACTGGTTCAAATTTTTTCTAATGAAAGAAAACAAAAGAATATACCAAAACTTTTTATCTTGCTAGTCACTTGAATCTGGTTGAATACAATTTTGCCAGATGGACAGTACAGGAAGTAGGTTGTAAAAATGAAACAACTGAAATATTATCAATCAAGTTAACCCAAAGCATACCAAATCCATAGGTTTTCACAGCTTATTAGAAAAATCATTATCACAGTATGTTTCATTGTTATGTAGTATTAAAAATTTATTTTATTTTATTTTATTTTTTTGGTATTAAAAATTTAACGCATAACTTGCTTATTCCTGGTCTCTTATTTGTAGTGAAACCATTTAAAAAAAACTTGATAATGTTATCCTTTAAAGTGAAAAGAATGTTCAACAGTAAACAAATGGAAGCAAAATAAGGCACATAAAAATCAGTAACTGATGGTTACAAATTAGATAATTGATGGTTCATCTCTAGATACAGAAATACTATGTAGCCACAAATAAGAGTAAAACAGTTTGTCCTGTTGATTAGGAATGATCTCTAAGACATGCTGTAAAGAAAAAAGCAGGGTGTATAATGGTGTGAAAATACACTACTTGTTTAAAAGAGATAGGAGGAGGAAGAGTTACATATATTTTTGCTTATGTGTCTTACATATGTACTGTAGTGCTTACATAGGCAATACAGATCCACGGAAATAAATATAAGAAATGGAATTGGGGAGACGAAGGGAGTGATTGGGATAGCGGACTTTTTACTGATTATTTGTTTCTGAATATTTATACTGAATACTTTTCAGCTTAGAACCATGTAAATATAGAACCTACTCAAAAATGAAATTTAACAACTTGAAAACTTATATAAAAATGTCTATAGTGGTGTTATTTTGGAATATCTATGATCTCTCTTTGGATGTTAAGATATTGCTTTTTCTTTTTTCCTTGAGTAAAGAATACAGCCTAATGTGCCATGATCCAATCTTATTTTAGAAACATATTCCAAGGACTATACTTACAGTTCCACCCATGTGGGGAGGCAGGTATTCTACGCTGACATAGTCTTGGACTTCATTTTTACTCGTAAACTTCAACAAACTCACTGCTTCTGGGCCAAGCCAGGATTTCACAATTTTGAAAGCAGCTGAGGAAAAAACAGTCACTTCATTAAATTCATTCTCTTTTGCAAGTAATTTATTGTATGTGCTAATGTAGGTCTTCTGAAATGGGTTTGGGCTAAACTGTTCATATATATCTTTCTGTGGTACGATAATTAACATTCACTAATTCCTATAGGCATTTACACTGTGACTATCTGTCATGGGTTTCAAATGTCCCATCAAGATTCAGGAAGATTAAATCACCTTGATGTGCATCAATAAACGTATCAAGGTTTTGGCTTCTGTACATATCTGTCAATGATCCCTACTACTAAGATTCCCAGACACAGAATCAAATAGCACTGTGGTTTGAGGAGGAGTCATTTTTCCTTACACTTCTGATAAACCTCCAACCTGAAAACCCTTCTCAAGTAGGAAGTCAAGAAGAGAAGAAAGTAGCCCTCCTCGTTGTGGGTTTGAGCTGGACTCAAACTTCATCCTAACCCCTAAACTTCTCTGCCTTTCTCCCAAGCCCTGCAGCTTATATAATTGTGAGGAATTTATTTATGGAATCTACAAGAATACACTGTTACCAAACACAGCTGTTTAGTAATTACAATCTTGTTCTTTCATGCTATTCTAATTTATACTTAATTTTTTAAACCTTGTTTCCATTCTGACATTCTAAATACATTTTAAAGAAATTAAGAGAGGAATCCTGCATTAAATTTGCAAAGGCATCAATGAAAAAAATCAGGAAATAAAACAGGATGATAAAAATTAAATAGTGGTTCAGAAAACTGCATTTTTACTTTGGCTAATTATGCTTGAATTTTACATAAGATTTACATTTTCATTAATTTCAATTTTAAAAGTCTGTGAGTTGACATGTTTGAAGCTATGCTACTTGAATTAACTAAAGTGCTAAATCTTATTTTTTATAACAGCTTTATTGAGATATAATTTACATACCATAAAATTCGCCCTTTTAAAGTATGCACATCAGAGGTTTTTAGTGTCTTCAGACAGTTGTATAACCATCACCACTATCTAATTTTAGAAGATGTTCATAGCAGCAAAAAGAAACCCCTACCTATAAGCAATCTCTCCTTATCCTCCCTACCCTATTCCCTGGCAACCACTAATCTACTTTCTGGATTTTTCTATTTTGGATATTACATATAAATGCCATTATACAGCCACGCTTTTTTTTTATTGGCTCTGTTCACTCAGTATGTTTTCAAGGGTCATCTATCATGTAGCATGTATCAGTATTTAATTCCTTTAAAAAAAAAACCTTTTTATTTATTCATGACAGACACACACACAGAGAGGCAGAGACATAGAGAAGCAAACTCCTCACAGGGAGCCCGATGTAGGACTTGATCCCAGGACCCTGGGATCATGCCCTGAGCCAAAGGCAGATGTTCAACCACTGAGCTATCCAGGTGTCCCATTTAATTCCTTTTTATGGCTGAATAATTTTCCATTTTATGGATCTACAATGTTTATCCATTCATCAACTGATAAACATTTGAGTGCTTTCCACTTATTTACTATTATGACCAGTACTGCTGTAAACATCTGTGTACAGGCTTTTGTGTAAGCATATGCTTTCAATTCTCTTGGGAACATACCTAGGAATGGAATTGTTGACTTATATGGTTATTCTATGTTTAACTTTTTGAGGAACTGCCAAACTGCTTTCCAGAGTGGCCATACCATTTTATATTCTCCCCAGTAATATATGAGGATTCTAATTTCTCCATATCCTCAACACTTGTTACTACCTTTCTTTATTTTAGCCATCCTAGTTGGTGTGAAGTAATATCTCATTTGGTGTTGACTTGTAGTTCTCTAATGACTAATGATGTTGAACATATTTTTATGTGTTTATTGCCCATCTGCATATCTTCTTTAGAAAAATGTCTATTCAAATCTTTTGCCCTTTTTAATTGGACCATTTGTCTTATTATTGTGCTGTAAAAGCTACTTATATATTCTAGTTGTAGGTCCCTTATCAGATGCATGATTTGTAAATACTTTATTCCATTCTAAGAGTTGTCTTTTCACCTTCTGGATGGTGTCCTTTGAAGTAGAAAGTTTAAATTTTAATGAAGTCCAATGTATCTATTCTTTTCTTTTGTTGCTTGTGCTTTTTGGTGTCCTATCTAAGAAACCACTGCCTAATACAAGGCCACCAAGATTTATTCCTATGGGTTTCTTCTGAGTTTCATAGTTCTAATTCTTACATTTAGGTCTCTGATCTATTTTGAACTTATTTTGGTATATTAAGGGAGGTAGAGGTCCAACTTTATTCTTTTGAATATGGATATTCAATTGTCCCAGTATCATTTATTAAAGAGACTGTTCTTTCTCAAGAGAGATCTTGGAAGACAGTGGCAGAGTAGGAGGACCCTAAGGCTTGCCTCATCCCACAAAGAGAACTAGATAATTATCAGATCATCCTAAATGCCCCAGAAATTGAAGACTGGCACAATAATCTCCACAGCTAAAAGTAGAGAAGAGGCTACACTGAAGAAGGTAGGAAGTGCAGAGACGTGGCTTGGGAGAGAAATGGACTGTGGCTGCTGCAGTGGGGAGGGAGCCTTGGTCATGGAGAAGGGCAAGAGATAGACTAGCACACAGGGGAGCACGTGGGGAAAACAAATCCCCATAGCAATTGGCTTGGAAAATAGGAGGGCCTGAATTTTGCGAGTTTTTGCAATCAGCAGGGCTTCAAGCCTAGAGTTTTAAAGGTCAGTGTGTGCTTGGCTCTGGGAGAGCTCAGAGGACATTGAAGCTATTCTTGGAGAGAAGGCAGGACAAATAGCCCACAGACATACAGTATGGGAACAGCGATCTGAAGAGCGCCTGGGGCACACAGTGCGGAGGTCATTTGCTCATCTTGGAGCATGTCCCAGACAGGCAGCATTCATGGAGAGACTCCTTGGGGAACAAAGAAACTGGCAGGTGCCATTTCACCCCCCCCACCCCTCAGCATAAGCACAGGGCCATCTGCAGGAACAAGCGCAGCACTGACACTTGCTACCTAACTTGCTTATGTTAAGCTCTTCTATACCCCTGTGCTCTAATAGAAACAACCTTCCCAGTCATGCCTGCCTCAGTCCCCAGGTCTACAGGCCTTCTCCCCCAGAAGATTGGACCAAACCCTTGCCAACATTGCATTTCCTGACTCAGGAGTTTTGTGAGGCCTTGGATCCTGGGGCAACACTGATAAGTCTCACTTCACACAGACTAGAGCACATCTAGTTAAAATGTGCCACATGAAGGCTAGGCACCAGATACTGCCCTGAATAGGCAAAGACAGCCTCTGCAGATGACTGGCCTGAAGGATGAAGTGGTCAGGACACAACAGCAGAGCATGTGGAGCACACATTGGAGACACTCCCAGAAGTGCCAGGCCCTGGGGAAGAGGGGACGCTATGCAGCAGGCCACTACAGGACCTCTTCTTCACAAAGCCATTACCCTGAAGAACAGGAGATGGAGCTGCCTTTACTAACACACAGAAACAGGCACAGAGACTTAGACAAAGTAAGAAGACAGAGGAATTTGCCCCAAATTAAAGAACAGGACAAAGCCACAGCAAGAGATCTAAGTGAAACAGATATAAGTAACATGCCTGATGGAGAATTTATTTATTTTTATTTTTAAAAATTTTATCTATTTTAGAGATAGAGCAAGCAGGGGTAAGGGCAGAGGAAGAGGGAGAAATAGAGTCTCAAGTATACTCGAGGCTGAACGTGGAGCCAAATATGGAGCTTGATCCCATGATCCCAAGGCCACAACCCAAGCAGATCCCAAGAGTTGGATGCTCAACTGAGTCACCCAGGCACCCCCTGATGGAGAATTTAAAGCAATAATCATAAGGATATTCACTGGACTCGAGAGAAGAGTGGAAAGCATTAGTGAGACCATTAACAGAGATAAGGAATAAAAGCAGAGATAAAGAGCTCAATAAACAAAATGAGAAACACACTTGATGGAATGAGCAGCAGGATGGAAGAAACAGAGGAACGAATTAATGACCTAGAAGACAGAGTAATGGAAAATAATCAAGATGAACAAAAGAGAGAGAAAAGAATTATGCAAAATGAGAATAAACTTAGAGAACTCTGTGAGGGGATGGAACAACATTTATCATGCAAAACAATGTCAAAAGAAAGCCAGAGTAGCAATACTTATATTGGACAAACTAGACTTTAAAACAAAGACTAACAAGAGACAAAGAAGGACGCTAAATAATCATAAAGGGGATAACCCAAAAAGAAACAACAATTATAAATATCCACCCAGCATGGGAGCCACCAAATACATAAAACAGTTAATAAGAAACATAAAGGAACTAATCAATAATAATACAATAGAAGACACATTGATGGACAGATCATCTAAACAGAAAATGAACAAGGAAACAATGGTTTTGAGTGACACACTAGATCAGATGGATTTATTTATTTTTAAAGATTTTATTTATTTATTCATAGAGACAGACAGAGAGAGAGAGAGAGGCAGAGACACAGACAGAGGGAGAAGCAGGCACCATGCGGGGAGCCTGACATGGGACTCGATCCCAGGTCTCCAGGATCATGCCCCGGGCTGAAAGCAGCACCAAAGTGCTGCGCCACCGGGGCTGCCCTAATCAGATGGATTTAACAGATACTTTCAGAACATCCCATCCTAAAACAGCAGAACACACAGTTTTTTCAAGTGCACATGGAACATTCTCCAGAACAGATCACCTATCGGGCCATAAAACAAGCCTCAACAAATTCAAAAAGGTCAGTCATATTATGTATTTTTTCTGCCCACAATGCTATGAAACTAGAGGTCAACCACAAGAAAAAATCTGGAAAGACCACAAATACATGGAGATTAAATAACATGTTACTATACAATGAATGGGTCAACCAGGAAATCAAAGAAATAAAGTACATGGAAATAAATGAAAACACAATGATTCAAAACCTTCAGGATGCAGCAAAAGCAGGTCTAACAAGGGAACTTTATAGCAATAAAAGCCCACCTCACGAAGCAAGAAAAATCACAAATAAACAACCTGACCTTATACCTAAAGAATCTGGAAAAAGAACAACAAACCAAACCTAAAACCAACAGAAGGAAGGAAATAGTAAAAATCAGAGTAGAAACAAATGATATAGGAACTAAAAAAACAACAGAACAGATCAATGAAACCAGAAGCAGGTTTTTTGAAAAACAAAAAACAAAAAACAAAAAACAAGAAGATTGATAAATCTCTAGCTAGACTTATCAAAAAGAGAAAGGATCCAAATAAATAACATCACAAATTAAAGAGGAGAATTAACAACAAACACCACAGAAGTACAAACAAGTATAAGAGAATATCATGAAAAACTATATGCCAACAGATTGGACAACCTAGAAGAAACTTTTGTGGAAACATATAAATGACCAAACCTGAACAGGAAGAACTAGAAAATTTGAACAAATTATCAGGAAAGAAATGCTGGGAAACTAATGTGTTCCCTGTTTGGTACCCTGAATTCCACCCTATGTTTTTCTTCCCTTGGTTGATTTAAATCATTTTTTTTCCTGTAATAATCCTTTTCCTGTAATTAACCAGAACTCTAATAGCTTTCAGTGAGGTCTATGAGTAATTCTCGTGGATCTGAGGGTGCTTTTGGAAACCCCTTGTACTTACAGGTAGTGTCAAGAAGTGAGGGTAGTCTTGTGTGGACTACTGTAGTCTCCCTATATCTATAGGTGTTACAATTCTTTGCACCTTTTATTCATAGTTTCTTGAGTGCTTTTATCATGAGAATGTACTAGGTGTTGTCAAATGCTTTTTCTGTGTCTGAGGTGATCATGTGCATTTTTCCCTCTAGTCTATTAATGTGTTGAATAACACTGATTTTCATATGTTGAACCAACTTTGCATTCCTGAGATAAATCCTACTTGGTCATGGTGCTAGGTTTGGTTAGTACTTAATTGTGGGTTGGTCCATCTATATTCATCAGGGATACTGGTCTCTAGCTTTCCTTTCCTGTAATGCTATTAGAATATACTTGCCTCATAAGATGAGTTGGGAAGTGTTCCCCCTTCTAATTTTGGAAGAGTATGCAAAGGTTTAGTGTTGATTCTTCTTTATATTTTTGTTATAATTTACCAGTGAAGTCATTTAGGCCTGGACTTTTCTTTGTGGGAAGTTTTTTGATTACTAATTTAATGTCTTTCATCATACTTCTATTCAGATTCTTCTTGAATTGTTTCTGTATTTTGTCTTTCTAGGAATTTGTCCATTTCATCTATATTCATCTAATTTCTTGGCATACAAGTGTTCACAGTAATCTCTTATAATTCTTTTAATTTCTATAAGGTCAGCAGTGATATCTATTTCATTCTTGATTTTAATCACTGGAGTCTTTCTTTTTTTCTTCATCAGTTTAGCTAAAGTTTTGTCAATTTTATTTAACTTTTCAAAGAACCAAGGTTTAGTTTCATTGGTTTTCTCTACTGCTTTCTGTATAACAATTGACTCTCGCAAACATAAATGAAAATGGACATTCTGAAAATAACATTAAATTTATAATCATGTTAAAGTTGATAGAGTGTTTTTCAATGCTTTTTAGAATAAGTTTTTACCAAAAACGTATCATGACTGTCTTATATAAGGGTAATGTGCCTACAGAGATTTCGAGTAAATTTCAGATTCATCCCCCTTCTTCCTCAAAGCCCAGGAGAAAATCTAGCCAAGGCCTGTGTTCTGTGACATGCCCCATCTGTGGGTGACAACCTGAGGCATCTGGCTCTAGTTTTACCTGAATGGCTGAACATCTTGATGCTGTTTTTAGAGAAGACTAATGCATGTCCCCAGAGCCTTGGGGCAGAATGTTAACCTGGTTTGCTTAGGAACAGCCTTTGAGTGTTCTAGCTCCAGCCTCTTGAGAGTACACAGCAAGCACTAGATAAATATATTTTTAAACAACCATAGAAATATGGCTAAATTGGGAAAAAGGGAATCAAACATTTTGTTTTAGCAAAGTATAAGTAATATACTCACCATTCATTATCCAAGGCATGTCAAAGATCACCATTTTTGCTGAAAGACCAAAAAAAATTCATTCAATGTGATTTAGTACCACTATAGTAATATCACTTCCACCTACCTGGTCTAGAAAAAGCTGGCGATCTAAACCAAACTAAAAACTGAGCTGGTCAAGTCCGTTCTAATTCAGTGAAGTGTGAGTGGTGCTCGAAACAAATTAACTTCCCACACTGATGAGGGGCCCACCCAGGGTAGCTTTTGGGAAATGACCAATGCATTATCACTGTACTTTGGCAAATAGTCTGTTCTTTTCTTGCTTGTGTTGTTTGCAGAAAGGTACAAAAGAAAATAGTTAAATGGTTAAGTGGAGTCTTTGGATGTGGCATGTCATATTAGTGCTGAAGTTCAGTGAACTTTAAAATGATTTCAATGTCTATATGTTGATTAACTGAATTTAAATTTAAAAACTAAAAAATGACTTTGATGTCTAATTTATTGGTTTTAATAATTTCCTAGAGATTATATTGTCAAACCACTCACACATCCCCCTCCCCCAGTTTTAATACATCATTATGTTTTAAGGAACAAAATTTATCCTTTTCTTTATATTATAAGTCCCAGGAAGCCAATAATTTCCAAGTATACAGAAGTATTATTTGCATGTTTAGATGAAGACTTAAATAGCCCTAGTAACAATTATGAAAAAGAACTAAAAAGGGAAACCTCTACAAAGTGAAGTTTTGGGTTTTTTTATAATTTTATTTTTTATTTATTCATGAGAGACACACAGAGAGAGGCAGAAACATAATAGGCAGAGGGAGAAGCAGGCTCCTTGAGGGGAGCCTGATTCAGGACTCAATCCTGGGACTCCAGGATCATGCCCTGAGCTGAAGGCAGACATTCAACCACTTAGCCACCCAGGCATCTCTACAAAGGGAAGTTTTGACATCCAATTCATTGTTCTATTCCAAATGAATCAAAATGTAATTTCATTCTTCTCTAGGCAGAGAACCACCTAGAATGATTATAAGTAACATAAGACGAGTAAAGTACATGTAAGAAAGAAAGAATCTTGAAAGAGGTATCCTGATGCTTAATATGTCAGCCTTCATCTATGGTAGCCTAACAAGATTTGAACTTTAAGTTTTTATGAAAGAATGGTTGGATTTCATGACAGATTGTGAAGCATAATCAATTTAAGATTCTACAAAACTTAATGTCTGCAAAACTATATTATGTAGGTAGAATATATATACATTACCTAGAGGTAATTAATTGGAATGAATAGTGTCCCAGTTCATCTTTATACAGACCCATGAATTTATCAAAAGTTCTCTCAAAAGAATCTTAAATATGTTTTATAAGATAATAATGATATTTACTATTTAGAAATGGCTCTTCACAAACTCTTAGATCTTTCAATAAACAAGTGGATATTTTATTTTCATTTTGTACATGAGAGGAACAAGCTAATAATATGAGGTAGAGATTCCCTATTGATCACTGATTGGTACTATAAAACTTAATGAATCAGGGTACATACATGGCGGATCCAGGAAGAATTCAGAAGGAATAGCAGATCCGCCAGATTTCCCAACCAGACATTCTCTTTACCTAAAAATGTTCATGAATACTCCCTCTGAAGACATGAGAGCATAGGGGTAGCAGTGGCACTGATCCTTGATATCCATCATACTTGTTTTCTGTTCCTTATTTCACATTAATAATAGTGTGAAAGCATGCCAAAGTAAGATGATTTAGGGATTTTAAGCTTTAATGTCAGCTAAATCAGGAGTCTCAAAAGACCTTAATTGTAGTATTTGCCAGGCGTGTGTGTAGGCAGACTGTGAGCTTCCATTTTCTGATATCCCCCTTGTGTCTCTTCTCTTTTTTTTTTTTTCACTTTTCGTTCACTGGAGTTAAAATATATGACTGTTTATGAGGGATAGAAATCTTGATTTCTCCAAAGGGAAACCATCAGATAAATCCACTAAATCACAATTAAAAATAAACTCTAAATGCCAGATTCAAATGCAGTATATGCTAGTCGAATGTTTTCTTTTTTTTTTTTTTTTTTTTTTAGTCGAATGTTTTCTTAATGACAATTTTTAAATAGTAATTAGTAACACAGAAAGTGTTTTTTGTGTATGAGTACTGCTTATCACACAGTATACTTTATCAATATTGTTTATCTGTTTCTTACATGTAATAGGTTACATATAGTAAATATTCTTTTAAATGAGTTTTTTTATTGAAAGATGAATAAAAATGGGATAATCTTGGAAATAAAGGTATATTTTTATTTCCCTATACATGTATGTGTGCTATAGGATGTCATCTATACAGTTTAGAACTTAAATTCTTAAAACTACAAAGGACAATGATTATGAAAATTTCCTTTATTATCTACTAGGATATGCACTTAAACTTCTATGCACACACTTAAGGTCCTCATCAGAAAATAACACTTCAAGCATTAAAGTCTATAATAATATAAAACAACCTCAGCTATTGTCTATAGTTTCTATATATTGTATTTTTATAAAGGAGTAAGTTACTTACAGAGGTATTTAGGATAATAAACCTTAAAGCAGTTGATGATAAAGCGTACAAAGTCCATGTCCTAAAACAAAGATTATACATTAAAATCTTTAAGACTATCTACATCAGAGAATTTTAAATTGCACATTCCTAAAGGTAATAAACTATTAAAAACAAGTTAAAAAATTAGGAAATTCTTTAACAAATAAGTTCATATATAAATACATATCTATATTCTAAGGTGTTAAGTTATTAAGCTACTTATAATAATCAGTCCTAAAATCAAGTAAAAGAAATCAGGTGAACAAAAAAGAAATCAGGTGCTTAAACAACACTCATGTTACCTCAAACTAGTGAGATATTTGAGGCCACTAAAGTAACATGGCATTATAAAGTGGATCTAAAAGCAATCCCTATAGAGAAATTCTAAAAATCTGTTTAACAATTAAGTTTAATGTAAATCAATACATTTTACAACCTCACTACTTGGAGTGATAATACATATATCAATTCTGTTATATTTGCTTTTAAAACCTAGTTTCTGCACCTTGTAATAGTTTCAATAAAATGTTTTATCAATATTTTACACAATAGCTAATCTGAACATATTAGTGTGCTAGATCTACTTTGCTTCTAGCTTCTTTCCTCTTATTTAGAAACCTAGAATTTTTTAGTTTATATTCGAGTGTTTTCATTGACTCCAAGTCCTGGGAAACTTTATGAACATAACTCTCCTTTGGTTCTACTGCACTGAACACAGCAATGTGAAATTCAGTTATGAGGGTCACTATTCACATGGATCACTTCATTCCATGTTATTCCATGGCCACAAACTGACTTAACTAATCCTGATCAGCCTTCTTAAAAGGACTGTAGGATGAAAGATAATCAGGCAAACTTAAATTCATCAATTACTGAAAGGTGAGTTGTCCCAGAGACGAGTCTATAGAGTCACTCCCAGCATGTGAGTTGTAGCATCTTTAATTTTAGTAAACTGGAAGTAAGCATCCTTAAGTGTCTTACGTATTTTTTATGGAATAAATCCTAGTATATAATAGTACCTTTATAACTAATCATTATATCCACTGTGCACCGAGTTTAATAATTTGTATTTAAGAGTCAAGTATCTCAAAATAACTAGTTCTATAATCTGTGGCCTCCGGAGACTTTGCCTAAAAAGTCTCCATCCAATATTCTTGTTTTCATCTTTTAATTGAATAGCCTTGCTTTTAAATCCCAAGTTACTGCTAATTCAAGTGGATTTGATAGGATACCACTGGTGTAAGTATATTAGTGGGTACTATATTAAAGCTCCATGAAACCTATTGCTCTACATTCTGTGAGGAAATCTTCAAGGACTATTTATTATCTTATAAAATGTCCTCCCTTTGGGGACCCATGAAATACTTTTCTCTAGTTCAAGTATCAGGAACAAATAGATTTCTTCTAAGACACTGGTTTTAAAGTATGGCCACTGAGTAATTTTAAATGATTCCATGTCTTTCAGGCAGGCAGATGAAAGATTAGAGCCCAATTAGTGGCCCAACTCTAACAAATAATTTTTAACTTTTTTTGCCTTGCAATTCTGCATACATGTTTATAACCAACTTAAATCCTCTGTGAATCATAAGGGAGTCATATATAAAAATAACTCAATTAGGATTTGGTATTTTAAAACAATAATGATTTAAACAGTTAGCAATGCAAATAAACCTTATTTATAAATTAAAGAGATAGCATATAAGTAGTTGGCAAAAAAAAAAATCAGACAGTTCAAGACAATTCCTTGCCCATACGTTTGGCAATAAAAAGCATTTGTTTATGATTCTGGGTTAATAATTAGAAACAATCATACACAAAGGATGACAGAATCATGATTAATTTTTATGGGATACCTATTTATCTATTTTGATTTAGACTTTGGGTATAAAACAATTTACTCTGTAATCTAAAACTCAAAAAAATGGCAACTAGATTGAAAAAATTGAGGGCAATGGAATCCTAAAATATAAAAAGAGATAAGGATGAAAATAAAAATGTGTGATCCCACCACCCAAAAAACACTTATTCTCTCTAGGCTGTTGTTTTTTTTTATTATTATTCTCTTTAGGCTGTTGTGGGTTTTTTTTTTTTTTAATGTCTAAGAGTTCCTTTTTTGGTGGCTGGTATCACTAGGACTTTTTTTTTTAAAAAAGATATTTTCTAATATTACCAGCACTTATTTAAAAACACCATTTTATATATATACACATACTCAATTTACACACCATATTTTACCATTTGGCCATGCTGGCATTTACATTTTTTTTCTAAGTTTTCACTTTTTTAAACGACACTCTGAAAAAAAAAAAAAAAAAAGCACTTGGTACACACTGCTTTTTTCTGTACTCGGGAGTATTTATTTAAAGTAGATTTCTAGAAGTTAGTTACTAGGCAAAGAGTACGAACACAAACACCGTAAGCTTCTTAACATGCTTTGCCAAGTGGATTTTCAAAAAGGTTTCACTACTGCTTCAGGCAGGTGTGTGAATGCCACTTCACTGCTACCAGAAGTAGCTAAGGTTCAAATGCAAGAGACAACAGCTATAATAAACGTGCCAAAGGATCCCCATTGCTGCTGAACGGTTTGTAGTTACTAAGGTCACAAGGGCCCAAATTAAAGACTGGTGGGTTTTACTTATTTCTTAAGTTTGACAGAATCACCTGAAGAAAGCTGGTTTCCAAAGCTAACCAGATCAAGCAAACACCTCCCCCCCATGTCTCGCTATTTACTGAGTGCACTATTATGTGCCAGGTACAGGGTTAAGTGCTTCAGGTTATTAGTTTTGACAGTAGATGTCTCACCTTGACATCTTACATATCACATGAGGAACATTTCTAGGAAACACACAGTTTCAATGCCAAATACTGAAGCAAGTGTATTTCTTTGCCAATCCTATTTCATGTCTAACTTCACTCACAACGGAGGAGGAAAAGAATCAATCCCAAACAGAACTAGGTTAGCTCAAAGTTCCCACAATATTTGGTTGGGAGGAGTGGCGGCGAGGACATGACAATAAATGATACTTGTGAATTAAAGAAATGCTTACGATGCTATTTATTCCAGTCTCTGACAGGTCGAACATCACTGTTACGGGTTTCCCATTTTCTCGTTTAGCATAACGTTCCAACCAGAATGCGATAAGCTTCTTTTTGTCCAACATGGTTTTATGGTCTTTTACATGATACTTCACCCTGATCCAGACTTTTAACAGAACATTGAATAAGAAGGAGAAAAATATCTGTCATTATAATATTATTTTACACATACATCATTCCTTTCCCTTAATATTGTTCTTCATTTACAATTTATTTCCTTTCTCAGATTAAAAACGGCTCTTCCTTCTTTTAAATGAGAAACAGTGAAATAAGTAAGTAAGTAAGTAAGTAAATAAATAAATAAATAAATAAGAAACAGTGTGCACGGGAGAACCTTAGAGAAGTGCAGACTCCTGTATATCATGCCCTCACGATGCCCACCTTGGGGAAACAGACAGACTTCTCCAGGAAGTAAGAGGGAAAAGAAGATGCAGGTGAACAAACAGTATGGTAATCATCTAAAAGTGCTCTTCGCGGAACTCAACAAGAGGGCAGGCCAGTGGTTCTGTCAAGCATGAGAACAAACACTCTCCACGCAGCAGCAGCCTCGCTGGAGGCACGAGGACGGCATGCGCCAGGAGCAGGAGTGCGTGTGGGGCGTGGGCACAGGGTGCCGCAAACCACTGGGAGCAGGGCAGCTGGGGCAACATGGGGCCAGTGCTGTGAGGAGAAGCTCAAGGGCTGGGCTGGACGGCCTCCAGATCAAATGCTAAGGTGTGATTTTCCTATTGAAGACATCCCTTGGAGGCAGCAGCACCGAGTGAAGCATGGAAGGGACAGAGGAGGAACCCCAACTGGCTGTGCCCTGGGAAAGCAGCTAGGCTCTGAACTGAGGAAGAGCTGATGGAAATGGAGAAGGGGCTCCACTGAAGCCATGGAGGGTAAGGGCCCATGGTGTGGGCTGGGTGGTACAGAAGGAGGGCAGGCCAGGGGATGCAGCCCAGAGGCACTTTTGTGTTGAAGGTGGCCGGCCATCAACCCGGTGGCACCAATCAAGTAGGTAGCTGGGCATATATGTGCCTGTAGCCTGGACAGGGTGGGGTTATCACTGTTGGTGGGGAGGCAAGGTCCTTGAGATCACCCAAGGTGACTGTATCAGCTGGAAAGAAAAAACAGCAAAGAAAGGCATAAAGCCAGGGAAGCGCTCGTAAGGACGGGGATAGGGGGGCGGGGGGCGGAATGAGAGAAACAAGAAATGAATACTGGGAAAGAGAGCTGGCAACAGGAGGGAAATTCAGGGAGAATACTGTTGAGACAGGAGTGGACGACGCACTGCAGGGGGGTGGTGGCAGGCAAGCAAGCGCTCGGACGCAGCTCTGACACTCCTCCTGCCCAGTTCCCAGCCTTGCTACAAATGGAGCTGGATTCTGGACAAGGGAAGGGAGGAGTAATAAGGGAGTCACTGGGACAGAGATGGTGGTGGTTACTGTTCCTTCTGCTATCACAGATTTCACAAGAAGCTGAGGGGAGAAGACCGGGGGTGGGGGGGATCAGGGACAGTGGGACCTTGGACTTGAAAAGTCCACTTAACACCCCTCAGCGACTGTTGAAAACATTTTCCATGAAAATACTGGGTTGAATTTTAAGATCAGTAAATTAGAAGAGAACGACTCTAAATTACATTTTGGCTGTGTTACAGGATGTGGCATTTGCCTTTACTGCCTACTTTATCAAAATGCAAACAGTAC
Organism: Canis lupus baileyi; assembly: GCF_048164855.1. NCBI lineage: Eukaryota > Metazoa > Chordata > Mammalia > Carnivora > Canidae > Canis > Canis lupus. The sequence goes on from NC_132876.1 coordinate 114,032,447, forward strand.
ATACAACTAAGGGTCTGACACCCCGTCAAGATGGCCTTAATGATCCCCAGTTGTAGGAAACTTAATGTGTGCCACATATGGAGAAGGTTCTGCCTATTATTCAGTTGAGATAAATGCATCTCAAAATCTTGAAAAGCCAGTACATCAGTTAAACATACTTACACAACTTGTTGCCTTCTTTGTCATAACCGTGGAGATAAATACCACCAATTTCCAATAACCATCTGGGAATGGAGGATTCAGTCAGGTCTAAAAAAGGATAAATCTGATGAGTAATTGTAACATAGGGGCCTTTGAAAAAGAAAACTTATGACGTAAAGGTTAATGTTATATAGTAGGTCTGATGTAAAAAAAAAAAGATAAGCTCCTTTAAGTATCTGGAAGGAGCCTCTGGCAATAAAAAGTGGTGTTTCTTACTAACGAAACAAACTACATAAAGACATGGATGAGAAAAATGGGGGAAAAAATCCATTTCCCTTGACTCATCAGCCATTATTATATGGACACATTTCCATGTTTTGGTTGTATTTCTCATAATAGCTTTCAACAAATACCATCAGTATTGGACAATTTCAAGACAACATGCTAGTAAATATCCACATTACAGCCTCAGGATTGACTTAAAACTCACTTAGGGTTTCTCTAGTAAAATATTTTCCTACCAAGGGTTGATATCCAGTAGTCTAACACATTTTATAATCTTGGAGCAAATGGAAAATATTTTTTAAAAAAGTCAAATTTTTAGCAGGAGTAACAAAACAAGGTCTGTCCAGTCGAGTGAGAACATAGCAAGGCAGCAAATACCAAGCCTTTTGTATCATTCACCAGTTGTTCCCTGAGGACTTTCAAAGATTCTTCACTTTTCCGCACCACCCTTTTACCATATCTCTGCTGTGTGCCACTAGAAACTAGCAATTCCACAGAAGAAAAAAAAACTATTGCTGAGTTTAAGAGTTCATTCTGTACCTAAATGAGTTACATTTCTTTGCTTGATTAATAAATGCTTCACTGTTTGTTGAAATGACCTATGGTTTTTATACTTCCAATCATATTATTTCTTAAATACTCCTCTTTCTCAGGGATCCTTTCTACAAGTATAAAGACTGGGGAGAGTATCTGCTCTGAATTTATTTGTGGACTTTTTTCGTAAGTCTCCAGACTCACTCACTCCAGAGTTTGTAACCCTCAAGGTCAAGAAATCCTTCTTTGTACCTCATCAAAACCAGTAGTTATGCCAGATTCTTCCTGTTAAATTTTTAGGAGAGAGATAATGGATAACCTTTCCTGTGAAGAGTTCTTCATATACTTGAAGACTATTAAAAAAAAAAAAAACCTTCTAAGATTTAAAATTCCCCTTTGGTGGGGGGGCGGGGGAGGCGGGGAATGTCAATCTAGAATTGGGTCTTGAAATCAAGAAGTTAAGAAAACGCTGCCATAGGCATCCTTGGGGATAAGCCTACTTTTTTAGTGGACCCCCTCAATCTTTTAGCACTGCTACAGGGAGTACCTATTAGCACAAGGGACCCTGGGAATAGAGAAAGACATTAAGGAAACATCTGAAAAACAAAACAAAACAGGAAAAGAATATCTCTGTGTCTAGGCCTAGTAGTAATGATGCTATCTTGGTATGGTTCAATGGTATTGAACTAAACCAGTACAGATTAAGAGATTCTGCTCTGAGTGAAAGAATCTGAATCTAATTCTGCTCTCTGGTGATCCAATTTCCCTATGAATGATACTACTCTTAAGACATTCATAAGATGCTCCTTTCAAAGCGTTAGTGAGTTTTTATAAACCATTATATTTTGGTGTTTATGATGATTGCCAAGAATATTTGCAAATACACTATTTGGTAAATGTAAAACTAACATTTATACGTGAGGCAGTATACTGTCAAGGTTAAATTGAATGCATTACCGTTAACAGACATTTCTTTCCTCCACTGAAAACTCTCATCAAGCATCTTCAGAGTTTCATCGACAACATTATGTCTCCAAAGTAAGTAGCTTTCAACCCAGTTATCATCTTGTTGTAGCCTTTCAACATCACGTGGATCATATTTATCTGGCTTATCTAGGGGAAAAGCAGTATTAAATAGCCACGTCAGATAAATTCTGCAGTGAGTAATAACATTGATGCCAGGAGAAAAAAAACATAGACAAGAGTAAGCTAAGCTATAGAACAAAGCTACTTGAAGGATGCAGTTCAGATGAAAATACAATGTAAAGGATTGATGGAATTTCTAATTCAGAGGAGAAGAAAGTTATCCAAAGATAGCAGGTTTACTTTGAATAAGCCATAGTAAAATTAAAAAATAAGACCACAGTAAAATATTTTACATGACCCTCTCTAAAACTATAAACCAACATCTAGGAAGATCATGTTGCCTGAATTTGAAACCCTTACCCTGGTCAATGAAAAAGGAAATTTTACATGTGAAGGAAGAAGTTGTACTCAAGAAGACATTTGTTTGGCAATATTATTTTTATCTTTTTAAAAGATTTATTGGTTTATTTTAGAGGGGAGAGGGGCAGAGGGCGTCTAAAGCAGACTCCACACTGAGCACAGAGCCTAAGGTGGGGCTCGATCTCATGACCCTGAGATCACGACCTGAGCCAAAACCAGGAATCAGATGCTCAACTGACTGCGCCACGTAGGTGCCCTGGCAATGTCATTTTAAAAAATGAAATACAAAATGGAAAACTGACCATGTGTGTAGCAGTCAACAGTTCCTGTAATGTATTGGAATAATTGTTTCTAATAATTTATTATCTGCTTACACACAGGCTATGGTACTTGATACTCCTTCCACATCTTGCTCCATTTTTCTGTAACTGAACCTGGTCTCCTCACAACCACCTCTGCACATCCAGATTCTACTATTCTGCAAGGCTTTCAAATGCTTCCTCTTCCACAAAAATTTCCCTGAGCCCAAAAGGAATTCTGTCCCTCTGTGAACAGCCCCAGGACTTAAACTAAGCCTTTCTTGAGGCACTTAGCATGTTTTCCCTTTAATCAAAGTGCCATAACTTCCCATATAGAGACTGTATGTAATAGCACAGTCTGTACATTTTAGGATGCCTCCAAAGCCGGTTATACTAGTGCCAGTGAAAAGGCTTTCAAGATAACTGAATCTTTTCCTTCTCTATTTTTATTTTCTCTCCCAGGGGCCCAAGTGGGAACTTCAGAAAATTCCCTGGCTCCTTTATCTCCATTTTTTTTTTTTGCATCCAGTTAGATGCCAAGTTTTATAGATTCTTTCTCCTATTTGCTCTTATTTCAAGACATCAGAGATAATAGCCAAAAGAGCAAGAAAATATAAAGTGCATTCAAAGGCTCTTTGTTGAGTCCCAATTTCCTTATCTTTGCTTTTTATTTTTGTAAAAGATGTATTTATTTGAGAGCGAGCGTGCACAAGTACATGAGCAGGGTGAGGGGTGGAGGGTAGACAGACAGGGAGAAGCAGACTCCCCACTGACCAGGGAGCCCAACATGGGGCTCGATCCCAGGACCCTTGAGATCATGTGAGCCAATTCAGCCACCCAGGCGTCCCTCAATTTCCTTATCTTTAAACTGCTTTAGATAATCACAGGGCTGTGTGAAGATCAGATGAAAATGTATATATGAAAGTACTTGAAAGTTTAAAGCACTAAGATTAGACCATGAATCATGCATTTGTACAGTGTTACCTTGGGTATCTGGGCTCTATTTTTCTAATCTATATGATGACTGATTCTATAGTAGGTAAACCCTGGAAAATGTTCCTTAGAAATTCATTGGTATTCAAAGTACAAATTTTCTGTAATTTATAAATATGAGTTGGATATAAAAGAGTTGACACTGTTTCACATTAAGAGGCCTCCTGAGAGTACCTGTCCCCTGAAGAAGCACCCTCCAGTCTGGCCACACTGCACAGCCTTCTCTGCTCCACTAATACAGCGTTTTCCTCGAAATTACAGGCTGATTTCTTCATTTTCAAGAAAATTTCTGCTAAATACCCAAGTCTGAATAACCACAGGTTACTCACCATGAAAAATGTGACTAATTCAGCTGGCAACTCAAACATGTAGAAGTGTTTAATGTGTCCTGCAGAACAATTTTGTTACACAGAACATTAAAAGGACATGTACAGAAGGGTGAAGGTTTAATATCATTTACTGCTTTATCAGGAGCTTTCTAAAATAAAATTGGTTTCTTCTTCTTTTTTTAAACTGAGAGTGCCCACAATGAAGACCACTGGCCTTGATTTGGGCTGACAAGCCAGTTTTGCCCATCATTCCTTCTATGTAATCAGCTCAAATGTCAACATGATAAAAAAAAAGACAAATGGCTTCTTAGCATTATTATGAAAATAGTTTTGACCTCACAGGCTCCTGCAGAGTCCTGGGCATCCCCCAGGGTCCAGATTAAACTCAGAACCACTTACCTAGAACAACACATGGAAAATGGTAAAAACCCAATAAAATATTAGCCATAGTAAGAAGAATAAACCATGATTGTTATTACTATCATTAGTAATACTACTGCTGGTATTACTACTAGGGATACCTTAAAAGAAACAGTGCGTGTTACTACTAAATGCAAAGTAGATATAGCTTTGTGCAGGTCTTTGAAATTAGAAATCTCCATTTATACTAAAATGACTAATTACTGTTATTGTCAGAACGTGTACTTATATATGAAATGCCTGTTAAACATTTACCCCTAGATGGACAGACAGGGAAAGAGAGAGCAGGGAAAAGACAGAGAAGGGAGAGGACTGGGCAAGAGGTCCTGTATGGAGGGAGGGAGGCAGGATGAAAGGGCAGAAGAGGACACAGAGGAGGGCTGAGGGGAGCAGGACAATGACTACAAGGGGTGGGGTAGGGGAGGGAGAGAGAGAGAGAGAAGGAGACGGAGAGAAAAAGAGAGTCAACTGAACATTCAAGATAAGGAAAGCATGGTCAAGTGCAATAAGGGTGCTTATGACAACACAATTTGCTGCTTTCAAGCACAGCCCCCAGACAACCAAATCCTCAAGTGTGAGGTGGTTTTCAGAAAACCAGTCCTTTGGTAAATCCAGATGTTACCGGAATAAACTAAAGAGGAACCCTCAAAAGGTAACTAAAGCCATTAAACACACATTTGTGCCCATACACCTCTGTCCCCACACCTACTCATGACATCATTTTGGCTTTACCTCTCCATAATTAAAGCATGCAAACAAGGAAGAGATTAGTTGTATACACAGACATGTATGTATGTCTATATTCTCATAACACCTTAACCTTACTACTTTCATCTTGCTGCGAACCAGGAAAACTTTGAGAACCAACATTAATCTCCAGTGATAAGCTTTTAAGCCCCAAATCTGCAGTTCTTCCAAATAGCAAAAACGCTCATTTTGGCTACTTCTTTGTAAGAAACCTTAATGAACTACCAACACACCACCTGTGGTTCACTGTCTCTAGCTACAATTTATTTCTTCTTATATGAATTTTGCTCTGTAGATTGGTCCTATAGTTATACAGTGCATCGCCACCAAACACATACTACAGTTCAGAATTTGGCAGAGAAAGGACTGAAGATAAATGGCAATGGAGATTCAGCTCTCAGATGGTACTAAATGCTTCAGGGTAAAGATGACTTCTTTCTCTCAGCTGTTCATCTCTTTCTCCTCTGTGTGTACAAACACACACACTCATTCACACCCCTTCACACTGTCTCTTAAATACTTTTTATACATTTTTTAAGTTTTGCAGGATAAATACAGGTTTTACTTATAAAACGGTGAATTTCATTATTAACTTTTCTTTTTCTCTCTTGTACTTGTCAGCTGGTGAAATTACCAACAGGTCAGAAGTGTATTTGAAAGTTAACGAATATGAAAACACATCTAGCCAGATTCAGGATATGGGGGCAGGGTGATGGAATGAGAAGACCCATACTACTAAGTATGGGGACTCAGCAAGTCACTCTAGGCCTGATTCTCTTCTCTGTAAAATGGAGATGAGGTCTGCCTACCCACAATCTTATGAAGATCAAGAACACTTTGCAAATTTTAAATACTATATAAATGAATTTTCATTAACATAAGGTAGAATGCTATCCATGAATCTAAGATTAAATTCCAATTGACCTATTAATCAGTTGAGAAAATCTTGTAAGTATACTGTAGTTATTATAAATGTGCTCAAAATTTAGATAAAGGTTGGAAAAAATACAAAAGTACTCTGATAATGAAAACCAGAGAACAGTTATTAACTAGATATCATAATGATGTTCAAAAGCAGCAAATATGCAACTGGCAAACATGATAGTAATTTAAAACCTCCTTGACCCTCTTACTTCTCCAGGACTTTGAGCACTAGTCCACTTAAAGTCAAGGCAGGGCCCTGGAAGAGCATCTGCATTGTCTGGACCATTTCTATTGGCCGGAGTGTGTTAATGTCAACAATGGAAGTGATGAGGCTGAAATATCAAAATATTTCTTTAAGGGCATCCTCTGTTAGTAGGCCACAACCTACCCTAAATCTCCAATTGCTGTAAAGTCATCTAGTGAGAGACTGAGAGGCAGGTGACCTTTTAAGATGGCATTAAGCCACCTGCCTACCGCAGTGATTCTTAAACTGCAGCACCTGTCAGAATCACCAGGAGGGCTTGTTTAAAAAGGGACTGGAGGGTATTATGCTGAGTGAAATAAGTCAACTGGAGAAGGACAAACATTATGTGGTCTCATTCATTTGGGGAATATAAAAAATAGTGAAAGGGAATAAAGGGGAAAGGAGAAAAAATAAGTGGGAGATATCAGAAAGGGAGACAGAACATGAAAGGCTCCTAACTGTGGGAAACGAACTAGCGGTAGTGGAAGGGGAGGTGGGCGGGGGGTGGGGGTGACTGGGTGGCGGGCACTGAGGTGGGCACTTGATGGGATGAGCACTGGGTGTTGTTCTGTATGTTGACAAATTGAACACCAATAAAAAATAAATTTATTTAAAAAAATAAAATAAAATAAAAAGGGATTAATGGACCCCACTCCCAGAGTGTTTTTTTTAAAGATTTTATTTATTTTTTCATGAGAGACACAGAGATAGAGAGGCAGAGACATAGGCAGAGGGAAAAGCAGGCTCCCTGCAGGGAACCCAATGTAGGACTTGATCCCAGGACCTGGGATCACGCCCTGAGTCGAAGACAGAAGCTCAACCACTGAGCCACCCAGGCTTCCCCGAGTGCTTAACGCATGGACAGGAACCAAGAATCTGCATTTGTAAGAAGTTCCTACAGGATGCTGACTGCTGCTGGTCCAGGGATCACACTGAGAACCACTGGTTTATTACAGGTATTGGAAAACTTTCTGTAAAGGGCCAGATGATAAATATCTAAATATCTTAGACTTTGAAGGCCACAGATTGCTAATTCATCTTTCTTTCTTTCTTTCTTTCTTTCTTTCTTTCTTTCTTTCTTTCTTTCTTTCTTTCTTTCTTTCTTTTTAGTAACCCTTTAAAAATACAAAAAACATTCTTAGAGAGAGGGCTGTACAAAAACAAAACTTTGCTGACCTATGGTTTGTTGTAGAGAGATATTGTTGTGCTTTCTTAGATGATATATCTCTCCATTTATTTATTCAAGTCTTCTTTCAATCTTTTTCAGTAACACAATTTTCTTGTTAAAAGAAAAAATGTTGCAAATTTCTTCTATTAGATTATGAGGCACTTTTAGAGATTTTTGTGTTGCTATATGAGCAAATAATAACGAGAGTTGCAAACCCTATGCCTCTTTTCCTTGCCATATTGATAACTAGGTTATTTCATATAGTGTTGAATTTTAGAAATTATAGCAGAGATCATGGTCTTTCCCTTGACTTTATGGGAGTTATTTTGAAGTTTCACAATTAAACCTAACATTTGTAGGTTTTTAGAAGATATACTTAGAGCAAAAAAAGTTTTTGTTTGTGCAAAGTTTTGTTTGCTTTACACAAAGTTGGATTATAGCCAGTGTGGTTTCTGTCTTTGTTGAAATAAACATTTTTCCTCATTTGATTTTGTTAATGCGTATATATTTCTGTTTGCTCAAGTAAGCATAGAAAAAAGAAAGAGAAAACATATATAGTTAGCTAAAGAGAAGAGAGAAGGGACAGAAAAGGCACATGAAAGGCTTCTCAATGTTTACAATTTTTAAAAGATTTATTTATTTGAGAGAGAGAGAGAGAGAGAGAACACACAAGCAGGGGGAGCAGTAGGGAGAGGGAGAAGCAGGCATCCCGCTGAGCAGGGAGCCTGATGTGGGGCTCAATCCCAGGACCCTGGGATCATGATCTGAGCCAAAGGCAGATGCTTAACCAACTGAGCCACCCAGGCGCCCTTCAATGTTTACCTTTTTATGTGGTTTTGATTGTTGAAACTGTACCTATTCAGAAATGTCATTGAGAAGCATGTTGTTAATGTGGTAAGTTCCTCTGCTGCATTTTCTGATTATTATCTTTGCATTCCTGGGACTAGTCAACTGTTTGGGCCCTATTTGCACACACGTCTCTGCAAGGAGGAGAGTGGTAGGGACCTATGGCTGCTGGACTCAGTCTCTTTAATTGATCTATTTAGGGCTTTAATTCTCATTTAAACAATGTGAGATGATCTTTCTCTTCTCCACAAAGTTTTCTATTTAACCTAAGTTTTATAACTTACCGTGATAAAGCTGGTGATTGCTTTCTCTTATCACTTAAAAAATTTATACCACATCTTTAATTTTATGTCTGCTTTTTGCTTCTCCTATGTCTTTGCATTTTCCCTTTGCTCTTAATCAGTTATTCTAGGCTTGTCTGCTTCACTTGTCCTTTCAAAACACCAGCTTATGTTTATTGTATCGACTATCTTCTTTCCTGCACCATGAATATCTGCTGCTACTTGTTTCCTTCTACTTTCTCTGTATTTACTTATGTTCATTTTGTAGAATTGAATCTGTAGCTGATTTTTATTTAGGCCTGTTTTCTAATGAATGAACATAAGATCATAGATATTCTGTTGCTCAGCTTTAACTATTTAGTAATTTCCATTGTGATATCCTCTCTAACCCATGGGTTATTTATTTAGCAGAGGTAAGAATTACACACATGACAGGGAAGGGAAGTTGTTAACCGGTGGGTTAGAGGTGTGTTATTTCAGTTTCCTGACATTTGATTTGTTTTTAAGTACCTGCTTATTTTGACTTTTTTTCTTTTTCTTTTTTGGTGGCAAAACCTGGGAGTGACTTCTAATATAGTTGCTTAACGATGTGAAAACATGGCCTGTATGATGTAGCTGCTTTGGAATTTTTGAGACTTCCTTTATGACTTAATGTGTGGTGAATGTTTGCAAAAGCTCCAAGAGCAAATATATTTTCCAAAGTATGTATATGTGTGTGTGTGTGTGTATATATATATTCTTCATTTGTTGGGCAGGAGAGAATATACATTCATATATACACATACATATATATCTTTGATCATCTTTGTTCATTGTGTTAAAATCTAAAATCTTGGGGCACCTGGCTGGCTCCAACGCTAGAGCATGAGACTCCTGATCTCAGGGTCATTCGTGAGTTTGAGCCCCATGTTGGGGGGTAGAGTTTACTTAACAAAACAAAATTTTAAGAATCTCTTGCCTGCTTGCTCTGCGTATTTCTGAAAGAGATTTGTTAAAATCATTCAACATGTTTGTGGATTTCTTGAATTTCTTTAATAATTCTAGGACCTTTGCTTTATATATGTGAAGGCTATACTGTGAGATATTTACGTTGTTAGTTCTAAATGTTATACCCTTTCTGGGTTCCATTTAATAACAGTATAATCTATTTTTAAATGTACTAATGTTTTCCACCCTAAATATGTTGTCTAACAAAAGTGCAACCAACACAGTATCACTTTTGGTTAGTACACCCTGTTTTGTACACTTTTTTACATCTCCTGATTTTCAACCTTTCTACGTTAATTTATTTTAGGTTAGTGTCTTGTAAGTACAAATGCAATTAAGATTTTTAAAATTCTGCTCTGTTATTAAGTATACATCTGTTTATATTTATGGTAACTTGATAAAGTTGGGATTCTTTCAGCTGTCTTACTCTGTGTTTTCTAGTTGCTGTGCTGCTTTTTTCCTCCTTTCCTGCATCCTATTGGAGAGATGTTTTCTTCATTCGCCTTTTCATTCCTCCACTGGCTTGGAAATTATTCTATTTCTGTATTTCAGTGGTTACCCTTATTTGAAATATTCACATTTTACTGACAAAACCTAGAATTAGTATCTCTACCCTCCTTCTAAATAATACAAGTCCTTTCAATCTCTTTACCTGCTAATACTGTCACAATTCTTTTTACTATTAACTTAGATTTTTTTTCTTTACAAATTTGCTTTCCCATTTCTTTGCTTTTTATTGTTTCTTGATCTTTCTGCCTTCTTCTGGGTTTTGTATACTTATTCATGATGTAGTCTAGTACTTCATTATTAGGGACAGTCATCTTTGCATACCTGGAAAAAACACTGCCTTCAATTTTGACTAAATATTCTAGAAGAGGAGCTATTTCCCTTGGCACTTGCAGGAGATTATTTCCCTGTTGCCTGGCATTAACTGTTGCTGAGGAGAAATCAAGTATCAGTCTGATTTCTGTTCCTTTATAGATAATCTGTCCCTTCTTTTTGATTGTTTGATTTTTTTTTTCCTTTGTGGTGTTCTCACATTTTCATTACAATATGCCTAGGGACTAATTGCTTTTTCCTTCATGATGCTCAGATCTTGTTAAGCTTCTTTTTTTTCTTATTCTTTTTATTTTTTTATTTTATTTTTTTATTTTTTTATTTATTTATGATAGTCACAGAGAGAGAAAGAGAGGCAGAGACACAGGCAGAGGGAGAAGCAGGCTCCATGCACCGGGAGCCCGATGTGGGATTCGATCCCGGGTCTCCGGAATCGTGCCCTGGGCCAAAGGCAGGCGCCAAACCGCTGCGCCACCCAGGGATCCCAAGCTTCTTTTTTTTCAATTTAAATTCAAGCTAGTTAACATATAGTGTAGTACTAGTTTCAGGAGTAGAATTTAGGATTCTTCATTTACTTATAACACCCAATGCTCATCCCAACAAGTGCTCTCCTAATGCTCAACACCCATTTAGCCCATCGTCCCCAACCACCTCCCCTTGAGCAAACCTCACTTTGTTCCCTAGAGTTAAGAGTCTCTTATGGTTTGCCTCCCTCTCTGTTTTATCTCATTTTATTTTTATTTGTCTATTTCACTTAGCATAATACACTCTAGTTCCATCCAAGTTGCTGCAAATGCAAAAAAAATTTCCTTCTTTTTTCATGGTTGAGTAATATTCCAGTGTGCACACACATATATAGATATACATACACACCACTTTTCTTTATCCATTCATCAGCCAATGAATATTTGGGCTCTTTCCATAATTTGGCTATTGTTGATAGTGCTGCTATAAACATTGGGGTATGTGTAGCCCTCTGAATCAGCACTTTCTATCCTTTGGATAAGTACCTAGTAGTGCAATTGCTGGTTTGAAGGGTAGTTCTATTTTTAACTTTTTTTTTGAGAGAGAGTGAGAGGGAGAAAGAGAGAGAATCCTAAGCAGGCTCCACACCCAGCATGGAGCCTGACATGGGCCTTGATCTCAGAACCCTGAGATCATGACCCAAGTCAAAATTAAGAGTTGGATGCCTGTACAAAAACTTAAACAATTGTTTATGAATGTCCTATATCAGTAAATATATAGTAGTATAATGGTAAAGGTAAAAATGTAAATCATGGCCCAACTACTAAATATAAAGTAACTAATATAAAACAAATTCTATAGATATATGCCAAGTCTCTACAGTCAACACAAATTCAGCTAAAAATAGTTTAGATTGGAATGTAGCCATTTTTTGTCCTTTCATTCCTTGATAAATGGCTACCGGGGAAATATTTTAAGTTCTGTGAGCTCTACTCTACCTCCTAGAGGTCAAATTAAACCAAAACTCTAGTTAGAGATTAAATTTTCAGTAAGGAAAAATCATTCATGCACTCTACCATCCAGAGGACACAGATTTTGTAAACCACTCTTCTCATGCAAGTTTTTCAAATAACAATTGACTAAATACAAACTGATATCCTAGAAGTGACAGTATACTAGTAACAGACTCTTTAAAGTTGCATATCTGACTTAACATTCATGATAAACATATGGGAAGAATAGGTATCAACAACTTAAAGAGATAAGTCAAAAAATATTTGCCAGGCACTGATAACAGTCATTACTGAGAATAAAGATTCAAAAATAAGCAGGTCTACCAATTCTTTACCCCATAACCAATTTACCACTCAAGACTTCATGTAAAGTTATAATCTTATATGAATGGATAAAGAAGATGTGGTGTGTATATGCAAACACGCGCACACACACACACTGGAATACCACTCAGCCATCAAAAAAAAAATGAAACCTTGCCATTTTCAATGGTGTGGATGGAACTAGAGGGTATTATGCTAAGGGAAATAAGTAAATCAGAGAAAGACCATTATCATATGATTTCACTCATGTGGAATTTAAGAAACAAAACAGAGGATCATAGGAGAAGGGAGAGAAAAATAAAACAAGACAAAATCAGAGAGGGAGACAAACCATAAGAGATTCTTAATCATAAGAAACAAACTGAGGATTGCTGGAGGGGAGGTGGATAGAGGGATGGGGTAACTAGGTGATGGACATTAAGCCTTAATAGCTTGATATAATGAGCACTGCGTATTATTTAAGACTGATGAATCACTGAACTCTACCTCTGAAATTAATAATACACTACACATTAATTAATTGGATTAATAAATATATGTAAAAACTTACAATCTTATATTCTCTATGATAGAGGCTTGGTATTTTTAGATATGTAAAATAAAGACAAAAATTGATAAACTCCTAAAATCTTGTCCTCTTATTCTGATCATGACAATTTTAAAAGGTTAAACTTGAGAAGGTTAAAGATGGAACAAAATTTAAGAAAATCAAGTGCCTATCTACCTATCTTTTAAAAGCTGTCACTATTGGAGGCTAACACATAATTCATTAGCTCTGAGGGCTAATTTATGGTCTCCCACCACATGCTAGCTCAAAATGGAGCTAGGTTATTAAAGATGCAAAGATGAATAAAACCTGAGTGGATCCCTTGGGTGGTTCATAATCTAGAGAGCTTATGTAAAACTTCCAATAGTGTAGTTACACTTTAAATGTCATTTTCCTTCCATTCTTCCTCTCCAGAGAAGGCAGTTGGTAAGGACAATCCCTGTTCTATGTACCCTTTACCTATAGAGGTTCCTTCCAGTCACTGGTAATCATCCTGTCCTTGAAATTGTCTCAGAGATCATCCTGGTTCTTCTACTTCTCTAATCACTTTTTCTCTTTCAGCCTAATAAAATAAAGGCATTCTTCAAGGTTAATTGCTTAATGGAAAAAAGAGAAGACAAAGACATTAAAGAAAATCTGTAGGTTATACTTAAGATGAAACAATAATGATCCCAGATGCAAGATCTGAAACAAAGGATAAAACAACAAACAAAACCCCAAACTAGCAAACCAGAAGTAGAAGAAAACTTCTTCATTTTTCATAAAGGATATCTACAGAGATATTTGATGGTGACATGTTTGAGGCTATCTTTCTCAGATCAGGAATAAGAAAAGTTGGCTTTTATTACTGCTTCAATTCAACAGTGTTCTAAAGGATCCAGCCAGTGTAAAGTGAAAGCATTTAAAGTTGTAAGAATTGGGAAGTCAGAAAGAAAATTGTCATTATTTCAAGGTGATATCATGGTCTACACAGAAATTCTAAACTAATCTAGGGATAAATTATTGAAATTAATAAGAGTTGGTAAGGCTTTCCAATTGGATATTAATGTAAAAAAGTCAAATGTACTTTCTGTTAACCACAAACAATCATTTAGAAGAGAAATTCTTAAGAGATACCATTTAAGCAACCGCAGAAATAAAACATGTAAGTACCCAGAAATAAATTTAACAAAAGCGAGTTAACCTTTATGGAGAAAATTACAAATCTTTCAATACGGAAGAGTTTAGCAGTTACACCAGGTTCTTAAATAGGAAGACACAACCCTGATGATGTCAAGCCTCCCAGCATTGGTTTTCTGATTCAACACAATTCCATTTGAAATCCCAACAATAGTTGTTTTTTTGCAGAAACACGGTAAACTGACTCTATAATTTGTATGGAAGAACAAAGGGACAAGAGCCTGAAGAAGTGATTTTCATGGAGCAGAAACCCAATGGTCCATAAAGATATGAAGAAATGCTCAATCTCATTGGTACCCAAAGAAATGCAAGTTAAAACCAAAATGAGATATCCCTACACCCTAATCAGATGGGCAAATATTAAAAAAAAAACCACTACCACCACCAAATTTTAGAGTGTGGAAAAACAAGGACACTCACGAATTTCTGGCTAAAATGAAAACTGGTATAATCACTTTGGGAAATAGTTCAGTATTACCTAGCAGAGTTGAACATGTGCCTCATCTATAACCCACACATTTCACTGTTGGGTGCAAACCTTAGAGCAGCAGCAGTTCTCAAACTTCTTGATCCCAGGGCCCCTTTTACGCTCTTGAAAATAACTGAGGACTCCAAAGAGCTTTTTATTTATATGGGTTATATTTACCAGTAGTTACTCTATTAGGTATTAGAATTGAGGAAAGTTTTAAACATGAGAACACACAAGCACACATTCTATCAGCTGTCAGAGCAATGACATCACCACATGCCATGTGAACTCTGGAAAATGCCACTGTATGCTTGTGAGAGAATGACAGTGAAAAAGGAAAATGATACTTTGATGTTATTATAAAAGTTGTTTTGACCTCTCAAGCTCCTTGAAATGGTCTCAAGGAACTAAAGTTCCTGGACCAACTTTGAGGACCACTGCCCTAGAGAAAGTCTAGGCACCAGACATATTTAAAAATGTTTGTAGTAGTATTGCACATGACAGCAAAATCTAGAAACAATCCCAAATCCATCAACTGATATTTTCATTCCCCGCACTACTACACAGCTATAAAAAGCAATCAATTCCATTTATGTTTGACAATATGAATGACTCTTGAGTAATAGAAGCAAGTCATGGAAAAATATATTCAGCTTTTATTTAAAGTTAAAAAACAGCTAAACTTAATGAAGTACTGGTGAAGGATACATCATAGGTGGTAAAGCTAATGAAAAGCAAGAGAATGAGTAACATCAAATGCAGGACAAGTCACTGCCCCTGAATGGCAGGGCTAGGAGTACACAGGAAGCTCTACTTCTTTGGCTGAGTGATAAGTATATGGGTATTCACTTCATTCATGTTTCATACAGTTTGTACTTAAAAGATATTTCAAGGGGCGCCTGGGTGGCTCAGTTGTTTAAGTGTCTGCCTTCAGCTCAGTTGGGTCCTATGGGCTTCCTGTCCTGTTCAGTGAGGAGTCTGCTTCTCCCTCTGCCCCTCCCCCTGCTCCTTCTCTTTCTCTCTCTCTCTCTCTCTCTGCCCCCCTCTCAAATAAATAAATAAAATCTTTAAAATGAGATATTTCAAATTGTAAAAAATAATAAATCAAGACAAAACAAAAATTAAAGGACTAGGAAATTATCGGACGAGAGAAAATTATTTAACTTAACAGCAATGAAAGAAACCACAAAGGATTGGGTAGTTTTCAATATATTAAAAACATGAAAAAAGTGGAAGTGACATAAACAAGAGAAGTTCAAACCAGCTGTAGAAGCCATAGTGATGAAAAAAATTTAAACTACAAATCGATGCAAATACATGAAAAGACGTTTACTCTCACTAGTAACTAGATGCAAACTGAAACAAAGAACCCTCAGTTAAGGAATGACGACGACAAGACAAATGGGTAAGGCTGTGGTGAGGTTAACACTATCACACATGCTGGTGGGAATGAATCTCGGTGCAACTTCTGGGCAGGAAAAGGAAACACATATATGAAGTATCTTAAAAATATTCATACTCTTGAAACCAATGATTCTACTTCTAGACATGAATCTTAAGGAAACAATCTAAACTACTGCACAAAAAACCATATTAACAAAAAACTGGAAAAAATCTAAATATCCAAATAGGGAGTATTTAAGATAAAAGAAAATGATCTCTTATTTATTGAACTAAGTATTAAATAGTAATGTAAAACAGTTTACATCATCAATATCGGGAAATAAAATTGATCGTGTCAATTAAAAAAGGCAAGCCCTAAAATTACATACACAATAGTCTTTTAACTACTCTTTAAATTTTTAACACATAGGAAAAAATGACTGAGGACACCTGGCTGGCTCAGTTGGTTAAGTGTCTGACTCTTAATCTTGGCTCAGGTCTTCATCCCAGGATCATGAGCTCAAGCATCGCATTGGGCTCCACACTGGGTGTGGAGCCTATTAAAAAAACAAAAACAAAATGGAAAAAATGCATCCACTGTTAGCAGAGCTATCTCTGGATAGTAAGCTTATGGGGGACTCTTTGGGCTTTTTTGGTATCATCCAAATTCATTTAAATGAATTCATATACTTGTAAAGTCAAAAAACAAACCTAAAATAAGAAAGCCCACCAACCCCTCAACTGCTTTCCAAACTCACTAAAGTAGAAACATCGCTTTTGTTCAAAGCTCTCTACACTACATTCCCAGCTGTCTTTAGTGGGTGTGCTTACCCTCCTTAAGGTTCATCAAGGTGGACCCCCCCCATGGCTTCCAGACCATGTTCTGTACCTTCTCACTACAGTGCCTTAGCTCAGAATATCTGATCCATCTGGATCATATTCTCTACCTGGCCAAATTCAAACATTTTCCAAAGTTCATGAGAAACACCACCTTTTTTTTTTCTTCAAGATTTTATTTATTTAATAGAGAAATAGAGACAGAGAGCACAAGCAGGAGGAGCAGGAGAGGGAGAGGGAGAAGCAGGCTCTCCAGTGAGAAGGGAGCCAGACTTTGGGCTAGATCCCAGGACCCTAGGATCCTGATGGGATCTGAAGGCAGACGCTTCACCAACTGAGCCACCCAGGTGCCCCCAAAACACCACCTTTTTTATGAAGTTTTTTCTCACTCCTTGCTAACCCAATCACCCCAACCACGTGTGATTTTTTTCCTTGTCTTTGACTTCTACGGAAATGATTTTAGCACTCTTATTCCTCTTGATACAATTTGCCTGAATTCTAATAGCTCTGTTTTAACACCTCTACTAGATTGTAGTAGGTCAGGAAGAGGCTCTATCCTTCTTCACTTCTTTCTCCACTATTAACACACTGCTTCCCAGAATTAAGCGCAGAATGAGTATTTGAGGAACCAAATAAATTACTGTCACAAGAGAGTAGTCTCTTGCCTTGGCCACCAGAAGGAGGAAGAGAGAACGGGAAATGCTCCTCATTTGAGACTCAGCATGGAATTTCTCACAGAAACAAGGAGGAAAAAAAGGACCATTTGTAATGCATAAAACAATTATGCACTTTTATTCCTTTTGCCAGCTACAAATCTATCCATAATTGGCAACTTAATTTTAAGGAAACAAAAATGTGCTTGGAATTCCCAAGAACCTACCTCCAAAAGGGTTTCTGGAGTACAGCCAGTGCTTAAAGTGACATATTTGCAGATAATTATTTTCCTTCAGGAAAAACATCACATGTTTGCTCAAGTCAGCTTAAGCCTCTTTTGAAACAAAAAAAATGGTAGTGAAAATAGAAAGGGTGAAGTGAAAGACAAAGGAAGAAGGAAAGTGCAGGTTCTCTAAGCACTTGAGTTAATTTCTAAAAAGGAAACCTGAAAGGGTGAACACAAGCAGATCAAAACTACCTTTTTACCATTTTTCCTACTTTCCTACTTTGAGATGCAGTATCTCAAGAAACATACTTTAAAGGGAGAAAGTCTTCACAGGTTTTTATTTTTCTTTCCCGAGCAAGTCTTTAATTAAATTAGTATTTACAATACCTGTTCAGATAACCTGCTCACATGCATTCACATGTACCTGAATGTGTATATTTCAGGTCAAAACCCTCCTTATACTTAATGCATTCAGTGCTCTCCTTTGAAAGAATGCTCATCTTTATGAAACATATTGTGAGGGCTGCTCTTTGCCAGACTTTGGGGAGAGGGTGGAGAGTCAGGACGACTCATAATGCAGACTTGGATTAATCTCCCTATATATGTATTTAAGCATTGCTATATTGAGTATATATTGAAAACTGTGCAAGGTATACAGAGGTGAGTCAGTCCCCGCTCTTAATGTCCACAGGTTGCCCCAGACCCGTATACATTCTACGGAGGAAATGAACAATAAGCAAGTAAACAAATGAACACAATAATTACAGGTTATGGTAAGAGCTGTAAAGGAGACAAAATAAACAAGACGGGGAGGCTATTTGATAATCAGTAAAGGCCTCTCAGATACATTTATGCCAAGATGGAAAAGAAAAAAAGGACCTAGCTGTGCACACTATCTGGGCAAGAGCCTTCCAAACAGAGAAGTGGAAAGGTCCCAAGATAAAAACAGATTCAGTCTGTTGGAAGAACATAAAAGAAGCAGTGTGGCTGGTCATGTTTTTCAAACTGTGGATCACTGCAACACGGAGTCATAGGTTTTCAGAATAAGTATTCTTTAATGAACTTTTGCTCCAGTTATGTGTATATGTGTGAGTGTGTCCTAGTTTGCAATGTGTGATATGTTACTTACTGTGGGCAGCGGTGAAATCTGTACTAAACAAGGAGAGTAGTTACAGATTAGGATGGAAGGGTGGGCAAGAACTACAGCATGCATGGCCTTGCATTGTAGGCCACCATAAGGAATTGAGATTTTTATTCTAAACACAATGTGATTGTATTGAAGACTTTCAAGTTGGGGAGTGATATGATCTAATTCAACACAATGGTGTTGCCTAAAGATTTTCACTATGGTGAAATTCAGAAAACTAGCTCAGGCCTAGCCACTAAGACCAAGGATTTGGAGCAAATCACTTAATCTCTCTAGATCTTACTTTCTTCATTTTAAAAATGAGAAGGCTGGACCAAGATAACTTACTATCTTCTCTATTGCTAAACTTCTATGACTATATATATATATATATATATATATATATATATATACACACACACACACACATATATGTATACATATATACACACATACACACGTATACATATATCCTGCTTCCTTTGTTGGGCATAAGTACATGACTATTGGGAAGACACTAGTGCATTAGGTCAAGTTTTGGGTTACTTCTTAAAATACTATACACCATGTAACTCTAAGAATTACATTTCTATAGAAAGCAATTTTAGAATTATCTCTTTCCTGGAACCAGCTATATTATTTAAATGAGATCTCTGGGCTAAAAGTGAATCAAGTGCTTTTGCAACTCTCTAGTGCAAAGTTTGGGATGTAAAGGAAATTGACAGGGAGGATGAAAAGATTTAGTGACCAGGTTATCTGGAACACATTTCCTTATTTGTTCTAGGTCATCACTGACATTTAATCTAGGGCATTCTAAAGTTGCAGAGAACCTCTGCTGAGCCCTAAAGTTAAGATGCAGAAGCTTAACCCCTTCTACAGCAACCAAAATGACTTGAGACAAAATATTCGTTGAGAGCCTACAATAGGTTAACCGCATGCTAGACAGTCAGATATGTTTTTTCAGTTAATTATCCTAACCTAATTATTCATATTTCACAGATAAGAAACAGGGGCTTAGAAAAGACAACAAAGCTATTAAGTGGCAGGGTCAAGATTCAACATTTCAGACTTATAATAAATTATCCTGCAAGTTTAAAAAAATCACTATACAAGGATTAAGCCATCAGTTTCAAGTATCTGGGACATTTGTCCAACCATATGAACACATAATGTTCAACCAATAAATCAATTCTGGACTTTGGTATAGGTGCTTTAGCTAGGTGCAGTGTAGGATGAAAGAGAACTTGTTCCAGCACTGGAAGGCCTACTCCGTGGGTAGCATACTGGGTTGTATGAAGTGGAATCAGGCAAAATATCTAAGGAATTTGTATTCCCAATTAAGTACACGTGAATAGCATTATGGCCGTTTCCAGATTCTTTTTCTCTATTGTTGCTGGTGAAAGGTCAGCAGAGAAACTGCACTAGACAGTGTCACCTGTGCCGTGGGCCTTGAAAGTGTCCTGCAAGTTCCATAAACTCGAGATGCTAGAAACTCACCAATTTCCAACTTACATTAACCCTTTAGGAAGCAATGGGCGTATCACCTGCCCAATTGGAGCAGCGTGGATGGCGTGTATGGAGAAGAAAACCTTGGGAACGTGTAGGGCATTATCCGTGTGAGGGTCGAAATGGTCCCTAAAGCCTTTCCCCAGAGACACCTGCAAAGATCTTTGCAAAGTTAGGGACCGTCGCTGCACACCTGCCTCAACATCGAGAACGCGGTACCCACCTGTCACATATTCGGCTTCGAATCTCCGCCGGGTCTCAGAGATGAGCTTGGCTTTATTCTGGGCGTGATACTGAAAGGGAGACACGAAGGGACGCTTAGATACCACGCGCACCATCCCGCTTCCCTTCAGCCCAGCCCACCTGCACCTGGGCGCACGGCCCCCGGGCTTCAGAGGAAGCTTCCGGGTCTGGGGGGACGGCCGGCAGCCGTGTGGTCGCCCCCTCACCTCGGCCATGGTCGCGGGCGTGGACGAGATCTCGATCGCCGTGGCCACTTGCCCACCTGTCCGAAAATCTCATCACTGGCCCCGCGGGCCGGGAGGTAGAGAGGGAAGGGCGGGAGGTGGAGACGGTCGCGTGACACCGGGAGGCGGGCGGAAGCGTCGCCGCGTTGCCCAATCCAATGTGGCCGCCTGGGTGTGGAGGCGGAACCAGGCCCCAGCCTGGCTTTCCATTAGCTTCTCGTTTGCGCTCCGCTCCCTCGACGTCCCCTGCACTGCGGACCCGCCTCCGCCTACCGCCGGATCACGGGAGCTTCCCGCGCCGAGCTCCGCCCGAGCGAGCTGCGCCCGCCCTTAGCTTCACAACATTCCCCGGAGGCCCCGCCCCCTCAGCCTCCCTTGGCAACCGTCTCCCCGCAGGCGGGGCCGGCCCCGCCTCCTCTGCTCTCGACGCAGCCTCCGGCCCGGATCTCCCAGGATGCAGCGCGCGGGCGGGAGGTTTGGAGCCCCGGGACCCTGCGCCCGCCCAGGGCGTCTCGAACGTGGCGGCTCTGGGACGCAGGTCCTCGCGCGGTGAGGTAGGGCTGGCCCGTGGTCCTTTACCTGTGGCTGGCGGCGGAGCTGGCTTCACTCCCATCTTTGCGGGATAAGGGGAGTGGAAGCGAGTCTGCCGGAGCCTGTGGCCATCACTCTTTGGAATGGTGACTAGGTATTAAGGGCTTGCCGTGTAGAATTATTTCTCTTGAAACTTTCTTCGCCCTCGCCTCATCTTTCCCACTTGCAGTGCGAGAAACTTATCGAGGATTATAAATTTGAAATCTGTAAACTAAGGCAGCTGTATAGAAAGTTAAATGATGTAAGGCATCTTACAGTTTATTAATTAGGGTAGTTCTCACCCTGGGGCAATTTTGTCTCCCTGGGGACGTTTGGCAGCTTCTGGAGGGGAGGGGAGGGGGGCGTGCTGGCATCTAGTGGGTATTGCTAAATAGCCTGCAACGCACAGGGCGGCCCCTATGACAGTTATCCAGAGCAAAATGACAGGAAGTGCTAAACTTGAGAAAGATTTAGGTTTATAAAGGCACTGGAGCAATTTTACGGTTGTCGGCTAAAATATTGAAATCGTTTTGAATTCAAGAATACAGGTTTTTTTTTGTTTTGTTTTTTTTTTGTTTTGTTTTTTTAAATTGAGAGATACTGGGATTGCCTGGGTGGCTCAATAGGTTAAACATCTGTCTTTGGCCCAGGTCATGATCTCAGCATCCTGGGGTCCAGCCGCATAGGGCTCCTTCCTCAGCAGGGAGTCTGCTTCTGCCTCTCCCCTCCCCCTCCTCCTGCTCGCGCGTTCTCTCTCTCTCTCTAATAAATAAAACCTTTAAAAAAAACTACAAAGAAATTGCAGGAAGAAAACCCCCATACTTCCCCCATCCATAATCGACCATAATTGATACTTTAGAATCTTTGTCCAAGACTTTTTGATATGCTACACATTTTTATGGGAAAAATGGACACATTGTTTGAAAATAATGGAATACATTGTTAAAAATACCATTACAGCTATAGTTAAAGTCTCCCTCTGGCTTCACTCCCCTACCCTGATTGCCTGTCTCTCTCTCCACAATAAACAGTGATCGGAATTTGCATTGAATCTTTACAGAATCTTTGCTTTTGAAATTTTGGACCAGGATGCCTGGGTTTGAATCCTGGCTCTGTCGCTTCCTATTTTTAGGCCTTTGAGAAGATCCTTAAACTCCATGCCTCAGTTTCCCCATCTGTAGAATGAGATACTGTTGCCTACAGCATAATAATGTACTGAGTAATAAATGAGTCCAAAGTGCTTAGAATAGTACCTGGCGCAGAGAAGCACTCAGGGAATGTAGCCTTTGTAGGTAAACAGAAAATATGTAATGTTGTTTTAAGTGTTTTGATTTAGATAAATGTACTGGAGAATACATTTTTCTGCAACTTAATTTTTTTCCATTTGATTTTTGAGATTTGGCCATACTGGTATGCATACATCTAATTTGTTTCTTTTAACTATACTATGATATTCCATCTGTATTTATTCATTCCCCTACTGATGGTCATTGAAGTTTTTACTTTTCTTACTATCACAAATAGCACAGTAACCATTCTAGACCAATGTCTTTGTCCATTATTATGTAGGATTATTTCTCTGGGTTCATATCTAGAAATGAAATTGCTGGATATATGTATTTCAGGTGCCTGCCAAATTGCCTTCCAAAGTTACCTCTCCCTTTAATTACGAGCTCATAATTATCTAATTGATGGCTCTGCCACCATTCTCACCTCACCCCATCTTTAACAGTCACTAGGATCTTTTATAATTCAGAAGTACAATCTTGTGATTTCTATTTTTGCAATCTTTCAGAGGTGTATCCTTGCTTAGAGAAAGTTAGAAGTCCTTAGGATGACATAAAAAACCTTTAACTTAGTCTTTCCTAACTCTCTTAGTGGATCACCATTCCCCAGCATTCACCTACATTTCAGATACACTTAAGTGTTGTTGGAAAAGGGAAAATGGAGCTTGATTCTGGGTAGGCCCTAACAAATGATTTCCAGTTACGTAGGTAGAAAAACATTTTAAAAGCAGACTTATTCTGTAGCCAAGTTAACTTACTTAGGTAAATAATGTCCTGTATGTTGTGAGAAGTACCTATATCGGTAATATGCTTATAAAATTATGTTTAATATTATTATTTGAAGTTTTTAGTTGAGGGTCTTAATTCGACCTTTTTTCCAAAGATACTCTCTATTGGTCACACTTGATATATTTTCTTAGCCATATTTTTAGATTTTATCTGCAGATAATGTAGTGCTCTTTTAGGATCTTCCTCAACCAGATAGGTAGTTTATATGAAGAGTTCTGTAATTTATGACACCCAGAGGAGTTTATTAGCATTTGAAAGGAACACTGTTTATTTGATAGGAAGATGATAGGGAAGAGTGGATGAGGGTGATCATTTATTGCTAACCTACTATTATTTGTTAGCATGTATTATTTCCCTACTATACTCTTCTGTTTTCTTTTTATGCACAAAATACATACAGTCAACTTTGATATATGGTAATACAGAACAGGAAAAGCTCAAATTAATTATGTAGTATTTTATAAATAATCTGCTTCCAACCCCCTCTCCACCCCATTAGCTGCAATAGGAAGTAAAGCTTAACTGGTTTAAGTTATGTTTTTTTTTTTCTGTTGTAAAGGTGTAAGCCACAACAGTGTAAGCCACTGTTGTAAGGATAAGTAAAAAGTCAGATGACCAATAGGCTGGAATAGTAAGCTTGGTGCCCTGATAATCAGGATATGATTAATCAGAGCTTGTTTATATTGGTTTTAGAACCCATAAATTGACCTTAGTTTCATTTGTTTCCATATTATTTCTATCTAAAAAAATAAAATTACCATTTAGTCCGTAGGCTTAAAGATTTGTTTTATGACATATACTAAGAACTCTTCTCTTAAAACAGATGTTGTATCAGTATAAAATAAAATGTACACAGGTATGCAAATTCAATAAGCCTTAAGATTATAGAAAGTTTGAGGGAAAAATTTATCTTCATAAATATATTAATGACTTCTAATTTTTAACTCCGAAGGTGATCAATTTTAAATAGCTTACATTTAAAATGTGCCTGGTTTTGTAGTATTTAAAAATAAAGACCTTTCATATAACAATCATTTAAATCTATTGGAATCTAAACTCATGAGAATAAGTTTGTTTTTTGCCTAGAGCTCACACTAAAAGCATGTTGGGTTAGGATTATATCAGGGCTTTGAATGCCACGATTCAAACTTTATAGCAGTGGTTTGCAATCTTTTGTCTCTGTGTCATTCATATGTTCAATTCAGTGTTTAGCGTCTATCTTTCTAGGAAGTAATTCAGGGATCATAGATGTATTGAGAAGGGGGAGAGGGTACATGCAAGGTTTTTGAGGTAGGGGACAGGTACCAGATCTGAGGGGAGAGTAGAGTAAGGAAGATCAGTTTAAGAAGCTTTTGATACTCAGGATCTCTCTCCAAGAGGCTGAGAGAAGAGCTTTTGATACTCAGGATCTCTCTCCAAGAGGCTGAATCATCTGAAGGCTTGACTGGTGCTGAAAGATCTGATCCTAAGAAGGCTCGCTCACATGGCTTTGGCAAAAGGCCCCAGTCACTTGGTGATTGTTGGCAGGAAGCCATAGTTCCTTGCTGTATGCATATTTTATGGGGCTGCCTGAATATCTCTTAATAATATGGCAGATGGCTTTCCACATTGCAGGTGATCCAAGGAGCAAGTCAACAAGGAAGCCATAATACTCTGTGACCCAGTCTCAGAAATCTCACGTCCCTTCTGCCATATTCTGTTGGTTAGAAGTGAATCATAATGACCAGCCCTCACCCAAAGACAGGAGAATTAAGTGCCACTTCTTGATGGAAGGAATTTCAAAGAATTTGTTAACATCATTTAAAACTACAACAAATGATGTATTTGGAAATCAGGCAATAAGCCACAGCATCTCCAATTTGAAAGTAGATGCTGACTAATCGAGTCTGCATTTTAATTGAATTGCCTCTAAATTAAAGTCATTTCTACGAAATGCTACATTAAGTTAAATTTGTAGATGATTCAGTGATAATTTTTTCTAATTGGACTCTTGGTAGATTTTTATAAGAAAAGAACAAGACCTAAGCCTTTGCAGTTTGTTTTTCATTCAACAGAGGAAAGCATTATTACCTAATTGCAAATGACCTAGTTTTATTTCTGAAGTAGTTGAATTTCCTGGTGTAAATGATCCACAAGTAGGAGAAAAGAAAGAGTATGAGTTAGTTACTTATAGTGGAAAGGGACCTTTCAGCATTCACAAACTGCTAAGTATGTGACTATTCTGAGGTTTCAAAGGTTAGGTACTACATAAACCAGAGCTGGCCATGATGATCATGATGATAATGACAAGGGTAGTAGCTAACCTTTATCGAGCACTTTCTGTGTGCCAGGTTCTATTTTAAGTGGTTTATGTTAGTTAATTTCAATGCCTTGTGGGGTTATACTGTTATTATATCCCATTATATGTGGATATGAGGCACATTAAATAACTTGCCCGAAATCATTTTTCTATTAAAAGGCAGAGAAGGCTCACCATTCACATGGTTCCTTAGGCTCTCCAACCATGTGCAGTTCATAGCATATGCTGAGATTTTGATAGCTGTTAAAAGAGTGACTCTGCATGTATAGCCACTGAGTAGAAATCAGCCTCTTTCTCTTATATGTGTGTTCACTATAAGGGGTGTTCCTTTTTTGTTGTAATTTTATTTTGCAGTTAGATTTGGCCTGTATTCTTTTTTGAACTTTATTTTTACTATTGAAGTATAATTGACATGTTACATGTTTCAGGTGTGCAGCATATTGATTCAACAATTCTATACATTATTCAGTGCTCACCATGGTAAGTATAGTTACCATACACCTTTATTATAATATTATGGACTACATTCCTTGCACTGTACTTTTCATCTCCATGACCTATTTATAAGTGGGAGTATGTACTTCTTAATATTCTTCATCTATTTTGCCCGTTTCCCCACTAACCTCTTCTCTGACGGATTGTGCTCTGTATTTAAGAGTTGGGTTTTTTTGTTTGTTCATTTTGTCTTTTAGATTCCATGTGTAAGTGGAAACCTATAACATTTATTTTTTTCTTATTTCACTTTATATAATGTCCTATAGGTCCCAGGTGTCTATCAATAGATGAATGGATAAAGAAGATGGGGTGTGTGTGTGTGTGTGTGTGTGTGTATGTGAATATTTAAAATGGAATATTACTGAGACAAAAAAGAATGAGATCTTGCCATTTTTGATGCCATGGGTGTTCCTTTGTTTTTCATTCTACTTTACAATTTCTCTCAGGTTGCCTTGCTGAGAGTTCAGTGTAAGGGGATATATGCCTGGACAGTGTGGTAGTTAAAAGTGTAGGCTTAGGAATCAAAGATCCCCTCTTCCAAATCTAGTGCCCCTGTCAATTAGTGTTAATAACCTTGGAAAATTTTATGGCCTTTGTTAAAATAAGAAAGTTTTCTCAGTTGGAAGATGTGATAATAAAAGTGCTTACTTTAAAAGAACAATTGTAAAGATTAAATGAAATTATGTGCTGTGCCTGGCCTATAAGCCTGAAAAACTGATAGCTATTATTTACTTCTTGTGTTCATTATAACGTTACTAATTCTCTCGTTTTTTGTACTTGGAATAGGAATAGTGACTTCCTTAAGGTCCTAACGCTGCACTGTTTTTACAAAGTAAGATTTAAAATTTATTTCTATTACTCCTATGGATATTTTTTTAAGCCATGGTATAGAATCTCTTATTTTTCTTTCTGGGCTTTTATTTTGGCTATAGAGTCTGTATGAGTTCCTGTTTCAGGGAAGCATGATCTCAAGTGCCTGGCTGTGGTAGCAGTCAATTTGAGTCACTGACTGATTACTGAATTGTCACTATAGAGGGGGTAAGGCTGAGAGGAAAAAACCAGGGTTGAGTCAACAGGGTAGAAAATTGGGGGGAAAAGAGAAAATGGGAAAACCAGATTAAGTTGGTAGGTTTGAGAGAGAGACATAATTAGAACCCTTAAGTAATCCCCTGAACCAGAAAGAACGTCTTTAGGCACTTTCAATAGACCACCCACAGCTTTTAATAGATGCTGTTAACACATTCGGTTATCTTATGTGATATGGTTATTTGCATTGTTTGCAAACTGTGTCTTTTAACTGTACAGAAATGATATTTGGGATGTGGTTTTTTTTGATGAGTGTAACATTGTTAAGATAGCATAAAAAACTTAAAAATGTTCATAAAATTTATAATTTATGTGATAGTTCTCAAAGAGAAATGTGTTTTCTTTTCAACTGCCTACTTGATGGTAATTTTCCTCATTACATTTTTAGGTTTAAAAGCATCAACTGTGGGATGCCTTAGTGGCTCAGTGGTTGAAGGTCTGCCTTTGGCTCAGGGCATGGTCCCGGAGTCACAAGATCGAGTCCCACATCGGGCTTCCTGCTTGGACCCTGCTTCTCCCTCTGCCTATGTCTCTGCCTCTCTCTCTCTCTCTCTCTCTCTCTCTCATGAATAAATTTTAAAAAATCTTTAAAAAAAAGCATCAACTGCAATCAATTTGCATTTGAAAATTGGACCAAAAACCAAAACAAAACAACAAAGAAAATTGGACCAACACAAAGACTTGATATTGTGGAATGACTAGCAAACAAGCAATGTCATTTGACAGACAAGAAATGCTCATGTGTTATAACGGGGAAGTCCTTATTTTTCAATTGTCTAAAGGAGATTTTGCAAGTAAAGGGCCTGCAAAAATACCCGTATTACATGTCAGGAGAATGGTATTTGACAGAGGAACAAGAACATTTGTTCAGAAGTCTACTGGATTCCTTATGCTAAAAGAAGAAAACTCTCATTTAAAAATTATGTGTTGCAACTGTGTGTCAGATTACAGAACTGGAATCAATCTCCCTTGTATTATGATACAATGCAATAAGAAGAATAACGTCTTCAAATATTTTCTTCTATTTCTTCACAGAACCAATAAATTTGAAAAGCGATTGAGTTTTAAACTAAGGCATGAGTTGAAGGATGGTGTAAGAGTCCTTGATGGCCCTTTAGTTTTATGGAGACACGTGAAGACATTCTACTGTATCTCTTCCCAAACCAGCAGAATTATTACTGTGTCTGTTAATATTGCCTCTGTTGAGTGGGCAGGGGAGATTGAAAATCTAGGTATGGTTTTATTAGGAGCAAAGGCAAGTTTTTTATCTGAGGAGGACTGCACCAAAAAGCTTTCAAAATCAGATTATGAAATTTGGAATACCAAATTTTGTGTATACTCCCTTGAAAATGAAGAAATAATAAGTGATACATACATTATCCCTCCTGCTTATAGCAGTGTAGTAACTTATGTGCATGTCTGTGCAACTAAGATTGTCAACAACCAGTTAAGAATGTCTGTGATTGCCCTTACTCGGAAGAATCAGCTGATTTCATTTCAAGATGGGACTCCTAAAAGTATTTGTCAGCTTCCATTTGGAGATCCTTGTGCAGTTCAACTTATGAATTCAGGCAGAGGAGGAGACCTTTTCATCGTATCCTTTAGGTCCAGTGATGCTTGTGCCATTTGGAAAAAGAACTTTCAGGTATAGTACTTATAATCATTCAAATGGTGTAGCCTTAGACCTATTTAGGATTTATATGTTTCAGAGAGTTTATCCTGGAGTCTTATTAGCAAAACAATTTTTAGTGCTGCACTTAAAATCATATATTGCATCATTCTTATTTCTTAAAGTTATCTGAATACTACCTGATAAAGGTTTTGCCTTGCCGTTTTGAGTCATAAAACCTTTGGGTTGTTTGGAAATATATAAATATATAGCTACAATTATTACATATTTATTTGTCTTTTAATATAACTATTTCTAATTTTTAAAATATTTTATTTAGTTAGAGTGTGAGTAGGGGGAAGAGCAGAGGGAGGGTGAGAGGGAATCTCAAGCCGACTCTGCACTGAGCATGGAGTCTGATGCTGGGCTCAATCTCTCTGACCCTGAAATCATGACCTGAGCCTAAATCAAGAGCTGGGCCCTTAGCTGAGTGAGCCACCCATTTTTTTAGGTGAATTGTTACTTTGTGTATGTGTATTTCTGTTTGTGTGTGTGAAAATGTCAGGTTGAAATTGTGTTTTATCTCAGAGTCAAGAGATTGAGTTCTGCGTCTAACTCTGCACTGTGTGCAGAGCCTGCTTAAGATTCTCTCTCTTCCTCCCACTCCCTGTGTGCGCTCATGCTCGCTCACTCTCTCAAATAAATAAATTACAATTTCCAAAGAAAAGTAATTTGAAAGTACCCTATTTTATTTTGAAAGCAATCTTTTAAAAGCATATTGTGCTTTTATTTGAAGGTTATTTGGAAGGTAACATTTTCTGCCTTTCTCTACTCTCTTTTCCTTTCCAGAAGTGGTAGCAGGGAAACATCTAGTATAGCCTATAATTGTTATTGGGGTCAGGGTAATGGAAAGAGCACACTAAGCCTGGGTTTGACTTCCAACTGAGCCACTTACTAGTCTTACCTTAAGGAATATGTTTAATTTTGTGAACTCATTTTCTGTCTTTATGAAATTGGGATCATCCTACCTCTGAGACGAGAGAATGAAAGAAAATGACATTGTAAAGTGTCTTGCACAGTGCTTGGCACACAGGGGAAGCTCAGTAAGTAGTTATTATGTTATACGAGGACTAGGGCTATCATCACGGACTTGCACCTACCTGAGGTCCCTTATTCACCTGGATAAGGAAAAACTATTCTCTTGTGCCCCATTAATTCAGTGTAATATAGTCCTCATACACTTTAAGTGGGTCCCCTGTTTGGACCCTGTAGAACTGCCAATAACACATTACCCAAAGAGGGAGACTATGCCACTCTGAGTGAGCATGTAAACTGTTGGCTGGCCTTCCTGCCTTGAAATTGTGTTCTAGGGTTCTTTCTCTACAAAGGACCATCATCCTTTGCACAAGTTGCTTACCTAAGTCCCTATTGACTTACCTCTTAAGCTACTTCTTCAAGATTTCTGTATGTCTAAGCAGTTTTCAAATGCCCTGTATTGAAAACTCTGGAATTACGCCCTGATATCCACAAATTAAGTGCTCATAAATTGCTTTGGTAATCATGCCACTCTGGGAATTTTGTAGCTCTTGCCTTTGCTTTACCTTGGTGTTATATTTATATTCACCTGCTTTAAAAAAATATATCTTAGGGTAAAATATGCAATTACTTTAAAAACAGGAATAAAGGCTAAGAATATACAAATAAAGAGGGAGGAGCGATGGCCGTGTCAGAAAACCTGGGTTAAGGGAAGTGATTGCATTTGAACAATTATACTTAGTTTAGTAGTTAGGACAAAGAAAGCAAATATAGCAGATTTTACAACTGCATGGAAATACACTATCATACTATTCCTCCATTTCCACCCTCTTTCTTTCAGGTTGCTGCTAAGTGGGAAAAAATTAGCTCAGTACTGATAGATGACTTTCTAGGACTTGGAAGTGAACAAGTACTGCTACTTTTTCAGGACTCCTTGAATTCAGGTTGCCTGAGTTCATTTATAATAACAGATCTTGGCGACATAAACTATTCAGTAAGTTCTGTATACTTTTTATATATTACTTTAAGAACCATCTTAGGAAGTTGGAACACTTTAAAGCTATTAACCCACTGTTTCAGTATTTGTAATTTCTTACAGTAAACTTTTTAAACTCTTAAAATACATAGATTGAATTTTTGAAATTATACATTGAATCTCCTTTCAATAAATATTACACAAATTGACTATGCTTTTTGGTGTAAATTTGGAGTGTAGAGATAGTAACACTTTAACTTTATTGTTGCTTCTGAAAATCACGTTTTATACTAGTAAACATAATAACATTGGACTAATTAAGGAATAAAATAAAATGAACCTGCTTTATTAAAAGAAGTAACAGTTCATAATATCTTAAGATCTTGGGCAGAAGGGAAATAATACCCCTGAAGCTTCAGATCTCCATAAGATATCTGAGTCTCAGTAATTTTTTGCAGTTACAAGAAATGATGGGGAAAATACATATTTTTTGTCTCTTATATAATAGTGTGTAACATGGAAAACTGCCCTTTGGATAAACCTTAATTTTATTTTGTTAATCTTATGAATTTTCAGTTTATTTCAAAATCTCAGTTTTAGTATATTTTTTCCTTAGAGTGAAACATTGGATTGCAATGAAGATGACTTATTTGAAGACAAAGAACAGAATTGTTATTTGATGATTCCACCTCTGGAAAGAAGATTGAAAGTTAGTGTCTATGTTTGCTTTTTGTTTTTGCTTTTTTGGGTTAGTGCTATTCTAAATGAAGGAAAGAACATTGAAAGAAAGGATCTTAATGTGTAAGCAACTCAGTGATTGGGAAAATGATATTTCAAAGTATCTTTGCCTTGTTAGTACCTCTAAAAATTATTGTGACATTACTTATAAATGTATTATCTAAAAATGATACTTTTTACAATAGGACTGTAAATTTAGTGAGTCATAAGATAAAATATATGAAGTTCACTTTTGAAAACACATTCTTTCTGGTCTTAGGGATCAGTATACCACAATATCTCTTTTAAAGGAGCATCAAATATGATGATTCATAACATGTTCCGAAAATGAACAATTAGCCCTCAAATATTCCATATAAAGCTCTCTGAAAAAGATTGTTTGTTTTTTTTCCAAATGTATAAAGGTAATGCATATTCCCTCTAAAATACTCGGACTATACAAAGAAATATTAAAAAGAGACTAATAATTACCTAGGAGTCCACTACTGAGATATAACCCATTTTAACACTTTGGCATGTGTATTCTTGTAGATTTTTTAAATGAATATATGCAAATTTATGTAGAAATGTGATTATAGGATGCATATTCTTTTGTAACCTACCTTTTTTCATTCATAAAATTTTTAAATATTCCAAAAAGTTCAGAGAATAGTACTGTAGTTATTTCTAGTCCTTATGTGCATGCAACTATTTGTACTTTTAAAAAAATTCTATTTCCCTCATCTGTACTTGTGAATGTGTTTGCATATGTGTATGTACATTTTTGTAGGACCATTTGAAACTTGCAAATACTATAACTTCTATGTCTTTCAGCAGGGATTGCCTAAAATAAGGATATTCTCCTATGTAAACATATAGTATTATTACAGTTAGAAAATTAATAATAATCTCTTAATCTTATTTACTATTCATTCCATATTCAGATGTCTTTTTTTTTTTAAAGATTCCATTCATTTATTTGACAGAGAAAGAGAGCGCACTCCGGGGGAGTGGCAGGTGGAGGGAGAGGGAGAAGCAGGCTCCCCACTGAGCAAGGAGCCCAATGCAGGGCCCAACCCCAGGACCCTGGGATCATGACCTGAGCCGAAGGCATCTGCCTAACCGACAGAGCCACCCAGACACCCCTCAGATCTCTTTAATTGCCACAAAAATATTTTTATAGGTGTTTTTTTTTCAGGATATGGTCAAAGTTTACATTTGCACTTGATTATTATATATGTTATTGGTCTTTTTATCTAGAGTAATGCCCCTCCCCACTTTCTTATAATGATACTAATGAGGAGGTCAGGCCAGTTTTTCTTCCTTTTGGATTTGTCTGTTTCCTTGTGTTGTCATTTAGCTTTTTCCTCTACCACTGGCAAACTTTTTTTGTAAAGAGCCAGATAGTAAATATTTGTACTTTGTAGGCTCTTTAAAAAATTTTTTGCAACTATATTAATTATTAAAGTAAATTTACTAAATGCTTATTGAATGCGGATATGAATGTGGGCAATAGAGAATAAAATATCGTAGTGGGCATAGAACCATAAAGGAAAAGATTGATTAAAAATTTTTGTGCTCTGAACAAAGTAAAATATATAGAGACAGATTATTTAGATAGAAATTGTAAAAAGTGACAAAACATGATTTTTCTTAGTGTGAATATTCATTCCGAAACAGTATTCTTGAGAATGTAAAGTCTCCCAACCTCTTCAGAAGGAAAATTATTATTGCCTTTAAAATGTGAATTGGACATATCTTTTTACTCTCACAGTTTTACTTCTAGGAATCTATTCTAAGGATATACTTGTAGAGTAAACGAAGATGATTTTATGGGAATGTTTATATAGTATTTATAGACAATAAAATTCAGTCATTCTAAATATATATCATTAGGAGTTTGGTAGATCAGTTATAATATACTTGAACTATGGAATACTATGTAGCTGTCAAAAATAAGGTAGGTCTTTTTTTTTTAAGGTAGGTCTTTATACTAATTTAGAAATGATGCCAAAATAATTTATGAGAGCATGATTTTTAGAAATATCACCTCATTTATTTGGACCAACTCTTCTGATAAAAACAAGTTAAAATCATATTTGAAATATGTTCTTAAAATCTCCCTAAAAGCTTCGGGGCACCTGGGTGGCTCGGCCAGGTAAGTGTCTTTCTTTGGCTCAGATCATGATCTCAGAGTACTGAGATCAAGCCTCACATCAGGCTCCCTGCTCTACTGGGAGCCTGCTCCTGCCTCTCCCTCTGCCTGCCTCCCCCGCTGTTTGTGTTCTCTCTCATTCTTTGTCAAATAAATAAATAAAATCTTAAAGGAAAAGTCTCCCTAACAGCTTAAAAAAGCTGAAAATATAAAAATAAATTATCAGGCCAAACTAAAGGCTGGAACCCAGAGAGAACCCAGAGAAACTGATGCTACTTTTGCCTTGGGAGCATTTGTGTTTAACCTAAAGCAGTAGTACTCTAGACAGCTGACAGAAAGAAACATAAATTCCTCTCTCAAAATGCATATTTTATCCTAGGCTTCTTATAAATCTCACAAGCAATTTTTCAGAGAAAATGAACCACTCACAGATTAAGCACATAAAGAAATAAGGCATCATAAGCAATTATTCACAGGAAATAACCAAATAGCATGTCTATGAACTAAAAATACATTGAAATAAAAAGTCTCATCAGAGGAGTTTAAGAGTTGACTTAAAGAGATGCAGAGCAAAGAAGCAAACCAAACTGTGTTAGAAAAAATTACTCAGAAGGTAGCATAGACATAGAATGAAAATAAACACACAGAGAGGGCAGGAGCATATGGAAGTGGTGAATAAGGGATAGTTGGATGTCCGTTTTGTTTCACGTATCCACATGTTATCACTAGTTCTCAATTTAGATAAAAATACTTCCAAGTGTTAGAAGGGCTTTTGTTTTATTTTCATTTCATTTTTTAAGATTTTATTTATTTACTTTAGAGAGAGGGAGCTTGAGCCATGTGGGAGGGACAGGGGAAGAGGTATAAGCAGACTCTCCGCTGAGCAGGGAGCCTGACATGGGGCTTGATCCCAGGAGCCCTGGATCATGACTTGGGCCAAAGGCCGATGCTTAACCAACTGAGGCATTCAGGTGCCCCTAGAAGGCTGTTTAGAGATGAACAAGTCTACACTCTCTCCCCCATTTTACATATGAGGAAACAAATAGCCAGAAAGGTTAAGTGACAGGCAGAGCTAGAACCAGGGTCTGTTTCACTGTTCTTTCCCCAACGGAATTTATTTTCCAACTGGTTGGAACCAGTTGGAGGGGAAAAGAGGAAACCAGGATCTTGGAGAAACTTGTACATATGTACAGAATATTCACAGCAGCAATGTTTGTAATAGTCCATGCACGTCTGGACATAACCCAGATGCTCCTCAGTAGGAAAATGGAGAAGCGAGCTGGTATGGTCATGATGGAATACTACAGAGCAATGAAAGTCACAGCTGACAGCTACTAGCGACAAATGAGATGACTCTAAAACCTAGCACATACAAAATGACTCTATTCATAAAAGGTTCAAGAACAAAACACAAAAAACTAAAAATATTCTTTAGGACATACAATGATAGTAATATTATGAAGACGAACAAGGAAGTTACCTTAAAAGGCCGGGGTAATATTGCCTCCATTAGAAAAAGAGAGGTTCGTGACCGAGCAGCACCCATAGACAGTAGACTGCGTATGGTTACTTGGGTGTTGACTTCATTACTAGTTTATAGACTGTTTTTGTATTATGCCCTCTTCTGTATATATGAGAGAGATCCCAGTAAAAAGACCAACAAAGTAAGATTTGGTGTCCTGCAGTGCAGTATGCTCCTGTATTTGGTTTGGGATAGGTTTTATTTGTTTGTAGATAAAGAAAGCATTCCTTAATAGAAAATTTCTGGAAAGGTAAACAATCTATTGGCTCTGCAAATGGGATTGAGGGTCTAGAAAGAGAAGTTGAGGAGTATTTTCATGCTGTTTAAATATTTTGCCATGTGGTTATTTTTAATGTTGTATAACAAAACTTCACAACATGGAACATTTAAGTAATCTAGTGATTCACCATTTAGTCCTGGAGTGGGGTGAGGAGCGTTTTGAGGAGAGTAGGAAAGAGAGAACATGGATAATTTTTGAGGGTGCCTTCATTGACAGTGTGCCCACATATCCCTCTCTTCTACTCCCTACCCCTCCAGCATTCTCCCATTGGGCTCTCCCCCCTCATGTGTACAGCTCCCTTTCACAAATTACTCAGCAAATGAGTGTGAATAATGTGGAGCCCACAGAAATAGGTCAACAGATGAAGTTTGAAAATATTAGCTAGACATTTTACATATTTTGTGCAATTGAAGTAAGGTATAATTTAGTCTTCACTTTCCAACTTCTGTTCACCAATACGAAGGAATTTACCTGACTTAAACTGTAATTTGAAAGAAAGGGATTGAAAAATAGGATGCATTTTGTGTTTTCAATCTAGAAAAGATGTTAGATTAAGAGCTGGATTAATACTTAAACAGTCTCAGATATCCATCTGAAATGAACTGCTTCTGTCAGTTCAATGACATGGCTTTATATTTTCAGTAGCAAAATACATTTCATGAATGTTTCATCCTTAATAGTGAAATCTGTTTATCTGGTATAATAAAAGGAATGGATTACTCTCTGCCCAGTTTAGAGCAAAATTTTGTTTGTTTCTTATAGTTAAGAGTCCACCCAGGCACTGAGTATATTAGCATAAAAATAAACTTGTGACAGTTTGGGTTTGGGGGCTATGTGTTATCTTTAACATTTGCTATAGATGTTATATGAACAGGATTTCAAATAGTATCAAGTTAAAAGTGACCATTTCTACTCATAGTGATTTCTTTGCTTTTGGAAGCAGAAATTGTTTCAACAGCAAGAAAAATAGTTTTCCTGTAGGGGTAGGAGTGTTGGTAGGCCTTGATTTTTATTCATAGTGATTAGACATCCATATTCGTATCGATTGATTACTTAATTCAATGGTGAAATGCGTGCTCATACATTGGCATTCTTGAGTTTGATACATAAACTATTGTAGTTTCTTGCTGTATTATTTTCCTTTATAATTACTTAAAATTTATAAATAAAGTAGTTTTGCTCTGAGAAGTATTTTCTGCTTTTCTATGGAAAAATGAATTAATAAGCAAATTTGATGAAAATACGTTCTGAATTAACAATATTGTCAGGTTTCATTTAAACTGTCTCTGGCAATGGTTTTTCTTTCTACTTTACAGGTTGGTTTGGCTTCTGTTCAGGAATTGCAGCAGCATCTCTTGGTTAAGGAAAAAATTATTTCAAAATCTTACAAAACTTTAATAAACCTGGTTCGAGGGAAAGATGATAGTACATCATCTACAAGTGCAGAGAAGGTAAAATTAATCATGTGACCATTTTATCATTTTTATGAATTGGAAATCTACAAGCTATTAAAAATTTACTTAAATTGGAATATTTGGATATTTTAGAAAATGCTACTCAGTGGATCCAAGAAGCAAAGTGGCAGGGATTATAATGCTGGACTTTTACGACTTGAAAATATTGGATTAAGGAGCCAATGTTTTACCAATTTGCAAATTATTCTATAGGATATTAAAATCTCAGTTATCGGGAACCTTGGGGGAACAAGTCGTCTTGTTCAAAAGATTTAACTATTAAACTTTTTTATTTGTATAGTTTGCATAGCAATTATCCCTAAGTGAATTATGTATTTTCTTCTTAAACAGAATATGCAGAACATTATTCAGCCTTTTATTAATGAATACATAATTTCATCAGTATTATAATTGTTCTTTTTGTCTGTTGCAGTGTTCATTTCTAAGGGTATTTATTCCTCTAGTTGAATTGCTATGCTTTTTTAGTGTTTATATCTGCTTTTTATAATTTTATGCTTATTTTCCTTGTGGTTGACCAGAATAAGAACTCTTTAGGTACCTTGCAAGTACCTTGCAAGTACCTTGCAGTTGCTTATGTCAGTACAGTAATGTAGAAAGTTAGCAAAGCCTCCCTCGACTTCATAAAAAGTAGTGTTTAGGCACATTAATTCCATACAGAGAAAGACAACATAGCAAAGTCACAAATCAAGAAAAGCTGGCATAGAGAAACTTGATACTACATTTTTTTCCTTCAAGTCACCTTAGTGCCTAGCTCTGTATTCCTTGTAGATTGATTGTTCTTATAGCAGTCTATGTCTTGTGTCTATATTTTTAGTCTTAGCAATATGAGGACTTGGATCCAAAATATGATTCCATTAATGTAAGAAGCATGACAAAGGTACATCATGTTGCATTTCTATATTACATTTCCAGTGTCTTGGGAAAGCTCATGAAAGTCATTGTTAAAAGTCTCCCGTTTCCCTTCTCCACTTACCCCAACTATTTTGCCAGTATTATTATTATTATTGTTATTATTATTACTATTATTATTATTATTTTTAGACCTGGAGAGAGAGGGAAGGAGGGAGAAGAGGGGCATAGGGAGAGGGAGAGAGAGAATCTTTTTTTTTTTAATTTTTTTATTGGAGTTCAATTTGCCAACATATAGCATAACACCCAGTGCTCATCCCAAGTGCCTCCCTCAGTGCCCATCACCCAGTCACCCAACCCCCTACCCACCTCCCCTTTAGGAGAGAGAGAATCTTAAGCAGGCTCCATGCTCAGTGCTGAGCCTGATACAGAGCCCAACATTGGGGCTCAATCTCACAGCCCTGAAATCATGACCTGAGCCAAAATCATGAGTTGGATGCTTAACCAACTAAGCCACCCAGACACCCCAATTTTGCCAATATTAAAAAAAGGGGAAGAAATGTTTAAAAGTTTCTGTACTGAAACTACTGTGTGCAAGGTACTATTTAGGGCTGTTTACATGATTATTTTTAAAAATTCTGGCAGGGAGTAAAAATTTCCTTAGGTTTCAGATGAATGGCCTGCCTCAAAGCTCACAGCTACTGGCATAGGAAGTTGTTTAGTTCACTAGAATGTAAGTGCCCATATCTTTTTTCAGTAATTACTATGTAGAGGGGCAGTATTGAGTAATGATTTAGTTAGAGGATGGGCTCTGGAACCATTCTGCTTTGGTTCAGATCCCAACTCTGCTACTTGCTAGCTATGTGACTTTGGGCAAAGTTCTTAGCTTCCTTTATTTTTTAATTGGTGTTCAATTTGCCAACATATAGAATAACACCCAGTGCTCATCCCATCCAGTGCCCTCCTCAGTGCCCGTCACCCAGTCATCCCCACCCCCCGCCTACCTCCCTTTCTACCACCCCTTATTTCGTTTCCCAGAGTTAGGAGTCTCTCATGTTCTGTCTCCCTTTCTAATATTTCCCACTCATTTTTTTCTCCTTTCCCCTTTATTCCCTTTCACTATTTTTTATATTCCCCAAATGAATGAGACCATATAATGTTCTTAGCTTCCTTGTATTTTGTTTTCCTTATCTGGAAAATGTAGGTAATACTACCAACCTAGGGTACTAGGGTTTTTTATGAAGGTTAAGCTAATTGAATCACAAGCAGCATTAAGAACAGTGCCTGATACATAGTAAGCATTCAGTAAGTGTTGTGAATTATGATTATTGCTGCTCCTCCTTCTACCATGTCTATTGTTTGTTATTATAAATCCATATGTGTGTAGAAATGAATGAGTATGGCCTGGACTTTTAAGAATACAGTTTTAGGGCAGCCCTAGTGGCTCAGCGGTTGAGCACCTACCTTCGGCCCAGGGCGTGGGCCTGGAGTCCCAAGATCAAGTCCCACATCAGGCTCTCTGCATGGAGCCTGCTCCTCCCTCTGCCTGCCTCTGCCTCTCTCTCTCTGTCTCTCAAGAATAAATAAATAAAATCTTTAAAAGAAATACAGTTTTACCCATAATTGGTCAGCAGTCCAAAGATAATCAGTTTTATTCATACAAAATTGTACAGTTATAGGCTTAGTATAAGTCACTTTAATAATGATTGGATTATTTTCAGCATGCCTGGGACACATGTCAGATTATTTTTCAAGATGGATTCCCAGCTTATGTGCTGGCTGGCTCTGTGTTGGATACCCTATCTTGTTTCCAATCAGGTCGTGCTTCTTAAGCTGAGTAGATAGTTATTACATATAAGTTCTATAAATTTTGTTTTAGTGATTTATATATAATCTGTAATGTAAAATATTATAGAGGACAATTTATTTTAAGATTTGTAAGCTCTGAAGCCTAAAAGCTAACTTACATTATTTTTGTCGTTTTGCCACATTTGGTAGTTTTTTGTTAATCAGTTATTAAACATGTTTTTTCTATAAGGCACATCTTGTTACTCTTTGTGGTAAAGAAGAAAATCCTGTCTGTACCTTTGATGAAAAGATAGCAGACTGTTTTCAAGATTCAGAACAGCTAGTAGAGAAGATATGGTATCATGTAATAGATGACAGTTTGGTTGTTGGAGTGAAAACCACATCTTTGAAGCTGTAAGTATCATGATAGCATTATCTTGATGGTCTAGAACAGCACTGTCCAACAAAAATATAATGTAAGCTACATAAATAATTTTAAATGTTCTAATTAGCCATATTAAAAAATATAAATAGAAACATGAAATTAACTTTTACAGTTTTATCTCAAATATTATCATTGCTGAGGGATAAACAATGTTTTATATTAAAAAGCAGATTTTATTCAAATCTTTTAGGGGAGTATAAAATGCAGTTTTTACTTTAGAGTCATTTGCGTTCTAAACTATGACCCAAAATAAACTCATTAAAAGTTTAACTCTTGGGGATCTCTGGGTGCCCTGGGCATTGATCCTGGAGTCCCGGGATCGAGTCCCACATTGGGCTCCCTGCATGGAGCCTGCTTCTCCCTCTGCCTGTGTCTCTGCCTCTCTCTCTCTCTCTCTGTCTCTCCTGAATAAATAAATAAATTTTTTAAAAAAAGTTTAACTCTTTAACTCCTTTTTTCTTGTTTAAAAAAGAAGGGGTAAAAACCTATCTTAAAAATAAAACCTAGCATTATTTTACCATTCCTTTCTCTTAAGAAAATTATTTTCCTGAAGTTGAGTGTATTTAGTGTTTTTGCTTTCCTATTTCAAGAAAAGTGCTATTACAGGATCTTTAAAAATGTGTTTGGCTTATACACTTGATTCTCTGCTATACTCTATGCTTGAAACGATGTTTATTAGGAAAAGAGAATAAAATGTTGTTTGTGTAGCATTTAATCATCCCTTTGATTTTAAAGAATGAGGTTTTAGACTCAACTCAACTCTGAATTTTTTACAGGTCCCTGAATCATGTGACTTTATCCCTGTTAATGGATCAAGCTCATAGCTCCAGCTGTCGGCTTATTAAATGTCAAAATAGGGTGATCAAGTTGAGTAGAGAATTTTTCCCAGCACCATGCTCAGTGCCATGTGAAATAGGATCAGAATCCAAAAGGATCAAGTTGACTGTTGATAGTGAGGAAGAGGGAAAGGAAGAGGAAAAGGAAGAGGAAAGCTTTGTTTGTGAACAGTCATCTAAGAAAGAGTGTGGACAGGTCATTACTGCTGTCACATCTCTTTCACCACTTTTAGCATTCAGTAATTTTTGTTGCACCGTGCTGCTACAAATTAGGGAGAGGGAAAATGGTAATTCTTCTGAAGATCATTATATTCAGTGTGGCAGACTTTTTTTAAGTCTAGAAGATCTTTCAAGTAGGCAATACCTGCTGATATTTCCAAAGAAGAAACCTATAGGTAATTTTTGTTGGTACTTTTTAATATACCTAATTGAATTAGAAAATTTTAAGAACTCTTTTTATTTGATAATGAACAGTTAAATGACAGAGCTTGTGACATGTTTTTTTTTTTTATAGAACACGTGGAAGATCTCTTTGCACTTCTCACAGCATTTAACAGAACTTGTTTTCAAATCACATCATCCAGCTATTCCCTGACTTCAATGAAGATGTGGCTTCTAGAACACATGAAATGTGAAGTAATCAAAGAATTTCCAGAAATTTGCTTTTGCAAAAGGCCAGGAAGTTTCTATGGGACACTCTTCAAGTGGAAACAAAGAACACCATTTGAAGGGAATTTAATAGTCTATTCCAGGTAATGCATATCAAATTGGAATATGTTCGGAGAACTTAGTGCATATGTGTTTGGTCCAAGAACCATCTCCACAGTAGAGATCTGTGTCACTGTGGAACATGTCCAGGTCATTGCCTGGTATGGCATCAGTGAACAGGTGGCCTCATGTGGAAACTAGAGCTGTTTTAACTTGTTGTTTGTTTTTGACTTTTTTTGTTGTTGTTAATTAGGGCCTAATAATTATTTTACGATTTCCACTCACCTTTCCCCTACAATGACACTTTTAAAAAATATAATATTAATCTTATTACTCAGAGAAAAAATTTAATCAGGAAGCAAGTGATGAATGTTAACTGACTTGGTATAGGATATGTACATTTGATTGCTATAGTCTGAATAATATCAGAGATCACATGGATGCATTATTGATTTTATTCATGATGGGAGGGTTTATAAGTGAGTATTAATTATTATAGTAAGTTGTATACAACTGCTTTGTGCTGTCCTAAGTTTTATAATATTGTGTTTGTTTTTTTTTTCAGGAATCAAACAGCTTTGTTCCAGTGCCTTCATAATCTCATCACAGCTCTCCCTATAAACTGTTTCTTCAAAAACCTAAAATTAGGAAGTGTCGATTTCCTAATTGATCGTTTGGCATTAACTTTGGAGAAGGAATTGGTTACCCTTGGTTCTCTTTCTTCTGCCTTAGTTAAGGTTGGAAACAACTTGGTGCAAAGTTGTGAAGCAAGCAAAGAAAAGAGTAGTGGTGTGGCGGCTTTATCAGACAGAAAGGAAAACATCCATCCCTACAGAAAAGAACTTCAGAGAGAAAAGAAGCAAACGTTGGGGACGAACCTAAAAGTGAGTGGTGCCCTTTATAGAGAAATGACTTTGAAATTAGCTGAGGTTCAGCTGAGATCAGACCTTGCTGCACAGAAACTGGCTGGTTTATAATTATAATCTTAATTTGATTATATTTTAAAATATGTTTTCTCTGCCAGGACATTTTGGTTCCACATTTGTTTTCACTTTATATTATATGCCTCCTTGGCAAAAATAAAGATCGAGGCTTGTAGAATTATAGGTAGCAATGCCCAAAATAGCATGCCTTAGAGCAGCAGTTCTCCGCTGGGGACATTTTGCTTTCCTTCTGCCTCCACCCCTACCCGGGGGCATTTGACTGTATCTGGAGACTTTTTTTTTGGTTGTGAGAAGTAATTGGGGTTGGGGAGGGTAAGGTAGGGTGCTATTTGCATCTAGTGGGTGGAGCCCAGGAATGCTGCTAAACATTCTGCTGTGTGCAAGACAGTTCCCACAGCAAAGAATGATCCTGCCCAAGATGTCAGTAATGCGGAGGTTGAGAAATCCTGCCTTAGAGTTACCACTTGAGTGAAGGCAGAATTGATCTAACATTATTTTGGTCTAAATTTTCAAAAAACTTAAATAGTCTTTTTATTGTATCGTATTTAGTAAAACCTAGTATAAAAAAATTAGCTTCAAACAGATAAACAAGGTTGTCAGGATTCACAAGTCTCTGTAAACATGCAGCTCCTGTGGAAATTAATTGCAGAGCATCTGGGTGAGACCATTAAAATGAAAGTCTTTGAGCCCAATTTTAATTTAAATTTTATTAGAGAACTTCTCTGAAATTGTGTAAGTCTATAGGAATATGAAAAATTTTAGGGCATTTCTCTGAAAAGCATATTTCTTTCAAAAAGCTAGGCATGCTGCATAGGCCAGTAGTTGAAAAAAATTGAAAATGCCTTTAAGCCATTTGTAATTCTAACCCTAGGCAAAGCTAAAATATAGAATTCTAACTAAAATAACTTAAGGTATATGATGCTCCTTAGGGACTGAGAAATTTAAAAATAAGTGAAAATTCACTTAACAGTTAAAAAGTGATTTTTAAGGGGTCCAATGAGACATTTCAAAGGGGTAAAAATTTAACCTATTCTTTTTTTGGAAAAATAAGAATTCTGGAGTAATAGGAGAATGTCAGGAGAGGGGAAGACACAAAAGGATATAGGCCAAAAGGAATGTTTCTGATTCTTTTTGCTTTAAAATCCTTAAGTGAGATGGAAGTTTTGATCTGAGTTGAAAGAAAGAGATGATTATAGAAAGTGGCATTTCATGCTTGCAGCTCTGAAGTGCTAATTCCTTCCATGCCTTCAAAATGCTCGTACCTAATGATCTGGTGATGCAGATGGGGTTTAGAAAATACAGGTTATTATTTTCTTATCTTGCTTTTCATGATTGTCCATATACTATGCTACCTCCTGTTTTAGTAATCCATTACAAATGGAGATAGAACTCTATTTCCTTGAAATGTCAATAGAAAAGATTTCAGAATTTCTGGAAATGGAAATGGTATCATTTCAGGATTAATTATAGAGATCTGGAAGCAGTATGTGTCACTCACTAGGTGCATTGAAACTGCTTGTGACATGTTCTGAAAGAACAACCATGTGTAAAATACATTTTAGTTCCTACAGGAACTAAATTGAAAAACAAGGGCAATCAAAAAGTAAATAGAATTTAATTGTAATAGTTTATCTGTAGGAAAGTTAGGATAATACAAAAAAGCACGTTGCATATTTTTTTTTTTTACCTATAAAGGCAACCAAAAAGTATTAATCTATATACACCAAGTAACCTCTTTGCAAGTGAGTTTTGTACTCCAGTATATTTTTTCTACTTACTACAAACAAGAAAAGCCAAAGTTGGAAGGGAATGATGGCCTTGCTACTCTCTCATGATTCAGTAATGTTTGCCCATAAGCACATTCCTCTGACCACTTTCCTCGTTATAAATC
This sequence comes from Canis lupus baileyi, assembly GCF_048164855.1. Lineage (NCBI taxonomy): Eukaryota > Metazoa > Chordata > Mammalia > Carnivora > Canidae > Canis > Canis lupus. Next base: position 114,076,879 of record NC_132876.1, read on the forward strand.
GGAGCTTACCCTCAAAAACATGCTTCTCTCAAATCCACACTGAAGTGAAAATGATTTTTGTTTTAGAACAGAGCATACCACAGTTTTCAGGCACAAAACTTTCTGTTGTTCTCCTAATCCCTTAACTAAGGAATGTGTGCAAGTCAGCTTAGGTGTAGTATATATGTACCATTTATTGATTGCCAGCTCTCTGCCAAACAGCTTGAAACACATATACACACAAATATCCATATCAATACATATTTATGGTGACATCCTTCACAGCAACCCATAAAGTATAATTATTAGTATTGTCCCCGGTATGAAAAAAATGTTAGACAATTTAAGGGTGCACACAAGCAAGTTAATACTATATACACTTGTTACAAATATTTTCAAAATGTGCAGATCCTTTTAGAATTCTAATAATATATAAGTGAATCTTTTATTGTCCTGGTAACATCTCTTTATACAATATAAAACTGAACACTCAGTTTTTTCCTAGTCTTAGGAGAGGTCTAATTAACATATTTCTCTGCCTGTCCTTCCCAATAAAGGCAAAAAGAAGTCAGCTGTCCAGGCTAGAAAGCTGTGTAAAACTTACTTTCTCTCTCTCTCTCTCTCTCTCTCTCTCTCCTAAAACTTGAACAGCACCAGATACTGAGAGGTATCCTTTCTCTTCCTTATATTCAAACTTGTGGAAACATTACTATCCATTCTAAGAATTTGAAAATGAAAACTATTTCTTAGGTAACCCCATCTGGAGAAAGTTACGCTTTTACTGCCAAAGCTAGTATGGTGTAATGGAAAGAATGCTGATCCATAAACTGTGTACCTAATTGAATCCTTTGGTTTGTTCTGTTTTCCCTTTTTGGGTTCCCTGGATCTGTTACTTGAATTGCTTTCTGCCTCAGCAAAATAGCCCTGTTCTATAAACCCTTACCGTGTTGAGTATCTTTGCTGTGCCATTGGCCTGGCCACTTTCTGGGTTCTTATTTCAATAATCCTGTCTTGCCTTTTTCTTCAGTAGGGTAGCAGGCACTGTCAGATAGTGAGGGTCATAAGGGCAGGAAGTCAGAGACCTGCTGTGCCCTCGCTGTTCCCATTTTTCCTGAGCTATGCTTGTGAATAGCTACACTGGATAGAAGTGCTTATGTGCACAACTGAGGTCAACATAATGGTCCTGAGTTCAGCTAGGAAAGTTATTTAGCATCTCAAACTTTATCTTTGCTTCTGCATGTCCTCACAGCAGCCGTCACTTACCCCAAACGTACAAGGAGGGTTATGGGCCAGAAAAGCGTGCCATTAGTAATCAGCTAAAACATTTAGTGCTACATAGCCAGTCAGAAGTGGGAAAGAAGTGAGATGCATTCTGTTGATTGCCTTTTCCACATTGATTTCTTTCTTTTCTTGTACCTGAACTCTCATTTTGTTCAAGAAACTTCTTCCTACAGCTCACATGATTGGGAAAGTAGAGCCTATCCTCAGTTCCAGAGCTTAGTCCTGAACAGTATGAGCCAGTTACAGTAACACATTTGCTAGCTCCTATTACTGGTCTGGGGTGAGCGCCAGACCTAAGTTGGGCCTAATGGGACTGAGGACCTAAAACAACTTCAGATTTTGGTGAGGAAGAGGCTCTTCCTGTCCTGCTGGAAGTAGGTGGCCCTAATTTAAAAATCACGGGAAATTAGGCTTTAGAATGAATCTGACATTATAGCCTACAGAATTGTTTTATTGTGCAGCTATATCAAACCTAAGTCCAACCCTTTCCTGGAACTACTTATTACATCAGGAAAAAAAAATTCCCTCTAACAGAAATCAAGGTTTTCATTAATTGTACCTGAAAACATTGCTCACTGCTAGACATGGGAAAAAGAATCCCAGAGGAAAAAAGTGACTGTTGGACATGTGAGCTCCCAGGACAGGAACACTTTACTACAGAAACAGGACGCTTGTACTTATTACTCGGCCTGCCCTGAAAGAAGAGTGGAGAAGAGGTACCTACTCCTTATCCTGCATACACCTTTCCTTTCTGGGCAGTGGCTCCCTGGCTTTCCTGGTTTTTGTTTTTGATTTTTTTTAGTTTAAACTCAATTTAGTTTGTAACTGATAGTAGTTTATATCTGAGATAAGCTTTAATTAAAAAAAATTCTTTTTTCTCTGTTCCTTAGCTTAGCTTCCCACTCTAAAATTCTCTGAAATGTTTGTTGTTGGTAGGGAATCACTGTAGTGGAGAGTGGAATTCCAGGAAAAGTTGTAAGCTGTCTAGCCTAGAAAACTTAGATCTTTATTCCATATGAGTACTACATCACCTGAGAAGAAAGGGAATGGAATTCTATTTTCTTTTTTAACTGTTGCCATGCTCTAATCCTTCCAGATGATGTGCCAATAGAAAACATTTCACCTCTTTCAAAATATCAATGGTATATAAAGTGGAAGGGGTTATGGAGATCTTTCATTCAGTCATGTGTTTATTGATGTTTCATTGAATACATTGTCATGCTCAGGTATATAAGCAGGTGCTGGGGATATAAAGATGAATATGAAACATTTTTAGGTTTTAAAGATCTTGAAGTCTTAATTGGAGAGACAGTGACAAAGAGTTGCATGCTATACTGAGATAATTCATACAAGTATACCTAGGGTTCCATGGGAATACCCTTATAGGGCACTGTGCCCATTAGGGGCACCATCTGAGAACAAGAGGTCTTAATTTAGGGGAACAGGACTTTCTGGGAATCTGATGAAAACTAAGGGTATTCATGCTGGAGGTAGCTGTGGTTTAAAGTGGTGTTATAACAGAATTTTGCCTGATTCAGGGATCATCTGACAGACCTGTTCATGCCACATAAAGAAAGGTGCAGAGAGAAATGTATACACAACGAAGATTAAACCCGAACACTTGGTTCAGTAAAAAGCAGTCTAAAATACTTTAAATCATGCAATTTTGAAATACTTAATTGATTGAAAAACTGTCTTTATTATATTGGTGAACCCATAATTATACCCAAAACCCTTTGAATTTTTTAATTTTTACTTTTTAAAGGTTTATTTATTAATTTTATTTATTAATTTTAGAGAGAGAGAGAGAGCACTAGTGGGGTGGGAGGGCGGGAAAGGGCAGAGGAAGAGGAAGAGGGAGAGGGAATCTCAAGCTGACTCCCTGATGTGCACAGAGCCTGATGCAGGGTTCGATCCCATAACCCAGAGATCATGACTTGAACCGAAATCAAGAGTTGGACCTTTAACTGACTGAGCCACCCAGGCACCCCTCCAAAACCCTTTTATAATAAAAAGAACAAAACAAACTTGTTCTGAAAATTAAAATAACATATCCATTTATGTTAAAGCAAATAATTTCCTTAAATTGACTATCTGAATGATTTTGCCTATATTATTGCAGTAAACACATAACATCAAATTTACCATCCTAACCATTTTTAATTGTACAGTTCAGTAGTGTTAAGTGTATGCACATTGTTGTGCAACAGGCCGCTGGGACTTTTTAATATTGCGAAACTGAAACTCTGTACCCATTAAACATAATTCTTCCTTCTCTGCTCTTGCTCTACACTAATAAAACTCAGCACTGATTGTACATAGGAATCACTTGAGGACTTCATAGAATGATTTGCCGATCCTACACCCCACCCCAAAGATTCTGATCGAGTTCTAGGTTCTGCCTTGGGCCTTGGCAAAGGTGTGAAAGCTCCAGGTGATTCTACCATCCAAGGTTGAGCGCTACCACTTTACTAGAAGCAGCAAATTAACTTAACTGTTTCAGGGGGCATAGCTTCACAGATTTTTCTTTGTCAATGCATCTTTCTCTTGACAATTTAATAACCCATTGTTTCTCAAGCTTTAATGTACATATAAATCACCTGGGGACCTTGTTCAACTCTGCATTCTGATTCAGCAGGTCTAACAAGCTCACAGATGACGTTGATGCTGCTGGTTCATGGACTCAACTCATAGTCAAGGGTGATAAGCCACTCGATAGCATTGTCAAAGTCAAGGATTTTATGTTGGGGAAAATTCAAGTTTTCAAATAGTTTTGTTGTCAATATATTGACATATATATTGACAACATATTGCCCATATATTCTCACAGTCTGATGGGGTTTTTTGAATGGATAAATACAAAGTAATCCATCTCTGCTGGCATTGTGCTTCTGTTGATACAAATTCTGCACAGAAGTATTGCATATATTATCTGTGTTCCAACATCTTTGGTGATGAAAGGAAAACCAAAGGATACATAAAACTCTTATTTCTTCTTTGACATTTTCCAATTTAGGTTATCTTCCATGCCTAATATCCATAATCATTGTAGAAGGATATCTTTTCTTTAATTCCTAACAATGAAAAATTACTCTGAACACTGAAACAATGGAAAATGATTATACACTTCCTAATGATACCCTTTATCCATTAGGACTTAGAGTGAAAGAATACTCAAATTTACCGGTGAAAGAGGTGTCCTGGTTATTATAACTGGTGGGTGGTATGCAAGCTTGAGTCAGTTTGACTCAGCAGCTCAGCAGGATATCAAGGATGTTTTCATCTTCATTCTAAGGTTGGCTCCCCACACAGTGCAGAAAGGCTGCAACACTTGCAGAGTATACATCTGCACATCACTCCATTCAGAAAGAGCTTACAGAAGATCGAGGAACCTTCTTTTCCAAAGGAAAATCTTGCCTCATGTCGTACTGCCCACATTTAGTCACACATTCAGTCCTGAAATTGTCTATGGCCATTTGAATCCCCTATATGGATTGGCTTAGGCCTGGGTTGTGAGAGGGAGACTTTTCACTGTTTACTACTACTTAAATGCTTTTATGTAAGCATCTGTTACAGGTTGAATTGTGTTCCCCCAAAAAGATACATTGACGTCCTAACCACCCCCCTCCCCAGTACCATAGAATGTGCCTTTCTTTGGAAATGGAGTCATTGCAGATGTGATTAATTGAGATGAGATCATACTGGAATAGGGTCGGTCCCTAATCCAATATGACTGACGTCCATAACTTAGAAGATGTGAAGACACAGAACAATGCAGTGTGACAATGTTGGCAGAGACTGGAGTAACGTAGCTGCAAGCCAAAGAATGCCAAAGATTGCCAATTAACCGCCATAAACTAGGAGGGACTCCTCTACAGATTTCAAAGGGAGTGTGAGTCTGCCTGCTTCTTGATTTCAGACTTCTAACCTCTAGAATTATGAAACAATACATTTCTGTTGTTCTCAGCCAGTCTGTGGCATCTTGTTTTGGCAGCTCTAGAAAACGAGACTAGACTTAGACTAGACAAGACTTACTATCCATTACATTAGTTTTAAAAATTAAAAAAATCAAGAGTATTTTGGAGAAGAGGGGTAGATCATTGTGAAGGCCATGAAAAAATAGCAAGATGTTTGCATAGGACTGAAGGCAAATGGTTGTTAGTGTTAAAGATTCTGTCAGTCCATCTTCCTAAATCTCTTAATTTTATCAAGTTTTTTCCCCCATTTTCATTGCTGCCTCCCTATATCATGCTACCATTATTTCTCACCTGGACTATTTCAGCAGCTTTCAAACTTGTCTGCCCATTTTTACTCTTGCTTCCTTCCAGTCCTGTTCTCCAAACAACAGACAATGGTCAAAGCACAAATCTCATCAGAATAGCCACTCATCATCTTTCCATTCTTTCAGTGTTTGTTCAGTAGCTTCCTATATTACCTTTAGAATAAAGATCAGAATCTCTATGTGGCATGTTAGGTATATGGTGTCATCTAGCCTGCCTCATGAACTTAGCTAGGATTCTACTTCTGTCCCTGTGGACACTAGTCATTGACATCCCATCATTTCTTCAAGCACAACATTTTGCTTTCTACTCAAACTCTGCATGTGCTGTTCCTGTTATCTATGTTGCAGTCTCTCCAATCCTACTGTCCTTCACCTGATTTCATGCTCAGTCCTCCTTCAAATCTCAGTTCTTAATTTACTTCCTTATGGAAACCTCTGACCCTCCAAGACCAGGTCAAGTCCCTGTGGTATATGCTTTTGTAGTATACTACTTCCCAGTGACTGTAATTACAATTTAATTGCTGAGTAATTATAGGCAGGTACTATGGTTAACTCCAACTTGAAACCAGGGCTAAAAACTCGAAAATGTAAAACCTCATACTCTTAAGTTCCTTATGGGCAAAGTCCATTTTCTGTGTTGATCAACTTTATATCCCATCTAGCATAATACACATAATTGGTATTTAGTATTAGTATGATTTTTTTAAAAAAGAAAACATTAATAAATGAAATGTAGTTTTAAGAAATTCAAGTAAAGAGCCAATGTTGGTGTGTTTATGTGTGTGGTGGAGGGGAGGATTTCCATGTTCACGTGTCACATTGAGAAGCTTGTATTTAATTCTTCAATCAGTGGTTTTTGGACTTTAATCATGGAAGCAGGTGTAATTTTAGAAATTGCAGTGACTAGCATAGATTTGACAACTTTTTGTTTTGCCAGGTAAGGATGTAATAATGACATTCCACTTCAGTTAGGAAAATATTATCTTAGAAAATCCAAGTAGCCACCTGGAGGAGAAAGGGGAGAATGTGCTTATTACCAGGATTAGTTTGATATAGATCAAAGTTTCAAACATAAAAAAAGAAAAAAGCAGATTAGATGAAAACAAGGGATTCTTTCCATGTTAACTTGGAATGGGGAAGACTTACCAATCTATTTCACAAAATCCAGGAGCCATGAAATCCATTCACATTAAAATAAAGTCAAAACATTTTTGTAAAAAAAAAAGTCAAAAGACAACACTGAAAAAAAAAAGACAACACTGGAAAAACATTATTTGGACATTTCTCAAAATAAAGACGAATATCCATAATAAAGAGAAAATGTCTTGAAAATGATAAAGAAAAGGGGGCAAAGAAACTTTGAAATTAATGGAAAAGGAAATGCAAATAAACATTTAACATGTGTAACTTCACACAATAGGAAAACACAAAACTGCATTGAAAAAACTGGACTTTCATACAACAGTGAAATGAAATAGGTTGCCACAGGCCCACTCTCCCATTAGGTGAAACTGGATACATTACAAAGATCACATTTTAAAGGATTTAGAAAGCTGTGGAAACAAGGACTGGATAGATCAAAAATACAGAAAAAGGAAAATTGTTCCAAAGTGAATTGATAATTCCAGCCTTTTGTTTATCTGAGGGCAGACTGTGGATCAGGCTTGGTCTAGGCAAAGGGCTTCTGCTTGGGGACTGAGAAGTCTGCATCTTTTAGGAGTTGCATAGTGCTATAGTGATGAATTGAAACATTAAGGAGGCTTAGATGCACATAATTTCTATTATGTGATATTTTCATAGTTCTGTGGCTGCACAAGAAATGGGGCAGCTAGCACAAAAACTTCTAAAAGGAAGACTGAAATCTCTCAGTTGTACACTGCTGCCAGGGAGGAGGTTTGCTTCAAACACATGGCTGGTTTCCCCTTTAAGACATTTGCCAAGTTTTGAAGCTCAATGAAGTAGGAGGCTTGAAGGGCTAAGCTATAAACTTTTGAAGGTCAGAACTGTCTCTCTGTTAGCTTCTAGGGCTGAGATCTGTACTTCCAGAATCTAGGAACAGGAACAGACCAGTAGTAGATTGAATCTTACTAAACTTGCAGTAGATCCCTGATCAAGCTCAATTTCTGATTGGATTGAACTGATTAGCTACTTAACCTAATTGTCTAATGAAATAAAAGGTTCCTCTTTTCCATGGAATCTCTGTGGTTCTTCTGTACCTACTATCTGGCACCCAATAATTTTTACATAAGCAAAGAGGCAAGACTGAATGGTAAGAGAAAAAAAGATGCAGAATCCACAGGTGTTGCTGATATTGAAGTTAATCGATAAGAGCTCTAAAATATGTTATATTCAAAGTAGAGGGAAAGGACAAAATATATGAGAGGCTGGAAAATGTAAAATAATTGGAATCTTCGTAATCAAATAGAAAGATTAGAACTGAAAAGTGCAGTATCTAAAATTTTAAGAAGTAGTTTAGCAATAGAGGGGACATAGTGGAATGTAGAACAAGTGAACTGGGATATGGGCCAATAGAAAATACTCAGACTGAAGCAGAGAAAATAGAGTATAAGAGAAATGAGACATACTCAAATGGTTTAACATTCATGTAATTGAAGTCCAAGAGGAAAAGGAGAGATTGAGGCAAAAGCATTATTTAAAGAGCTGAGAATTTGTTCCAAACTGATGAAAGATAGCAGCCAAAAGATTCAAGAAACTCAGAGAACACCAGCTAGGAAATAAAAGTAGGAAACCACATGGTGAATTGTGGAGTACCAGCTGATAAGCAAAGACAAAGTCAATTAGAAAATCTTAAAAGTAGTCAAGAGAAGAAAGATATATTACCTTCAAAAGAACAACAGTATAACTGACAGCCAACTGAAACAACTGAAATCAGAAAGCAATGGAATTTCATTTTTAAGCTGCTTCTAAAAAAGCCTAGAATTCTATGTGTGGCAAAATGTGCTTCAAAAATGAAGATAAAGACATAGATAATTTATTGATAGGCCTGCTCTAAAAGAAATATTAAAAGGATTTCTTCAGGCAGGACCAAAATGAAACTATATGGAAACAAAAATGTGGGAGGGAATGAAGAACATATGAAAAGATACATAGTAAATTTACATGAATAAATATTGTATAAAACAATAATTGTCATGTCTTGAGTTGAAATCATTTGTAGAACTTAAATGCATGACAACAGGGGAGTGACATCACCAAGATGATGGAGCAGGAGACCCAGGTCTCCATCTCTCCACAAAGAACAACATTTAGACAGTGAAATCCAGAAGTGAAAATAGCTCTGGAGGAGCTCAGGAGTCCATTTCAGAAGCTTTAGCAATCCAAAAGAAGAAGAAGCAGCAGCAGCAACAGCAACAACTTTAGCAATACAACCGCCCTGCACCTGCATGCTGCCAGCCTGACTTTCGTCACCACTTTGTACTGCTCATTGCTCATAGTTTACATGCGCATAGCTAACCCCTGCAGCTGTATGAGTGCACAGCAACAGCTGCTTGTGTGCCAGAAGCTGGTTCTGACCCTTGTCACAGGCCCCTACCATTCCATGCACTAGTGGCTAGCCCCTGTATTTGTGCACCTATATGTTAGTTGCTTCAGCTCCCATTGTGGATCCTCACTGCTCTGTGTGTGTGTGTGTGGGGGGGGTGCATGTCTGGTACTAGCCTGTATAGTAGCATGAATGCACATTAAATGCCTCACAGCTACTTGGGTGCCTAGAGCTGGCTCTGACCCTGTCACAGGCCTATATCAACACATGTTTGCAGCTAGCCCCTATAGATGCATATGTGCACATCAGTGGCCCTGATTCCTTTCGTTGGACCCTGCTGCCATACATATACGTTTGGCTAGCCCCTGCAATTATAAGGGCAGGTTAAACACTCAGACCCTACAGATACATATGTGTCCATAGTGGGTCCTGGCCTCTGAAATTGGTCTTGGTCCTTGCCACTGCTTATATGCTTGAAGCCAGCCCCTGCCATCACACAGACACCTGTAGCCATTTCCCACAGCTGAACACATGCACACCACCAGCTCTGGTCCCTTGCCTCTGGACCTGGAGTTTCTACTAAGAGCCCCAACATCCATTGCAGCCACCACAGACATCTTACAGGTACCACTGCAAAGAATCATACAATTGTCAGTAGAAAACAGCTGCTTGAGCTTATGAGACCCCTTGCCCCACACTTGGAGCCCCACATCACTAGACCAAGAGCCACAGCATGCTTCAACATGTCCTGACCCACAGGCAAAGGTTTTTCTTAACTAAAGTCAGTCCATAAAGTCTGGAAAAAGTGACTGTTTCAAATGTGCAGACACTTACCACAAGGCTATATGGATCACTATGAGTCAGGGAAACATGATAACACCAAAGTACACAATAAACTTTCAGTAACTGACCCCAAAGAAATGGAGATCTACAAATTACCAAAAGAATTCTAAATAATTATTCTAAAGAAGCTCAGAGAGTTACAGAAGAACATAGACAGAAATTTTAACAAAGTCAGGAAAACAATAAAGAAAATGGGAAGTTCAACAGAGAGAGAAAGCACTAAAAAGACCAAATTTTGGAGCTGAGGAATGAAAAATGACTGAGATTTTAAAGATGCAAAAGAGAGCTTCAATAGCGCACTCAGTTAAGCAAAAGAAAAAAAAAATCAGTGAATCAGAAGATAGGCCATTTGAAATTAACCAGAGGAGAAAAAAGAATGAAGAAAGCCTGTGGGACTACAGAGCAACGTTAAGTGAAATAATATTCACAGTATAGGAATCCTAGAAAGAATTTAAAAAGGAGCAAAAAGAAATCATAGGTTGAAAACTTCCCAAACCTGGGTTAAAATACAGACATACAAGTAGATGAAGCTCAAAGTTCCCAATTAGGGTCAGTCTAATGAAGACTTCACTGAGACACATTATAATAGAACTGTCAAAAATCCAAGACAGCATTTTGAGAGCAGCAAAAGAAATTTGTCACATACAAACCCTGGCCCCAAGTTCAAGGGAGCCTCCTTATAAGGCTATCAGCAGATTTCTCAGCAGCAAGTCTGCAGATCAGGAGAATGGGATGATACATTCAAATTGCTGAAAGGAAAAAAAAAAAAAAAACAGAATACTTTACCCAGCACAGTTATCCTTCAGACATGCAGGAGAGATCATTACATTCCTAGACAAACAAAAAACCTACCTTATAAGAAATGCTAAAGGGAGCCTTTCAAGTTGAAAGGAAAGGTTGCTAACCAATAGCATGAAATCATATGAAAGTGTAAAACTTACTGGTAAAAGTAGTATAGTCAAATTCAGAATGCACTAATATTTTAAGAGTGGTGTATGAATCACTTACAATTTTAGTGTAAAGGCTAATGGACAAGGGGGATGCCTGGGTGGCTCAGTGGTTGAGTATTTGCCTTCGGTTCAGGATGTGATCCTGGAGTCCAGGATCGAGTCCTACATCAGGTTCCCTGCATGGAGCCTGCTTCTCCCTCTCCCTGTGTCTCTGACTTTCTCTCTCTCTGTCTCTCATGAATAAATAAAATCTTTAAAAAAAAGGTTAATGGACAAAAGTATTAAAAATAACTATAGCTACAATAATTTGTTATAGGATACAAAATATAAAAATATGTAAATTGTGACACCAAAAATATAAATTTAGAGGGAGGTAGTAAAAAGTGTTGAGGTTTTGTATGCAAAGGTAAGTTGTTATAAGCTTTAAACAGACTATTATGTTTTGTGTAAGCCTCATGGTAACCCAAAAGCAAACACTTATAGTAGATACAGAAAAAGATGCAGAGGTGGATAAGTGGATATCACGATAGAAAATCATCAAATCACAAAGGAAGAATGCAAGAAATTCGGAAGGAGCAAAGGATCTATAAAACTACCAGAAACAATGGCCAAAATGACAATAGTAAGTCCTTACCTATCAATAATTACTTTAAATGTAAATAGACTAAATTCTTAAAAGACAGAGTGGCTGAATCAATAAAAAACAACAAACAAATTAAAAAGACCCAACAATATGCTGCCTATAGGAGACTCACTTCAATTAAGGACACATGTAGGCAAAAAATATAGTGACAGAAAAAAAGGTACTCCATGAAAATGGAAACCAAAAAAGAATAGTGATAACTATATTTATGTCAGACAAAATATTATATAAGTAAAAAATGTAATAAGAGACAATGTTGTTATATAATAATACAGGGTTTAATTCATCAAGAGGAAATCACAATAGTAAATATATATGCACTCAACATCAGAGCAATAAATATATAATTATTAGCAGATCTAAAGGGGGAAATAGAGAGTAATACAATAGTTGTAGTGGACTTCAGTACCCCACTTTCAACAATTGATAGATAATCCAGATAGAAAATCACTAACCAAACTTTGAACCTGAACTACACATTAGGTCAAATGGACCTAACAGACATATACAGAACATTCCATGCAATGGGAAGAGAATAAAATCCTTCTCAGGGGCTCATGGAGCATTCTTTAGGATAGATCACACATTAGGCCACAAAACAAGTCTTAACAAATTTAAGAAAAATGAAATCATATCAAGTGTCTTTTTTGACCACAGGGGTATGACTAGAAATCAATAACAAGAAAAAAATCTGGGAAAATTTACAAATACTTGGAGATTGGAAAACACTCTTGAACAACCAGTAGGTAAAAGAAGAAATCAAAAGGAAAATCAGAAAATATTTTGAGACAAATGGAAACACAGGATTCCAAAACATATAGGATGCATGAAAAATGATGCTAAGAAGAAAGTTTATAGCAATGAATGCTTACGTGAATTAAAAAATAAAGATCTCGGGGATCCCTGGGTGGCTCAGCGGTTTAGCGCCTGCCTTTGGCCCAGGGCGCAATCCTGGAGTCCCGGGATCTAGTCCCATGTCGGGCTCCCGGCATGGAGCCTGCTTCTCCCTCCTCCTGTGTCTCTGCCTCTCTCTCTCTCTCTATGTCTATCTTAAATAAATAAATCTTTAAAAAAAAAAAGATCTTAAATGAACAACTTTACACCTTGTAAAACTAGAAAAACAAGAACAATCTAAGCCCAAAATTAGTAGATAGGAGGAAATTACAAAGAGAATAAATAAATAAAATAGAGACTAAAAAGACAATAGAAAAGATCAATAAAACTAAGTTGGTTTTTTGAAAAGGTGAAATTGGCAAACCTTTAGCTAGACTAAGGGAAAAAAAGAGACTCAAATAAAATGATAAATGGAAAAAGAGATGTTAGAACTGATGCCACAGAAGTAAAAAGATGATAAAAGTCTACTCTGAAAAATTCCATGCCAACAAACTGGATAGTGTAGAAGAAATGAGGTTCCTAGAAATATACAACCTAAGAATAATGAATCATGAAGAAATAGAAAGTTCAAAAAGAGATCTACAGCTACAATGACTATTGAGTAAGTAATCAAAAAGCCTCCCAACAAAAAAAAGTCCAGGACCAGATGACTACACAAGTCATACTTACCAAATATTTAAAGAATCAACACCAAACATTCTCAAACTCTTCCAAAACATTAAAAAGAAGGGAACATTTCCAAAACTCATTTTATGAAGCCAATACTGTTCTGATATCAAAGCTGCAAGAAAACTACAGGCCAATGTCCCTGATAAATATAAATTCAAAAATCCTCAACAAAATATTAGCAAATGAATTCAGCAGTACAGTAAAGGTTCATATACCATGACCATGGGATGTTTTCCTGGGAAGCAAGGAATGTATGGTTCAACATATGAAAACCAATTAACGTGATATACAACATGAATGGAATGATGGATAAAAATCACATGATCATCTCAATGGACACAAAGAAAGCATTTGACAAAATTCAATATTCTTTTATAATAAGAAGTCTCACCAAAGTAGGAATAGAAATAAATGGCCTCAACATAATAAAGGGGATATATGACAAAGCCGCAGCTAGCATCATCCTCAACAATGAAAGGTTGAAAGCTTTTTCTCTGAGATCAGGAACAATATAAGAGTTCCCACTCTTGCTACCTCTATTCAAGATAGTACTGGAAGTCCTAACCAAAGGAATTAGGCAAGAAAAAGAAATAAACAGCATTCAACTTGAAAAGCTCAAATTATCTCTTGGCAGTAATGTGATCTTATATATAAAAAACACAAAGTCTCTACTTAAAAAAACTTAAACCTAACAAATGAATTCAGTAAAGTTGCAGGATACAAAATCTGCTACAAAAATCAGTTGCTTTTCTATACACTAACAATGAACTATCAGAAAAAGATTATTAAAACAATCCAATTTATAATAGCAACAAAAAGAATAAAATACTTTGGAATGAATTTGACCAAGGAGGTGAAAAATCTGTGCACTGAAAACTATAAAGCATTGATGAACAAAATCAAAGAAATCATAAATGGAAATATGGATTGGAAGAATAAATAATATTAAAATCTCTGTTCTACCCAAAGCAATCTACAGAATCAGTGCAATCCCTATCAAAATTCCAATGGCATTTTTCACAGAAATAGAAAAAAAAAGTCCTAAAATTTGTATGGAACCGCAAAAACCTACAAGTAGCCATAATAATCTTGAGAAAGAACAAAGTTGCAGGCATTACCCTTCCTGAGTTGAAAATATACTACAAAGTTATAGCGATCAAAACTGTATGATACTAGCATGAAAACAGACATTTTCAACAAAGATGCCAAGAAATATACAATGAGGAAAGGATAGTTTTCTTCAATAAATGGTGCTGAGAAAACTGTATAACCATATGCAAAAGAATAAAATTGGTCATTTAAACTATACACAAACATCAACTCAAATTTAAAGACTTAAATGTAAGACCTCAAGTTGTAAATCTACTATTTATTTATTCATGAGAGACACACACAAAGAGAGGTAGAGACAGAGGTAGAGGAAGAAACAGGCTCCTCCCAGGGAGCCTGATGTGGGACTTGATCCCTGACCCTGGGATCGCGCCCTGAGCTGAAGGCAGATGCTCAACCGCTGAGCCACCCAGGCATCACAGGAAGAAATTTTTTGACATTGGTCTTAACAATCATTCTTTGGAATTGACACCAAAAGCACAGGCAACAAAAGCAAAAGTAAACAAGTGGGACTACATCAAACTAAAGAGGAAAACAAAAGAAACCATTAATAAAATGAAAAGTCAACATACAGAATGGGAGAAAATATTTGCAAACCATATATCTGATAAGGTGTTAATATACAAAATCATAAGGAATTCATACCACCCAATAGCAAAAAAAATCTGATTAAAAAATGAACAAAGGCTCTGAATCAACATTTTTCCAAATAAGACATACAAATGGCTAATGAGTGCATGTAAAGGTATTTAACATCTTCGGTCATCAAGGAAATTCAAATCAAAACCACAGTGAGAGCATCTCATACTTGCTAAGATGACTGTTACCAAAAAGATAAGAGATAACAAGTATTGGTGAGGATATGGAGCAAAAGGAATCATTGTTCAGTGTTGGTGGGAACATAAATTGGTACATCTACTATGGAAGACAGTATGAAGGGTCAACAAAAAATTAAAAATAGAAATTCGTTAAAAATTTAAAAATCATATGATCCAGCAATCCTCACCTCCAGAGATTTCTATCCAAATGCTATAAAATCACTATCTTGAAGAGACATCTGTGGTCCCATGTTCATTGCATCATTATTCAGAGCAGGCAAGATACGGAAACAACATAAGTGAGTTCTGGACTGCAGCTCCTTCCAGACAGTGGCAGTGGATTGGTTGTACACTGTCTGGTGTGATGAGAGTAGCTTTCCTTTCCCTTTTGGGGCCTGCCATGTAACACATTTGTTGGGCTGGAAAAATCACACATAAGTTTCTTGCCAGAAGCTGGATTCCTCAGTTTCAGTTGCAAAATGGGGGCCATAAATGACATTATGCATATAAAATGTTTAGGAAACACCAGACACATAGTAAACTCCCAATAAGTATCTTATTGTTAATATTATTATTGTTATCACTGAGTTAAAACTCCTTGTTGTGATCTTGTGATATGTAATAAATATGTATATTTGGTCTTTGTCCTCATTTCTGGCACAGAGGTTCTAAAATGCTTGGAATTTCTTGTGATAAGAATGATGAGGTGTTTTTTGTTGTGTCAATGAAGTGACTTGTGAACCTAAGGATGCCAGTGGAGCCAACCAGGTGATTAGAAGGTTGGACCTTTCAGTCCCACCTACTGACCTCCAAGGAGGGGGAGGAGGAAGGAGATTTAGTTCAATTACCAATGACCAGTGCTCTAACCAATCATGCATGTCATACAGCCTCCATAGAAACCCAAAAGGACCGAGTTCAAAGAATTTTGGGATGGTAAACACATGAGATTAGGGGAGAATGCAAATGACATGATACAATATGCAGAAAACCCTAAAGACTCCACCAAAAAACTATTAGAACTGATAAATGAATTCAGTAAACTTGCAGGAAACAAAATTAGTATACAGAAATTTGTTGCATTTCTATACACTAATAGTGAAGTAGCAGAAAGAGAAATTAAGGAAACAATCCCATTTACAATTGCACCAAAAAGAATAAAATACCTTGGAATAAACTTAACCAAGAAGTTTGAAAGACCCATATGCCAAAAACTATAAAAACACTGACGAAAGAAATTGAAGATGTCAGAAACAAATGGAAAGACATAACCATGCTCATAGGTCAGAAGAACCAATATTGTTAAAATGTCCATACTATCCAAAGCATCTACAAATTTAATGCAATTCCTATCAAAATACCAGCAGCATTTTCACAGAACTAGAACAAATAATCCTAAAATTTGTATGGAACCACAAAAGACCCCAAATAGCCAAAACAATCTTGAAAAAGAACGAAACTGGAGGTATCACAATCCTAGATTTCACAATATACTACAAAGCTATAATAATTAAAACAGCATGGTATTGCCATAAAAAGAGACACATGGATCAATGGAACAGAATAGAGTCCAGAAATAAACCTGCATTTTTATGGTCAACTAATCTACGACAAAGGAGGCAAAAAAATCCAATGGGGAAGAAACAGTCTCTTCAACAAATGATGTTGGGGAAACTAGACAGCTACATGCAAAAGAATGAAATGGGACCACTCCCTTATATCATACACAAAAATAAATTCAAAATGGATTAAAGGCCTAAATGTGAGACCTGAAAAATTCTTAGACGAAAACACAGGCAGTGATCTCTTTGACATCAGCTGTACAAACATTTTTTAGATATGTGTCCTTTGGCAGGGGAAAGAAAAGCGAAATTAAGCTATTTTTATAATAGATAAAAGTTTTTGTACAATGAAGGAAAGAAACCATTAAAAAAATTAAAAGACTACTGAATGGGAGAAGGTATTTGCAAATGATGTATCCAGTGAACTGTTAATATCCAAACTATATAAAGAACCAAAAACCCCACAAGTAGTCCAATTAAAAATGGGCAGACCAAATAGACATTTTTGCAAATACATGCAGATGGCCAACAGATACATGAAGAGGTTTTCAACATCACTAATCATCAGGAAAATGTAAACCAAAACAACAAAGAGATATTACTTCACATCTGTGAAAATAGCTAGAATGAAAAACCATAATAAAAACAAGTGTTGACCAGGATATGGAGAAAATGGAACCCTCGTGTACTCTTGGTGGGAATGCAAGCTGATGTGGCCACTGTGAAAAACAGTATGGAGGTTCCTCAAAAAATTAAAAATAGAATTACTTACAATCTAGTAATTCCACTACTGGGTATTTACCCCCCAAAAACCCCCAAAAACACTAATTCAAGAAGATATGTGCACCCCTATGTTTATTGCAGCATTATTTACAATAATCAAGGTAGAGAAATAACTCAAGTGCCCATTGGTAGATGAATGGATAAAGAAGATGTGTTGTATAAAGGCAACGGAATATTACTTGGCCACAATAAAGGATGAAATCTTGCCATTTGCAGCAACATGGATGGACTTAGAGGGTATAATGCCAAGTCAAAGAAGTCAGTCAAAGAAAAACAAATACCATATGATTTCACTCACATGGAATTTAAAAAGCAAAAATGAACGAAGAATAAAGAGACAAAAAATCAGACTCCTAACTATAGAGAACAAGCAGGTGGTTGTCATTAGGGAGGTCGGTGGGGGAATAGGTGAAAGGTGAAGGAGATTGAGAGTATACTTACTTTGATGAGCACCGAGTAATGTATAAAATTATACCCATGAAACTAATAAAGCACTATGTTAATTATATTTTAGTAAAAAGAAAAAACTCCAAATGCACATGCCCTTTGACAAATTCTGCTTCTATGAATTTCTAAAATTCCTGTTATATTTTCAAATGTGTGTGTGTATGTATGTGTGTACACACCTACAAAGTTGTTTACTTTGCCATTGTTTGTAATGTCAAAAAAATGAAACTGGAATTGGTGAAATAAATTGCATACATCCATTCAGTGGTGTTCTATGCACGTGTACACATGGAAGTTGCTCTCTATGCAGTGATAGGGAAAGATCTCAACACGTATTATTCCGTCAATAAAGCAAGATACAGAACATGTATGGTAGATTACCTTTTGTGGTAGAAAGTGAAAAAAATGTGGGTATATTTTCCTACGTGTTTGCATTTGCTTATATCTGGAGAGGTGCATAGGAATCTGTGGTAGGCTAAGTAATGGCCACTAAAGATACACCCACTTCCTAATCTCTGGAATCTATGATTGGTACTTATATAGCAAAAGATGTGATTAGTTAAGGAGATTATCCTGGATTATCCTGCAAGGTGGGCTCTAAATACCATCACAAACATTTTTATAAGAGAGAGTCAGAGAGTGATTATACACTGAAGATGTGAAGGCATTGTGACCAGGCAGGCAGCCGATGGGGTGATACAGGCACAAGTCAAGGCATACCAGAAACTGGAAGAGGCAAGGAGCAGAGTCTCCCCTAGAACCTCTGGAGTGAGCATGGCTCACCTGACACCTTGATTTCCTTTTAGTGACACTGAGATCAGACTTCTGGCCACCAGAAGTTTGAGGTAATAAATTCCTGTTGTTTTAAGCCACCATGTTTGTGGTACTTTGTTAGAGTAGCTATAAGAAACGAATTCAGAAGCTAACAAAAGTAATTACCTCTTTGGAGAATTTAGGTGATTGAAACAGAGGTAGGAGCAATATTTTTAACCAGCAATCTTTTGATCTTTTTATAGTGTTTTTTTAAACAAGATGAATGGACTTATGTTTTAAAATGTAAACTGTTAAAAAATTAACCTCTCATTCACTTCAAACTTTCCCCCCCTCTCCTCAGCTCAGCTTGGCCCCCAGTTCTGCAGAGCAGCAATGAGGAAGGGGAATAGGCTGTACTCTCCACCTTCTTGTGCTCTGCTGTCCTGGCTGGCTTCCAACGTGGAGACTCGAGGTAAAGAACAGTCCCTCCGCACTGGTAGCTCTTGGTACCTCTGTCACAGAAGCAGGTCCTAAATGCAGGTGCTTTATTTCACAGCTTGTGTGTTTGAGCTTTTTGGAAATTCTTGTGGAAGGCTTGGCATTCCCATATTTCATGACCAGGGTGAGAAATGTCTTCCTATGACTTCTCTTTAACTCCTGGCTTTTGAATCTTGGGAAGCAGCATGGAGTTCCAGTATCTATTCCCATACTGAATAATGCATGCTTTCTCCTCTTAATATGTATATACCCAAAGGAATTCAGGAGATCTTATCAACAATGAAGATCAGTGGCAAGGGCACCACCTACCCTCCATAGGTACCCTGTTTGATACCTGCCTTGACAGGCAGTCTGGTTCACAGGCAGTCACAAAGTTCTGCCATTTTGATGCCAAAATATTTCCCAATTCCATTAATTTTCCTAGCCACTACCTTGTTCAGGCCACATCTTTCACCTGGATTATTGTGGCACCTTCCTAATACTGCCTGCCTTTATAACTGCCCCCCCCAATCCACTCT
Source organism: Canis lupus baileyi (assembly GCF_048164855.1). Classification (NCBI taxonomy): domain Eukaryota; kingdom Metazoa; phylum Chordata; class Mammalia; order Carnivora; family Canidae; genus Canis; species Canis lupus. The sequence goes on from NC_132876.1 coordinate 114,096,408, forward strand.
CCCAGTGGTAGCAGAATACTCTTTCTAGACACAGATCAGATCGTGTCACCTCTCTGTTTACAACAAGTCCAGTGCTTCTCGTTGTCCACCCAGTCCACCCTCGGCATGGTTTCACAAGACCTTCATGATCTGGCCCCTCTGACTCCTACTTCTCCAGCTTTACATGTCATCTTCCCCTGCCTTCCCCACCACTCATCATTCCCTCTCCTTCTCTCCTAGTCCTATCCTCCCATCCTCCCAAAGAAATTTCTTGCTGCTCTTAATCCCCTTGACCTAGTTTGAAGGAGAACTTCCCCATGAGAAAAGAAAATGCCAGGATGCTCTCATTTCTTCTCACTTTGAGGAGTCATCTCTTCTCATTTTCCTAAAAAATCTTTCAGTGTTTCTCCTAAATAAGCCAGAGGTAGATGATGGTCCTTGAACCAGTCATGAGGGACTAAGTCATCAACTGTTTTTAGGATGATTAGATACTAGAAACCCGTGGACCTCAGCATTGGGGGCTGCACAGACCCCCCAGCTGATAAAAAAGCCCCCATTTAATATCACTTTACATTAGTTTAAGTTGGCGTGGTTATGTGAATATATGAATTTGTAGCAGACTAAAAGAGAACTGAAATAATCATCTTTTTTAAAATAACTAGGTTATATATATAGGCATACCAGAAACTGGAAGAGGCAAGGAGCAGAGTCTCCCCTAGAACCTCTGGAGTGAGCATGGCTCACCTGACACCTTGATTTCCTTTTAGTGACACTGAGATCAGACTTCTGGCCACCAGAAGTTTGAGGTAATAAATTCCTGTTGTTTTAAGCCACCATGTTTGTGGTACTTTGTTAGAGTAGCTATAAGAAACGAATTCAGAAGCTAACAAGCTAACATATATAACATAGTTATATATGTTTTTTGCCATGTTTTTTGCCATGTCAGATGTCATAAAGATCTGTCAACTGTATGACAGAGGGTTAATTTGTTAGAGGGCAGTATTCTTTGAATCTGTATTTCAAAATGTAATGAAAACATGAAATGAGATACTTTTTCTTCTGCTTTACTGGCCTTTATCAAACTTATACCCTCACCATGGAGCTTTCCTTTCCTCAAGATTTTTTTTCTCTCTCTCTTAAGGGTTTTCTGTAATTGAGACATATAACCTATTACTGACCTGTAGTACAATTGCAGTGTATTTCAACTATACTAATGTATAGCTTCCTAAAACAGTATTTTAGTCATTGTAGACTTTATGGAGTTTTGAGAATCAAAGCTGTTTATGGTAAAATACCTTAATTTTCTATATCTGCTTTTATCTTTCTAATAAGAAGAGAAAGTTGTAATAGACCGAATTCGTTATGATATTTTTAGTAATGCAATGAACAGAATATTTTAGGCAATCTGAATATATATCTGAAATCCTTGATCAATATTAATTTCAGAAAATATTCAGATTCTCATCTCTTTGGCTTGACATATTTGTGGAATTTTTTGAAGAGGATTACATAGCTAAGAAGGAGAGAATGCATACAAAAAAGCATATTTAAAAACTTTTTAGATGATTTTAGACTTCTAAAGGGTTACAAAAATAGTACAGAGTTCCTGTGTACTATTCCTCCAATGTCTCCTTATGTTAACATCTTTTATAACTATAATAAAATTCATTTTAATAATAAAAATACTATTTTCATATAAAGATCTGTACAGCTGAGATTATTTGCCATCTGTCTTTCTAGTTATATTTTTAATTGTTTTTCTAGTTATCTTTTTTGGATTTAAGTACCAAGAATGTAAAATATAGGTCTAATCAAATTTGTACTCTAGCAAAGGGTATTTATTACCACCACTCCACACTTAATCGTTCAGTTACTTTTGATATTTTATTAGGTTTTATTCATTTGTGTGACATTTTTATTCTGTACTTCCTATGGATTAAACTCTTACAAAGTCCTTGCCCTCAATGAACTTCCCTTTCAGGTAAGAAACACAAAAAGACAGAACAATTGAGATGGACAATTACAATACTAACATGATGGATGTTAAAATACAATAGTTACTTTGATAGTTTAAGGGAACATATAAGACATGACTCTAACCTAGTCTTGGAGAATCAGCAAAGACTTTCGGTGAAGTAGCTTCAAATTGTGACATGAAGAGTAGGAAATATACCAGTAAAGAATTGGAAGGGAGATTGTTTCAGCCTGGGGAACCAGAATGGGAAAGGCTGGGAAGTCAGAGATGGGAGAGAGAGGGTGGGAGGGAGCAAGGGAGGGAAGGGAGAAAGGGGGTAGGAAAGGAAGAGAGAGAGAGAAGTATTTGCCAGGAAGGGAAAGTAAATTAGGAAACAAGGACTAGGAGAGAAGGAGAGGGAATGATGAGTGGTGGGGAAGGCAGGGGAAGATGACATGTAAAGCTGGAGAAGTAAGTAGGAGTCAGAGGGGCCAGATCATGAAGGTCTTGTGAAACCATGCCGAGGGTGGACTGGGTGGACAACGAGAAGCACTGGACTTGTTGTAAACAGAGAGGTGACACGATCTGATCTGTGTCTAGAAAGAGTATTCTGCTACCACTGGGAGAGTGGATTGGGGGGGGGCAGTTATAAAGGCAGGCAGTATTAGGAAGGTGCCACAATAATCCAGGTGAAAGATGTGGCCTGAACAAGGTAGTGGCTAGGAAAATTAATGGAATTGGGAAATATTTTGGCATCAAAATGGCAGAACTTTGTGACTGCCTGTGAACCAGACTGCCTGTCAAGGCAGGTATCAAACAGGGTACCTATGGAGGGTAGGTGGTGCCCTTGCCACTGATCTTCATTGTTGATAAGATCTCCTGAATTCCTTTGGTTATATACATATTAAGAGGAGAAAGCATGCATTATTCAGTATGGGAATAGATACTGGAACTCCATGCTGCTTCCCAAGATTCAAAGTTATGGTGCCTGTAAACATAGGCCAGAAAGACCTCTTCAAAAGCTAGTGGTAGAGATGGGCAGTGCCATCCTGTAAATGCTGAGCAGCCACTGAGACAAGATTTGGGAGTTTATGGAGAAAGGCTGGTTTGGGTATAGTCTGTGGCTGGTGCTGGAGGTTCCTTCAGGCCTACCTTCCTGGTCTTCTGTGGTGCATGATGGGGCACTCCTTAGAACCAGAGATGGGTGCTTGGCCAGTCAAGCATACAGGACCTGTTTTTGACAGCAAACTTGTGTAAGAACTCTGATTACAGTTCTCTTTTTGGTTCTATACTTACATGGAAAATCAAAACCATCCTTCCCACTCCTTGGATTGGGTAATCCCCAGAGGTCATGATCAATTATGGGGAGATGTAACACAGAGGGAAGAAGTGGACTTGCTGCTACCAGGGTGGTGGAGAGGTGAGGGCTTGAATGTATAATTGTTTTTTTCTGTCTTGTCTTCAGTGATGGTGAAACAGGTGATACTGGTTCTATTTGGGTATTAGGAGTGAGGAGAAGGAGGAGTCAAGAATGTTTCTTAAGATTTTGTCTTGGGATCTGGGTCAATAATGACATCATTCCCAGATGTATGGAATTCATTTCCTATCCCTGTCCTACACTTGGTTAGGCTTTAGGCTTTTTTGTCTGTATCCAGACACTGGACAATAACTAACATTTGCATAGTACTTTACCATTTATCAGGAGCTTTCTCACATATTATCGTATGTAATGCTTTACAGTGCCCTGAAAAGTCCACCAGGCAATGCACTATTTTTCTTTTTTTATGATAAGGAAATAAAAGCTCAGAGAGGTGAAATGAGTTGCTCAAGTAATACAGCTAAGAAATCCATTTCATATAATTTAGTCATTCACTTGTTTATTTATATATCCATTCTTTATTTCTTACACAAGTATTTATTGGATGCTTCCTAGACCAGTTACTGGCTACTCTCCAGAGATACAAAGATGTGCATGATATAGGTCCTGCCCTGAACACAGGCAGATGTGTTGACATGTAAGAAAAATACAAGCAGATTTCTCCAAGAGAGTGGAGGTGTTGTAAGGACACAAAGAAATTTGCATGAGTCAGCTCCATTTTCCCAGAGGTGGTGTTTCAACTGGCACATGGATGATATGTAGGAGATGTCAGGTGGAGGGGAAAGAAAGACACTCCAGGCAACTGTTTTTCCTTATTGGTGTTCTATCGTTCTCTGATTTCATAATCCTGAATGTCATTGAGAGAAGTGTAAAGTTAATGAGACTGAGTTCTATCTTTTATGAAAAATTTGGGAGGAGAGAGGTAAAGATTGAATTGAGGGAGAGCATTGTTTTATGCAAATGGCTAGATTTAATGAATAAATTCTTCCTTTTAAAGGTCTTTTTTTTTAAAGTCAGTTATGCAATAGAAGGGATTATGTTTCTAAAATTGGGAATTTTCTCTATAGTATTTCCCAGTTTGAACTCAAAATACCACACATTCTTTCAAATTACAAGACAGGAGAAATACAAGTTTCATAACTAACAAATAGAAAATTGTAATTGTTCACCAGGATAGCATTAAAAACCTGTTGTTAGAGCAAGTGAAAATATGGTGGTCCTGTTGATCCTTAATGGAAAGTATTGTGACATTCTATGGAAGAAGTTACAAAGTTAGACCTTTCCATCCTAATTCAATTTGAGCACTACTACTTTCAAAAGTTAAATGGTATAATGTGTCATCAGTTTGTCTTGAACTAAATGTCTTCTGAATTTTATTGCATCATAATTTCTGTACAGAAATTTTTCTGTACTTCTTCTACACTTGTCTCATTGCAACAGCTAATGGGTGGGAGACCACCTTCAACTTGCCTCCGGGAGCCCTGCAGGGACTAATGTATGCAGGAAGGTGTCTCCATTATCCCAACTCTGCACAACCTTGACTTGTTTTTTCCCTCTAAGATAGGAATCTAATTACTTAGTTAGGAAAAGTAAGATCTTCCTAGAAGAGCATTTTTATACATGGCAAATTAAACTTCAAGGAAACAGGATAGAATTTAGACTGATCTATTTCCAAGGCTAGAACAGTCGCTGACACTGTACATGACTCCTATTGTAGTATAGGACAGAGACGCTGCTGCAGGCAGAGCCATCTGGGGTTCAGCCCTGGCTGCAAGCCTAGCAGTGCACTCTTCCAGGGCAGCCCACCTGGCTTGTGTCTAGAATGCGAACACCCAGGCCTTTGTCTCAATAAATGTTGGTTGAGTGAATGAGGCCATGGAACAAGCCTAACCTGTCTGGTTCTGTCTCTTTGCCCATTGAAAGCATTCCTTTGAAGACTTCTCTGGCTCTAGAAATGTATTGTTCCTATGGTGGCCTCTGTCTTTTCACTTGAAATACCTCCCTGGGTGATCTCACTCACTCAAATGGCTTGATCTGTTATCTATTTATTGGTGAATATTAAATTTAAGACTTACAGCCTCTCTCTCTTCTTCTTGCCTTTCCCTCCCCTCCCTTTCCCTCCTCCCTTCTTGTTTTCCATAATAATTGACCTATTACATTCCCAAGAATTCACTAGTTACTTCAAGTAATCTGTAAACTCCAGGGGCACCTAGCTGGCTCAGTCTGTAGAGCAGGTGATTCTTAATCTCAGGCCTTGAGTTTGAGCCTCATGTTGGGTATACAGATTACTTAAAAAAGAAATAAGTAAATAAAAGCAAAGTCACACAAACGTTCTTTTTTAAAAAATCTGTGAGCTCCTGAAAACTACTATGGAATATAATTATCCCTGTTAAATGTGTGTAGAAGGTAGAATAGAGAAAAACACAAAACAAAAACCCAACATAGCACAAAACAAACAAACCCCAGGTCCCTCTGAGGTCTTCAGCTGGGCCTCTTCTGTGTCCCGTCTATTCTTTGGCCCTGTCAGTTCTTCAATCCAGCAAGCAGCTTCTCAGATCATTGCCTCCACCTCCACTTCTAGTCCTCATTATTTCACATTTTATTTACTATGATAAACAACAGTTTATCTCCCTGACTCTTGAATTTTTTTTCTTTTTTGATTTTTCTATTCTGTAATAGATTAGGCTCCCTAGAAATCTGTTTTTGTCATATCTTTTTGCTTCTTGGCAACTAGTATAGAGTGGCTCTGTGCTGTGTACTAGCTTATATGCATTATCCCTCCAGATGCTCTGAGTCTGCCATCCATGGGCCTTATGTCACCTGGCAACCCTGCCTCCCACCCCTAAAACCCACCTCTAGACCCGTGCAGCCTGACTCATAGCCATTGGCCACCTGTATGATTAAACCCTTGAAATTTGACCTGTAGGCCTGAGGAACTGAACTTTTAATTCATTTAAGTTTAATTGATTGACATTTAAATTTAAAAACTGAAGCAGTTTTGTCAATGTGGATGCAAATATTGACAAAATGATTTTTGATATTTGATTCAGTTACTAGAAGACTTTTAAGTATGTTTGGGGAAACTTTGATGTGGAAATTCATCTTTTTTAGTTATAAATTTTATAGTATCTAAATACAGATCAAATATTTCTGATGAATTTAGCATCCAAATTGAGATATATGGGAAATACATATTAGATGTCAGAGACTTGGTATGAGTAAAAGAACATCCAGTATCTCAATAGTTTTTGTATATTAGTTTTTGTATATTGAGCTTTATATATTAAATAACATTTTGTTTTTTGTTTTTTTTTAATATTTTATTTATTTATTATGAGAGAGAGAGAGAGGCAGAGACATAGGCAGAGGGAGAAGCAGGCTCCATGCAGGAAGCCCGATGTGGGACTCGATCCCCAGTCTCCAGGATCATGCCCTGAGCTGAAGGCAGTCACTCAACCACTGAGCCACCTAGGCATCCCTGAAATAACATTTTGGATATCAAATTCTAGAAAATATATTTTTAAGTGAATTTACAAGCATATGTCATTTTTTTGTGCTTCATTGTGGTGGTCTGGAACAGAACCTGCAATGTCTCCGAGATATATCTGGTAAGTGTGTCAAAGAAGAGAGAAAGCATGATGCCTGACTCCAGTGACTGAACTTTCTAGAAGGGAAGGGACAATCTACATGTAAGAAACCAGAGCAATGCAAAGCAGTGTGGGGTGTGGCAATGAGTCTTATGATGTGGAAACTAACTCTAGGTGCTCTGGGAATTGAGAGATAAGAAACATCAACCCATGGCAAATGGTCAAGAACGGCACAGAGGTTAAGGTGGGACAGGTCACCCACATTGGACTCAGGATATATATATACACCTTGGAAAAGAAAACAAAGATGTCTGAGATGCAAAAACAAGATTAGAAAACACTTGAAGGGGGTTGAAGCCTGGATCACATTTTCTAAACCATTCATTTGAATAGATAATCTCACAGGTATGAGTTATTTATGAAAATGGGGGAGAGGGTAGTTACAGGAAATATTAAAAATTTAGCTTGCCTGGAAAATCTAAGTTGAAGGGAGGGGAGAATAAGGAAAATGGCCCAGTTGATTAATTCTATATAGTTGAAGTGCAGCCTTATTGAGTTTCCAAATACTAAATTTGGCAATTTTAATTAATTAAAGAAATATATTCATATTTTTGAAGCTGTGCCATAGTGGAGAAAAAGCTTGCTATCAAGTCAGCAAAATAAGGCTTTAGTTCTAGTTCTCCCTCTGTGGGCGCCTGGCCTTGGATAAGTATACTTCACCTTTCTGTGACTGACTTTCTTCACCCAGAAAACAGATTAGCTAATCTCTAAGGTATATTGCAAATTACATATTTTATAAGTCTGTGGTGGAAATCTTTGTCAAATGCCATACACAGTACTCTGAATTTTTTAAAATAGAACATGCTGAACAGATATTAGCATTTTTTAAAATGTCAGAGTCATTATTAGGGATGTCAGTTATTATGCACTGACACTGTAATGCAGCTAAGGGGTTATTGTGCTATGTGTGGCTGCTTACTCTCCAGAGCATGTGGTTTTTATTTTTTAATTAATGTCTGCCGTTTACTTGCCCGTCTTAATGTCAGACTGTCACCTGCCACTGATTGTTGATGCCAGTTCTGCCTGTAGTAATACCTTAGTTGTCCTCATTGTACCTCATTTGGGACTTCTAACAAGGTGATTTGGGGAAACCTGGTAACGATAAGCCTGTTTGACTTATATCTGAAATTGGTCATTTAGTCCCTCAGCAACCATTTATTGGGTGCCAGTACCTGTGTGCAAGGCACCAGATGGTGCAGGGACTAAAGAATTAACAGTTTATGAACTGTCTTAATAACCTTGGGGGACTTCCAGTGAGAAAAGTATCTGAACTTTAGTTGAGGGCTTTTATAGGCCTGTTTCTTCACTTCTCATTTTCCAGCCCCTTTTCTGAGGGCCGAGTTTCCCAGGCGAGTCACCTATAGGTAATATAGGCCTTACTAATGACACTGGTTTATCAACACAGGGAGGAATTCTCCCAAGAATATGCATAGAGACAAGTAAAACAGGACAGAAAGTACAGAAATAGGTTCCATGTATATATAGGAACTGGGTTTATACAGAAGTCATTTCCTAAACAGAAAAAGAGGAGTTATATATTGTCTCATTTAATTCCTACAATAAGCTTGTGAGCCAGGTAACATTATCCTCCCTATTTTATAGATAGGATAAAGAAGAGATTCAGACACTTGCCCAAAGTCTCAGTGGTAGATCTGGAAGAAAGTGTATTATCTTTATTCTATTCCTGCCTGTCCTCAATACTGGGTTATTTAATGTGTTAGAGGATCTAAACTCTTCCTAATGATCTGAGGAAACAAATAGAAAAGCCCTTCTCAACCAGTTTTCATTTGTACCCCCAGGGATATTTAACAATATCTGGAGACAATTTTGATTGTGACAATCATAGTGGGAGGGTTGATATTGGCATCTAGTGGGTGGAGACCAGGGATGGTGCTAAATATCCTGCAGCACAGGACAGCCCCCAAGAATGATCTAGCCTAAAACATTAATAATGCCAAAGTTAAGTAACCCTAAAGTAGATAAAAGAAAACTCTTAGTCCTTCACTGGTTATGTGGATTGGATTAAAATAAATAATGTATTTAAAGTCTGTTTTTTATTCCTTTTCTTTTTGGGTCACACCATACTGAAGCAGGAAACAAGTGGGAGGAAGGTGGGAAAAAGCTTCTTATGCTTAGAAATACCTGGAGACATTTTCATTTTATCTTTCCTATAGGAATACAAATAAAATTTGAAGATCTGCTATGTATCTGTAATAGACATTATTAAGTTTGCCACCAGGATTTCTGATCCTCCTTTTTTTGGTGGGGGCACATGCCCTCTTGAAGTTAGATATTGTCATGTGACTGAGATGTGAGTTATGGATGGAAGATAGCTTATGATTTTCCATGTTCTCTTCCTAGGCCACAGCAATCATCGCAATATATGTTGGGGTGGAGAAACCATAAAATCTAAGCAATGTGGAAAACTGTGCCAACACATGAGGAACAGCAATCCTGCCTAGTCTCCCAGATCTTCTAAAGACCTTGAGTAAGAAATAATCTTTTGTTGTGTTACACCAGTGAGAATTTTGAAATTATTACTGTAGCATATTCTAACTTATCCTAATATATCCAAGTTAATTAGCAAGTACTCTGGAATTCTTGAACCCCCAAATTTCTGGGTTGTTACATCTGCTTTGGGAATCAGGATATATTAATATTTCACATACATATTCATTCCCACTGCTTTGTCAAATTCTGATTCACATTGAGGTCCTAGAGAGATGTTAGTCTCTATAAAACTTCACTGACTCTGCAGTAAGCACCACATGTTCTCACATATAGTTGTTGGGTGGGTATGTGAAGGAATATTTTTTTAGGCTTTGGAAATACACCTTATGTCTGAAATGATTTCTTTTGGCATTAGAATATGTTCTGATTTGTGACATCCCAAGCTTGATGACTTTTACCTTCTTATTTTATAAATTCTATTATGTAAGATACAAGGTAGATTTTTTTTAGTTTCCTGAATTCCTAGATTAGGAATTGTGAAAATTCTAGGACAATGGTAATCAACTTCTCCCTCTTCTCTTCCATTCACTTTACTCTTTCTTTCACTATAATTTGAATCAAAAACATGTTATTATTTCTCTGACCTTTTGGAAACAGTACAGGTTTTTTTTTGGTAAGTCAAGGATCCAAAGACTAAAGACTAGTCTTTTATTTTTAAGTTATTATCAGTACTTTTATGAGATTATGTCTACAGTCCAATGTGATTTTTACCAACACCTTTCTATCAGTGTATTCATTTTTAACTTATACTTAACATGGTTATTATTGCATTTATTTACCTACTCAAGAGTATTTACTTCACTGAAATCCTATAACTTTATTGTATGAGCTACTGTAACCCCAGGGTCAGCTGCCTAGAAATCCCCCCAATCTTACTGCCTTATGGGAATTGTGTCTCTTTTCCCTTCAATATCAAGTAGACTGTCCTGAGACACAGTCCGTCAGTTGGTAGAAAAATCTAACATGTGGACCAAGCTGTCTGGGCACTTTTCTGCATCTGACTTTCTTGTGGTCAGTTCACACTGTGGCCTATTTCCCTGTTACCCCCTGAACCCTGGCAGCTGCTGTCTTCTCTCCATACCACCTGTGCTGGTTCCATCACCTGTGGCTTGGAGTACTGTTCTGCAGCAACACAGAGTGCTACTGTGACAGATTGTTATAGAGGGTTTAGGGGGAAGAGAGGAGTATCACAACTCAGAAGAGCTGAGACATGCCCTAGAAAATGGAATCACAGGCACTCCAGTTCTCCAGAATCCCTTGGCCAACCTCATCACTGGGAATCGCTCAGTGGGTGTCTGTCTTCTCTGGCCATAGCATGTCTTCCCCGATATTGGGCTTTCTTTCATTATTACACTCTGCTCATGTGTCTCCTTCCCTCGTTTCTCAGAGCCCTCACTCACTCTCTATCCAACTCTCCTCTGAAACCCGTAATTGCCCTTACTCTAGCATGTACTACAATTGGACTTTCCCAATCTTTAACTCAACCCTGGTTCTGCCTTTTCATTTTATAAACTTCAGCCAGACATTCTGCCAAACAAAGGCCATCTACTCTGGGTAGACAACCTTCAGAAACATATGCTTCCAGATTAGGGTTTTCTTTAATCTGTCACATTGTTAAGAACGAGAGTTCCTAATTTCTCAATAAGGAGCAAGCAACATAAAGTATTAAGGCATTTGAGAAGCCTAAGTAGAACAGACAGCTTTGTGGGTAACAGTAGCATGTTAGAGTACAGCTAAGTTGTTGAGTTGTGGCTAATGGGATCCGAGTGGTCAGAATGGGCCACATAATGGAGGGCAGTATGTGGGCAGAAGAATGCCTTTCAAGGTTGTAAAAGAGCAGAACATCATGCTCAAAACTGGAACGGTCACTCTGGCTTTAGCCAGAGGGCAACAGTCAGTGCAGAATCAGAGAGAACAGTTGATAAGATTTTTACTCCAAAAGGAGACATGAGGCAGGACAAAGGTAGTGAGGTGAAATGGATTTGAAGCTATCAATAAGGTGGGATTAAATGAGTTTGGTAGCTGGTTAGGGAGATGAGTCAGTGGAAGGATGAACCTGGCTGAAGCACTTTAGGGGGTGATGGTATGCCCTCTGAGATAAGGGAATGAGGGGGGGGAAGAACACTTTGGGGTAAGGGTGAAGGAAATCAGGGAGGGATTCACTTATGCCTATGGTTAGTTTGAAGTACCCTCTTGAAGATATCAAGTAGGCAGCTGTAGACTCACAGATGCTGGCACCCACAGATTTATCAGACTTGATTTTAAATGTTCTCGAGGGTCATGAGATTGTTAAAGCACAAACAAATCAAGATGTGAAAGATTGGTGTTTCAGAGTGAATCATGTAGGCCTGTGAGTAAGACTCACACATCTACTTTTAAAATTTTTTTTCTTATTTAAATTCAAGTTAATTAACATACACTGTATCATTGGTGTCAGAGGTAGAATTCAGGGACTCATCAATTGCATACAAGACCCAGTGCTCATCACCTCAAGCGCCCTCCCTAATGCCCATCCCCCAGTCCCCCATCCCCCTAGTCACTACTGTTTATGGAGGAGCAGGAGAATTTAGGAAGGCTGGGCTTGGAGACACAGGGAGAAGTTGCAGTTAGTAGGGTGAGAAGGAGGCGGCGATAAATACGATGGAAGCATGTGGAGTTTGCGCAGCCAGCGTAACATACAAAACCCACTAGAAAGTCAGGACTGGGACTGGATTAGGGAAACAAGTCCAACTTCTGCGTTTGATTTCTTAGCTCGCTTAAATGGGGTGGAACCGAGAAGCAGGCCCTGGTATTTTGAGTTTGTTCTACTTTCTAAAAGGCACCCTGTTCAAATTGGCAGAGGAAGGTGACTCTTTAATAGTCTGCAAAGAGATGGAGGTGAGCAATACACTTGGAAAAAGAGGATGAAATCTAAACCACATCAGTAGAATTATAACTTTGTTATCTCTACATGCTGTGGGTGAAAAACAAGCATGGTATGCGAAGCCAGAAACAGGCTAAATTTTCACTTCTTACACTTTAATTTGTCTTGTTTTAATTTTACTGCTGTCTGTGTGATGTTCCCCACACCTCCATTCCCCAAAAAAATCTTGGCAAGAGTTTTCTTCTCCCTCACACTCCTCTGCCACCACCACCCCCCACACTCCTGTGCCATGTACACACCCCTAAAGAATTATTACTAGGCAAATTAACTCAAAAAGGCATTTCAGAATGTAATTTCTTTTTTGGTGAAGAAACACATGGTGATCATTTTAAAATTTTGAGTGGCTAAAGGAATTTCTGAGGTCTTTAAGACAATAGACTAAACTGGAGTCTTATTATACACTGACATATGCTAGCACCAAGTTTATTGCTGAAATCCAAGTACCATCTGTGCTTTGAAACCCTAGCGCCATACATGCCTGTGGCTAGTTGACATGTCTCACAATCCCTGGGTGATCTGCACATCTTGTCCTTAGGAATAAAAGTCTCTCCCTTTAGGAGAGCTTGAGCCTGAATTGTACATAACAAAATCCCTTTGGTATATATAAAACAGTAGGTTTCTTAGAGTGAAGAGACAAATTGGTGAGGTCAGGACCACAACATGGCCCAGCTGACTCTTGGCTACCAATGTAAACATCTTGGCTCTGAAAAAGAAGCTTGGTTGTCATATACTGACATGAAGAGAATTTATTCAAGTCTCAGCAGTACCTAGATCTGAATGGTCCAGCACCAGTACCCAAATTTTTCCAGAATTTCTTGTGTTTGGTACATGCCGAATCCTTTCTTTCTGAAATATATCTCCAAGGCCCGTGGTAGAAACTGTTGCCTGGTGACTTTAAAGGGGAGGGTTGATTGACTAAAGACCTGTATATTTCTTTTTTTCTGAAAGATTTTATTTATTTAATTCAGAGAGAAAGAGCAAGAAAGAGAGCACGAGTTGTGGTGGTGGTGGAGGCAGGGAACAGAGGGAGAGGGAGAAGCATTGGGCTGGGCAGGGAGCCCAATGCGGGCTTGATCCAGGACCAAAGGCAGACATGCTTAACCATCTGAGCCACCCAGGTGCCCCAGGGCCTTTATATTTCTTGGATGGTTTGATTGCACTTTAGCTTAGGAAACAATCAGCTCTCCTGGTTCCCAGGCTTTTGAACTTAGACTGCAACTACAATGTTGGCTCTCCTGGGTCTCCAGCTTGCTCACTACAGATCTTGGGACTTCTCAGACTCTGTAATCATGTAAGCAAATTCCTCATTTTATATTTATTTGTATCCTACTGGATCCTCTTTGGAGAAGCCTATCTAATACAGCCTTCTGCCAATAGCCATGCAAGAGGATCGTCTTGGAAGCCCCATTCAAGCTTTCAGATGACTGCAGCCCAGATCACAGCAAACTCCCAAGAATTCCTGAGTCAGAAACCTGAACTAGGCTTCTCCCAAATTTCTTATCCATAGAAACTGTATGGGATAATAAATATTTGTTGTTTTAAGCTACTACACTTTGTGGTAACTTGTTATATAGCAGTAGATTAGTACCACACTAGGTGATAGCAATATACAGCCAAGCTTAAAGAGCACCACCTTGTTCTTTTGTCAGTAAAAATCATGAAATACTTGCCTTTGAGTAAAGGGATCTTGACCATTTATTTATATTGTAAGAGATCTGTCAAATGTCTAACTGAAGCAACTGATCTGTCGTGCTAACTCTTCTGTACTTCTCAATATTTTCCAGCTTTTCCTTATGTCCAATCAAATCCTCCATCAGTGAGCTTCCTACCTGAACTGTGTTACATTGACCTGGCCCTTTCCTCTATGCACTCAGAATTGACTTCCTAGCTCCAGTAATTCTGGTATTTTATGTTTGGGTATAAACATCTTTGTGTTTGGGATAGGGTAAAAACCCTGAGAAAGACATAATTTTGTTCTAAATTTCTCTGCTTGTTTGAGACTTTCTTCTTGGTTTTCAGAAGAAAATCCCATAGGAAAAATAGTAGAAGCCACTAGATACAAATTCCCTCAATTTTCTTATCATCAAACCATCTTTGTATGCAATGTTTTCTCTCCTCTGGCTGTTATTCTTGGACTTGATGTCCTCTTTTCATAGGCTAATTTCCCACCTATGCTCTGCATCACATTATCTCCTACTCTTCTAGGGGACTGGTCTGCATCTTCACTGCTCCCCCTCTTCTGGCTTCTTCTCATTAAAACTACTCGTGATGTAAGGATTGGACTCTTTCCTGAGTTGAACTCTAGTCTTCTAGGAGGCAAGATCAGTGTCTTATTAATGAAGATTCATTGACTATAGGAGTGAACACATTAATTGTGAAAATACTGAAATACTTAATGAAGAGAAGAGTTACTCTTTTTCTGTCTACCCCCAAATTTGTATTTCATTTTGTTGAAAAGGAAAACTAAGATGAAAGTTAGAACCTCTTTTCCAGAGATGTAAAAGAAGCTACAGATGTATTAAACTTAAAATAGAGGTGCATCTGTCTGGCGATCACCTACCTGTTTGGCAACCTAATGGCCACTTGACAGAGCGCATTTAAAGCATTATATTATAAAAAGAATCTGGAGATTAAAGACACACTTTTTCTGTTATTTTTACCTGAGCACTCTTGATTTCTCTTTATTTTGCAGTCAGAAAGACATGTCCACTCAAAGAGCCTAATGAAATTTTCCCTAGGAAGTGGAGTGACAGGCATTATTAGGTGTGAGAATCACTAGTGGGGTGGTTGCCATCCCTCTCTATCATACCTTTTATTATAGTATCCTTTTGAAATGTAAACTACAAACTGACTACATTGGATTCTTCCATCATACCTAATATTGTGCCTATTTTCTCCTTATTCTACAGGCCTCTTTTTTGTTTTTTGTTTTGGGAAAGTCCATTCATTGCCATGACTTAGAGAGGGTCAACAAGACACAGAGGAAAGAACATAGGTGTTGTATTTAATGAGAGTTAGTTGAATCCTGGTTTTGCCATTTATTAGCTATGTGGCTTTTAGGAAGTTATTTGGTCTTTCAAAATCTCTTTCAAAATTCAAAAATGTCCTCATCAGTAAAAATGATGTATAGTTCAGAGTTGTCATGGACATTAAATGAGATAATTTAAAAACATTGGCTATGGTGGCAGTTTCATTGCATTCCATATTCACAGATGACTTCCAAACATATGTAGCCCCAGTTTTCTCCTTAGACCCAAATCCATAATTACAATTGTATATCTGAAAGACATCTCATAGAGATATCTTCAACACAGTGGCTCAACTCATCATCCTTCCTGTCATCCTTTCTCTTCGGATGTTCTCTAGTTTAATTAAGAGCAGCATCATTCAGTTATCCAACCTAAAACACCTTTGCATCATGATGCATCTTTCATCTTCCTCTCCTTCAGTCTTCATCCCCAGAATCTATCAGTCAACAAACTTAATTCTGTCTCTAAGGTACTTTAAAAATATAACTTGTCCTCTTTCTCCTCATTTCTACTTCTCTGGTTGTGACTCTCAATTCTTCAACCTGGCCATTGCCTGGGACCATGTAAACAAAAGCATGTCATTCACCTGCTTACACACTAGACACATTGGTAACAGTGTCCTAGAGGACCCTGACAGCCCTTGTAGCTTCCGCAGATCCCCCAAAGTGCTTGCCAAGGACCATGCAATTGATGCTCTGGACCCCAGTAACTTGAGCCACTGAATCACCACAATCCCTTAGACCCAGAGTCTCCACATACCCCCCTTTAGTTGGCATTTTTATCACTAGACCCAGGGTCATAGAATATTCCAGTGTGCTGCCACCCATGGGTGAAGGCCTTTCCTTACTAAAGTCAGCCCATAAAGTCTGGAAGACATGATTGCTTCTTCAAATGTGAAGACAACAATAGAAGCTGCAGGGATCACAAAGAATCAGGGAACTATGACTCCACTAAAGTAACACAGTTAACTTTTAGTAATTGACCCACCAAAGAAGTGGAGATACAGGAATTGCTCAACAAAGAACTCAAAATAATTGTTCTGAAGATGATTAGAGAACTACAAGAAAACACAGTTAAACAATTTAATGAAATCAAGACAACACTACAGGAACAAAATTAGAAGTTCAACAAAAAGAAGAAAAAGAGGAGCCAAACAGAAGTTTTGGAGCTTGAAAAACAATGACTGGACCAAAATTCCATAGAGAGCTTCAACATCAGACAGGACCAAAGAGAAGAAAGAATCAGTCAGCTCAAAGACAGATCATTTGAAATTGTCCAATTAATGGAACAGAAAGAAAAAAGAATGAAAAGAAATGAAGAAAGCCAGTGGGCCTGAGGGACACCATTAAGAGAAACAGCCAATATGCATTATTGGAGTCACAGAAGAAGAAGAGAGGGCGAAAGGGACAGAAAGCGTATTTTAAAAAATAGTGGCTGGGAACTCTCCAAACCTGGGGAGAGACTTGGAAATTGAAGTTCATGAAGCTAAAAGGCACTCCTGAAATTTCAATCCAAAGCAATCTTCTCCAAGACATATTGTAATAGCACTGTCTAAAAATCAAAGACAAAGAAAAGTTTTAAAACAGCAGGAGAAAAAATTCTCTTGTACAACTGCCCCCTTCTGGTAGCAGATTTCTTAGCGGAAACCTTGCATGCCAGGAGAGAATTGAATGATATATATACAAAGTGCCAAAAGGGGAAAAAAAAAAAAAAACTGCCAGCCAAAAATAGTTTATCCAGCAAAATTACTGTTTAGAAATAAAGCTAAGATAAAGACTTTCTCTAAGAACCAAAAGCTGAAGGAGTTCATCACTGCTAGACCTGCCTTAAAGGAAATGCTGAAAATAATTCTTCAAGCTGAAATGAAAGTACACTAACTAGTAATATGAAAGCATGAAAATATACAACACACTGGTAAAAGTAAGCCTATATAGTCAGATTCAAATACTCTCTTGAAACATGTTGGGGTGTTGACCACTTAACTTTATTATCAAGATTAAAAGAAAAGTATTAAAAATAGCAATAGCTACAATAACTTGTTAATGGATGCACAATATAAAAAGATGTAAATGGTGGTATCAAAAACCTAAAATGTGGTGATGGGAGTAAAAATAAGGAGTTTTGTATGCAATCAAAGTTAAGGCCTTAGCAGGTTAAAATAGACTGTTGTATCTATTAAGATGTTTTTAGTAATCCAAGGGTAACTACAAAGCAAAATCCTACAGTAGATCTGTACAAGATTAAGGGAAGGGAATCAAAGTATACTATTACAGAAAATTATCAGTTCACAAAGGAAGATGGCAAAAGAGGAAGAAAGGAACCCATGAACTATAAAACAGCCAGAAAACAATGAACAAGATGGCAATATTAAGTTCTGACCTATCAATAATTACCTTAAATGTAAGTGGGGTAAGTTCTCCAACCCAAAAGGCACAGAGTGGCTGAACGGATTTAAAAAAAACACAGACCCAGGATGCCTGGGTGACGCAGGGGTTGGACCTCTGCCTTTGACTCAGGGTGTGATCCCAAGTCCGAGGATTGAGTCCCACATTGGGCTCCCCACAAAGAGCCTATTTCTCCCTCTGTCTATGTCTCTGCCTCTCTCTCTGTGTCTCTCATGAATAAATAAAGTCTTTAAAAAATATAAAATAAAAACAAATGAAAAATAAAAAAAACCCAGACCCAATGAAATACTGCTGTTGAGACTCACTTCAGCTTCAAGGACACAGGATGAAAGTGAGGAATGGGAAAAGATATTTCATGCAAATGGAAACTAAGAAAGCAGGGGTAGCTATACTTATATAAGACAAAATAGACTTTGAGTCAAATACTGTAATAAGAGCAAAGAAAATAATTATATATTGATAAAGAGATCACTTCATCAAGAGGGATATAACAATTGTGAATATATATCCACCTATTATCAGAGCACCTAAATATATTAAGAAAATACTAGCAGATCTGAAGGAAGTAGTAGACAATAATACAGTAATAGTAGGGGACTTCAGTACCTCACTTTCAAAACAACCTAAGTGTCTGTCAATGGATGAATGAATAAAGAAGACATGGAATATATGTATACAATGAAAGATTATTCAGCCATAGAAAGAAGGAAATCCTGCCATTTATTTATTTTTAAAGATTTTATTTATTGGGCAGCCCAAGTGGCTCAGCGGTTTAGCACCGCCTTCAGCCCAGGGCCTGATCCTGGGGACCCGGGATCGAGTCCCACGTCAGGTTCCCTGCAAGGAGTCTGCTTCTCCCTCTGCCTATGTCTCTCTCTCTCTCTCTCTGCTTCTCAATATTTTATTTAATCATGAGAAGCAGAGAGAGAGAGAGAGAGAGACAGGCAGTGAGATCGTGGATAGACCTTGAGGGCATTATGCTAAGTGAAATAAGTCACAGAGAGACAAATACTCTATGATCTTATTTATATTGGGAATCTAAAAACATTGAACTTATGGAAACAGAGTAAGTGGTAGTTATCAGGAGCAACTGAAGAATGAGGGAAATCAGGAGATATTGGTCAAAGCATACACACTTATATGCATACAATTAAAAGGTGAATACGTTCTGAGGGTATATTGTGCAGCATGGTAACTAAACAATAATATACTGTGTTCTTGAAAGTTTCTATGAGAGTAGAGCTTTAATGTTCTCACTATAACAACAAGAACAAGAACAAAATGTTAATTATGTGAGATAAAGTAACTTTATTGTGGTAAACATTTCACCATATATACATGTATCAAATCACATTAAGCTTACACAATGGTATATACATTAATTACATCTCAATGAAGGTTAAAAAAGAAGTAATGAAAAAATGAAAAAAAAGAAGTAATGAGAATGCATGTTAGAAAGAGTCTGCACTTGAGATTCTTTATCCAATAGCCTAGAATCTAAATAGCACATTTCCTTTTTTAATTTATAGAATTATAAAGAAGTATTATTTATGATAAAATGTCTAGATTACTTCCAATTTTTTTGGTTTTTAACTCTTGACAAATTATAACTCCTTTTATAATGAGGCAATATGTTTAGTTTTTAAAATTATGCATTGATATTGAAACCAAACACCTATTTCTGTTGGCCAACAGGATTCAATGTATGTATTCATTCCAGAAAATTACTTAGCTTCTGGGAGAGATGGGTCAGCCAGGTGGAGAAGGAGAGTCAGGTTCTAACCAAAGTAGGGCATGATAAAGTGACTGGCTTTCATGAAGAGCCTTGCATTTTCTTCAGATGAAACATATTCAGCATCTTGAAAAAGTCCTTTCACTAATTTTTGCACATATTTCTTTTGAGATTGATGCTTTTGGAAAGAAAGTACAAAATGACAGTGTCTGAGAGCAATGCTTTTAGCAAGATATTCCTGACCCAGTTAAGGAATCGAATTTTAGGCAAATACCCATGCTCCCAATTTCCTTGGCAGGTCTATGACACATTTTTAGTGAATTCATTACAATTTTTAAACCTTTTCCCATACAAATATTATGAATATAAATGTAAGATTTTGAGGTGTAACACAATTGTCATCCGTTTTTGTTTTTGTTTTTGTCATTTTTTTACCCTAGAAAGAATGGAGGCTGCTCTGGAAGTCAGGCTGTTAAAATGTCCCCTGTTCATGTGTTAACAAATATAATTGGTTCATATAAAAGAGGACATGGAATCTTAAGGGCTGCCTTAGGAAGAAAAAGTATATTGATAATTAAGAGGATAATAGGATTTACCATTGCCTCAAATGTAATGACAACATAGAACATACCTTTTGGCAGTGTAGGTTCTAGTTCTAGCCATTGCATACAGCTTTCCCACTCTTAGGGGGAGCTGAGAAACAACAGGACATTTTCTCAACTTCAACATGTCTACCTTTTGTGGACTCTGTGGAAGATGTCTGTAGTGCCCATGTCACTTCTCTTGCCTGCTCCTCCTAATTTCTGCCCTAGCTATGTTGCACAGTTCCTTGTGTAGGGGAACAAGAATGCCTTGCCACCTTCACAGGAAACAAGAACTCCTGTCTCCTTCAAGATCCTTCTAGCTGAACTAAGAATCAAATTAACATGATATAGGTTAATGGGAGAGAATCAAATTTAATAGGCTTATATGTGGGAAATCCAGATAGACATGGAAATTCCAGAGACAGGCAAAATGAGGTCTATATTTCCTTTTGAACTAAAGAGAAGGGAGTAGGTGTCTGAGACTTGATAGGAAAGGAATGCACTTCACAGGGCGATAAGAGCAGATGTTTGGTAAGGGGACACAGTTCAACCCATACAGTGTCACACCTTAAACTCACCTTAAACCCCTCTGCTGGGCTCTGAAGGTGAGGCTGTTGACACTCTTGGGGCAGTCTTCAATCAATCAGGGATGGGACCCAGTGAAAAAATGCACCAGCCTCCTTTCCTTTGGGTTCTTCTGGCATGTATTCTGTCTTTTCTTAGAAGTCCTGATGAAGCAAATGGTGGATATTTATCGTTTCTAATGGCTGAGGAATATTCCATTGTATACATAAACCACATCCTCTTTATCCATTCATCTTTCGATGGACACCGAGGCTCCTTCCACAGTTTGGCTATTGTGGACATTGCTGCTATAAACATCGGGGTGCAGGTGTCCCGGTGATTCACTGCATCTGTATCTTTGGGGTAAATCCCCAGTAGTGCAATTGCTAGGTCGTGGGGCAGATCTATTTTTAACTCTTTGAGGAACCTCCACACAGTTTTCCAGAGTGGCTGCATCAGTTCACATTCCCACCAACAGTGCAGGAGGGTTCCCCTTTCTCCACATCCTCTCCAACATTTGTGGTTTCCTGTCTTGTTAATTTTCCCCATTCTCACTGGTGTGAGGTGGTATCTCATTGTGGTTTTGATTTGTATTTCCCTGATGGCAAGTGATGCAGAGCATTTTCTCATGTGCTTGGAGAAGGACAAACATTATATGGTCTCATTCATTTGGGGAATATAAAAAATAGTGAAAGAGAATGAAGGGGAAGGGAGAAATAATGAGTGGGAAATATCAGAAAGGGAGACAGAACATGAGAGACTCCTAACTCTGGGAAACGAACTAGAGGTGGTGGAAGGGGAGGTGGGTGGGGGTGGGGGTGACTGGGTGATGGGCACTGAGGGGGGCACTTGATGGGATGAGCACTGAGTGTTATTCTATATGTTGGCAAATTGAACACCAATAAAAAATAAATTTATTTTTTTTAAAAAGAAATCCTGATGAGACAGGTTTCTAATTATTATAATAGCAACTTCATTAATGTGCTTTGACTTTGGCTTTCTTTTCTGTCTCACTGTCCCTATGTCTTACTACAGCTTCTTGGGATTTCCCTCTCAAACAAATTACCACAATTCTGCTGAGATTATCTCCTTATCTCGGACTCTGCTTCTGAGACACTCCAAACAGCTGTTTTTTTTTTTTTTTTTTTTTTTTTTTTTATCTTCAGTAGAAAAACTAATACCCTATAAGGTTGCATATCAATTCAAGTTGTACATGATAGTAGTGCCTATGGTTATGATATTAACTATAAAAAAGTGTATTTTTCTAGTCTCTATAAACACGGCCTGTCTTGCTAGTGTGATTATAGTAGACAGGAAATATAACTTTATTGCTGAAAATACCTTTGAGACCCTACTCCCATGTTCGCAGGTGACAAAACTGAAGCTTAGGGAGTATAACTGATAATATAAGAAGTTAAAAGCAGAGATAGGGCTAGAACCTAGATTTTCTGATGTCTAAGTTAGCATTTTCCCCTACTACACACTTAATTCCTGTTGCCAGGAATACTTAATATGTTAATAAATGTCATTCCTTTCAGAGAGTATTTTATAAGCTTTTAAGGTAATGGAATATAAACTTAAAGACAGAGAAAATTGTTATTTGTATTGTGACAGATGGGGTTAATGTCTTTCATAGAATGGGTGCTAGAGAGACATAGTGTTAGCTCTATAATGGCACAGGTTTGTTTTTTTTTTTTTTTACTGAAGTTAATTGACACAAAATATTGCATTAGTTTCAGATATACAGCATAGTGAATCTACAACTTTATATTTTGCACTATGCTCACAACAAGTGTAGCTACCATCTGTTACTGTAAAATGCTATTACAATACTACTGACTATATTCCCTACACTGTACCTTTCCTCCTTATGACTTATTCATTCCATAACTGGAAGTCTGTACCTCCCACTCCCCTTCACCCATTTTGCTGATCCTCCCATCCGCCTTCCCTCTGGCAACCACCAGTTTGTTCTCTGTATTCATGGGTCTGTTTCTGCTTTTTTAGTTTGTGCATTTGTTTTGTTTTTTAGGTGCCAGATATAAGTGAAATCATATGGGTTTTGTCTTTCTCTGACTTCACTTAGCATGATACTCTCTTGGTCTATCCATGTTGTTGCAAATGGCCAGTTCTCATTCTTTTTATGGCTGGGTAATACTACATTGTGCGTGCGTGTGTGTACACACACACACACACACACACACACACACACATACCACACATACATACCGTATCTTTTTTCATTCATCTATCAATGGACGTTTGGGTTGCCTCCATATCTTGGCCATTGTAAATAATGCTGCCATAAACATAGAGATACATACAGTTTTTCACATTAGTATTTTCATTTTCTTAGGGTAAGTACCCAGTATTGGAATTACTGATCATATGGTATATCTGTTTTTTTTTCTATTTTTAATTTTGGAGGGAACTTCCATAATGTTTTTTCCACAATGGCTGCACTGATTTACATTCCCACCAGTAGTGCACCAGGGTTTCTTTTTCTCCACAACCTCACCAACATTATTATTTCTTATGTTTTTTATTTTAGCCATTCTGACAGGTATGAGGTGATATCTCATTGTGGTTTTGATTTGCATTTCCTTGCTGATGAGTGACATTGAGCATCTTTTCATGTGTCTGTTGGCCATCTGGATGTCTTTGGAAAAATAGCAATTCAGGTCATATGCCCATTTTCTTAATTGGGTTATTTGGTGTTGGGTTGTATAAGTTCTTTATAGATTGTGGATATTAATTCCTTATTGGATATATCATTTGCAAATATCTTCTCCCATTCAGTAAGTTGCCTTTTCCTTTTGTTGTTGGTTTTCTTAACTGTGCAAAATCATCTTATTTTGGTTTAGTCTCAATAGTTTATCTTTGCTTTTATTTCCTTTGCCTGAAGAGACATATCTAGAAAAATGTTGCTGTGGCAATGTCCAAGAGATTACTATCTAGTTTTCTTCTAGGAGTTTTATGGTTTCAGGTGTCACGTTTAGGTCTTTAATCCATTTTGAGTTTATTTTTGTGTATGGTGTAAGAAAGTGGTCCAGTTTCATTCTTTGATACAGCTGTCCAGTTTTCCCAACACTATTTATTGAAGAGACTGTCTTTTCTCCATTGCATATTCTTGCCTCCTTTGTCATAGATTAATTGACCATATAAGCTAAGTTTATTTCTGGGCTTTCTATTTTGTTTCATTGATCTATGTGTGTCTCTTTTTTGTGCCAATATCATTCTGTTGTGATTATTATAGCTTTGTAGTACATCTTGAAATCTAGGATTGTGATACCTGCAGCTTTGTTCTTCTTTCTGAAGATTGTTTTGGCTATTTGGGGTCTTTTGTGGTTCATTACAAATTTTAGGATGATTTGTTTAGGTGCTGTGAAAAATATTATTGGTATTTTGACACGAATTGCATTGCCTTTTAAATTGCTTTGGGTAGTATGGGCATTTTAATATATATAAATTCTTCTAATCCATGAGTATGTATGTCTTTCCATATGTTTGTGTCATCTTTCATATCTTTTATCAGTGTTTTATAGTTTTCAGAGTGTAGGTCTTTCACTTCCTTGGTTAAGTTTATTGCTAGGCATTTTATTCTTTTTGACGTAATTGTAAATTGCATTACTTTCTTAATTTCTCTTTATGCTACTCCATTATTAGTATATAGAACTGCAATATATTAACAAAATGAAGGTTAAAAATTGTATGATCATCTCAATAGATTCAGAAAAATGATTTGACAGTATTCAATATTCATTCATGATAAAAATTCTCAACAAAATGGTTTAGAAGGAACAAAACTCAACATAATAAAGACCATATATGAAAAACCCACAGCTAACATACTCAGTGGTGAAAAACTGAGAGCTTTTTCCCTAAAATCAGAAACAAGAGAAGGATGTCCACTCTCATCACTTTTATTCAACATAGTACTGGAAGATCTAGCCAGAGGAAGCAGACAAGAAAATTAAATAAAAGGCATCCAAAATGTTAAGGAAGACATTAACCATCACTATTTGCAGATGATATGATACTATACATAGAAAATGCTAAAGACCACAAAAAAAAAACTATTAGAAGTAATAAATGAATTTAGTAAAGTTGTAGGATATAAAATTAATATAAGGAATTGGTTGTGTTTCTATAATGGCACAAATTTTTGTCTGGTGTGTTAGTGAAATATCCTAAGAACCTAGAATAGTGCCCGGCACAGAGTAGACATTCAACAAACATTTTCTGAGTGAACAAATGAATGTATACATGATTAAAAGATAAGAAATAATTCTCTCTTTGCTTTAGGGCCACCTAAAATCTATTAATAATAGTATAATTATACATATCAAAGAATGTTCTAGATTGTTTACATATATCCATGATCTAATTTAACTTTTACAAAATCCCTATAAGGTAAGGAAAGTGAGGCTTAGAGGAATTTTGTAACTATTCCATCATCACAAAGCTAATGATTGTCCCAACCATGTCTTGACCATGTTGCCTCTGATGAGCATAGCTTAGATAGCTGCACTGTGAATGCTATAGAAAATGAGGACACAAAGAGCTCTATTCTCTAATCATAAATTAAGCAATCATGTTGCAAACATCATAAGCCAAAAGGTGAAGAACTCATTCCAAGGTATTTCTAAACATTGAATCTGATGGAGTGTGATGACTCATCGTAAAATCAGAAAGAAACTTTACTTCTCCCTCTTGGATTGTTGCAAGTCTGCTGGGAGGGAATTTTATTAAACCGAAATTACTTTCAGTGTCATAATTCCTTATGTTATTAAGTGCCATCATTGTTAGTTTTTTTTGGTTCAAATTCATTCTTTCTGAGAAAAATAATGTTCTGCTGAAGAATGGCATGCAAATAAAATCTCCTTCCTGTCTGAAGTGTCACTTCCCTTTGACAGCCTGAGACAATATATCCAAGAGGTTAAGTTAAGGGCTCTGTATAAACTGTGTGGCTTTGAAAAAGTTCCTTACCCACTCTAAATTTCAGGTTCTACATCTATGAGCTGGGATCAAAAAAAGTACTTAGCTTATAGTGTTGTAGTATTAAACGAAATACTGAAATCAAAATGCTTTGCACAGGACCTGACTCTAAACGTAAATGCTGAATAAAATATTGCCACTGCTGCTACCACCCACTGCCACCATCTTCATCATATTGAAGAAAAGTCCTTTTTATAATGGCATAATACTATTTGTTTAAAGAAAGATCACCTTTGCTGAGATAGGGATGGTTTCTCTGGGTCTGCAGGCATAACAGAGAGGGTGAAACTTGCCAAGATGATTTGTGTTCCTTCTAATGGGATTTAGGGCCTTACCATCCCCTATAGTTGTGTTGTCCTACATGGTAACTACTAGCTTCATTTAGCCTTTGAGCACTCCAAGTATAGGTAGTGCAACTGAGGAACTGAATTTTAAATTTCATTTAATTTTCATATGTTTAAATTTACACTTAAATATTCACTTGTGGCTAGTGACAACCAGACTGGACAGCACTATGCTTTGTCATGCTGGGGAAGGGACTTTGCAAACCTTTGCGGGCTGATACCCTGTTGGGCTCTACCGGGAGGGGGCACTAGAGGGAGACTTCCAGGTTGGATGGAGAAGGGCCTTGTTCCTTCCTGTCCACTTCTGTTCCTGTCGCTCAGGATCACCACAGCACTGACTCTTCACTCTGACAAGTGGCAGTTGGTTTCAGTACTTGCCACACCCAGAGCTACCCCTCAGAGATACCAGGACCAGATGGGCAGTGCCTGTTCCCTCCCCCACAGCCCAGGCCCATGGCATTCCCTCTCCAAACCCCTCAGTTCCAAAGACCCAAACCTCTTACGTAGAGGTGGGTTGCTGCTGCTGCAGGTTGCTCCTTTTGTCTTTTCAGTCCACTGACAACAAGTTTAATCAACTCTAGATTAAATCATTCCCATTAAACCACTTGGCCTGGTGTCTGTTTTCCTGCCTGGACTCCCAATACAGGCTTCCTGGGATCTCAGTCCCTGAGACATATTCCCGCTGCTGCAGCCAGATGCAGCTCCAGTCCCTTGACTCTACCTCAGACTTCACCTGGGACTTCACCTCTGACACAATCTAGCCAGAGTTTCTTCCTTTCTTTCTACTAATTCTTAACCTCACCTTTTAACCAAAAAGTTTGACGTTTTACTTTAACTGTACCTCCCTCAACTCCTGTTTCTATTGCATTTCTCACTGGATCTCAGTTTTTTCATCTCTCATTTATTAATTTTCCATTTTTCTTTAAATGGGTTTTTAATTATTATGATTTTTATTTTGTCATTTAGTTTCCCCCTATCTTATTCTGGGTTTCCTCATTTAAAATCTCATCTGTTTCATTTATTTTTTTTCTTTCTGTTGTTGATACTGGGTAGGGTTCTAACAAAAACTTTAAAATGAGCAAATTAACTTTTACTTTTTAATTTATAGATTTAAGTCTGCTTTTTCTTTTTCTTCATTTTCTTTGTTTCATATATTCTTTAAACATGTTTAAAATTGTAGTAAGATACACTTAAAGTTTATCACCTTAACCATTTCTAAGTGCATGGTTCAGTGGTATCAAATACATTCATATTGTATAATCATCACCACCATCCATCCTTGTAACTGTTTTAATTTTATGAAACTGAAACTTTATATCCACTAAACAATAACTCCCCATTCTCCCCTCCTCCCAGCCCCTGGAAACCACCATTCTACTCTCTGTCTTTCTGACTTTGACTATGCTAACTAAGTACCTTATAAAAGTGGAATCATCGAGTACTTTTTTTTTGTGACTGGCTTATTTTACTTACTATAATGTCCTCAAGGTTCATCCATGTTGTAGCATATAGTAGAATTTCCTTCCTTTTAAAGGCTGAATAATATTCCATTGTAGGTATAGACCACATTTTATTTATCCATTCATCCATTAATGGACATGTGGATTGATTCCATATTTTAGCTATTGTGAATAATGTCATGAACATGGGTGTACATATGTTTTAAATGACTTTTCATCAGCACAATATGAACTGAAGGAGTCCTAAAGGGCACTAATGAGAGAATATTTTAGATGCTGATATTATTTCCCTGGCTCCTCCTGATGGATCCCCCAGCCTAGGTGAGGGATGTTCTGCCAAGAAATTCACCATGTAGTAACTGAGGCCATGTTAGTTACCTCTCCTTGGAGTTATAATCCCCATTTTGCCTTTGACCTGTTTTCCTCACAGGGACATTTATGCATTGTGACATTTCACATCATCCAACTCATTGGGCTCTAAATCTATGGTCTATGAAATATATTATCATTGGATTCTGGACAAATCCTTCTGGTGTCACACACTTGGAGAGCTTGCTACTAGGGAAGTGGCAGCCAGGGCAAGGCTGATTCCATGGTGTTCTCAGATGGAAATGAACTTCTTAATACCAGTGGAGGCCAACTAAGAGGTTATATTGCCACTTCTTGGGCAGTTTTACCTGTCTGCTTTCTGCCTACTAATTATTCAGAGACATGGAAAGGCTTTTTTGAGGTACATTTATCCTCAGCTCCTTTTCCTTGCCATAAGGCCAAAGAGAATGAGTGAAACAGGAATTCAAACAAATATGAGTTTGAAAATAGTTTATCTTCTATTGGGGAGGTTCTTTGATTTGTCAGGTTCCATTCTTGGCAACTAATAATAAGGAGAAGGACCAGACCCCGTCACTTTTATATAATAGGTCCAAGATGCCACAGCTCCCCGAGGTCAGGAAAAGTCATCTCAGCATATCAGAGCTTCTGGGGCAAGGCTTTTAAAAACTTTTTTACCATAGCCCTTGTCATAGGTGCTGCCCTGTTTTCTCTTCAGGACTGAAGCCTCATTCCCCCACCAGCTGGGTTCTGGTAGCTGATAGTTCATGGTAATCCCTCTTTGGGAGTTTCCCTGGGCCAAAGGAAGCCACCTCACAAGGGTCACACCCCTTCCCCAAGCACAGCCACAGTGACTAGCTGATGCAGGAATGGAAAGATCTGAATCCCTTGCTTCAAGCAGGACAATTTAAAGGGCAGTTCAGCTTCAGAGCTCTTCACTTGGGCTCAACTGAGGGCCATTGTTGCGAAAACATTGTAGTTCATTTCTCTCTGTGCCCAAACCTGCTTTCCTCATACCCTTACAGATATTCCCAAGAACACTCCTACACATGAGAGATTTGGTGTCAGGAGTGATGAGAGGAAGCTCACTCTAAAATGGGATTTGAGAGGTGGATTACCCACTAGTTAGCTGGCAATCAGGGCCCCATCACTAGGGGGTAGTGAAATATGGACAGCCTCTGGCATACCATAGCCCTGGGATTATTAGACTTTCAAGAGAAAGAAAGCACAAAAAACAGATATTTCAAGGGTGGAAAAGTGGGATAGAATACTTTTATCTCCTGCAGCCAAATAGGAGATCAACCAGGGTCATGTCACAACATAACCCTGTCAGAGAAGTGCTGGCCTTCTGAGAGAGGAAGGGGACTATATCCCAAAGTTGTTGCAGGATCTAGCCAACATACGCTATTAGGATCCAGAAGAGAGCTATGGTACTGAGTCTTGAGGTACTGGATCAAGAGAGAGTGAGCCAAAGTTGAATCAAAGAGAGTGTATTGATTTAGGAACACTGTCCTGCAATGTAGGATTTGACATTCTGACAAGGATGCAAAGAGCCCATGCTGACACACAATTATGATAGCTCTCAGAAGCTTTAAGAAAACAATGGTCTGCACCAAGTCAAGTAATAATGGCAGAATTGCCATAGCAGATGGTGTAAGCAAGAGCCAAAAGGCTCAGAAAAATGGGCACTCTAGTCTGGATATTCTATGTAAGAAATGGAAAACCCCACAGTGATGATACTCCTAATCCCCGAGCCTGTGAATATGTTGCTTTACATGGCAAAAGGAACTTTGCAGATGGGATTAAAGGAAGGATTTTGAGATAGAGTGATTATCTTGGATTACCTTGGTGGGCCCAGTGTAGTCACAAAGGTCTTGATGAGGGAAGAGGGGAGCAGGAAAGTCCAAGAAGGAGATGAGATAACAGAAGCAGAGATCGCAGGGATAGGATTGCTGACTTTGAAGATGAAGAAAGGGGCCATGAGCTGAGGAATGCAGTCAGCCTCTGGCAGCTGAAAAGGCAGAGAAATGAATTCTCCCCCAGAACCTTCAGAAATGTATGCAACCTTGCTGACATCTTCATCTTGGCCCAGTGAGACCGATTTCAGCCTTCTGACTTCCAGAATTATAAGACAATGCATTTGTGTTGTTTTTAAAAGCTACTAAGCTTGTGGTAATTTATTATATAGCAAAATAGAAATCTAATAGTAATATAGACATGTATTGCTAACCTAACACATCTGCATTTACTGGCATTTGTAGCTATTGCATTTATGGTAATAGGGGCCAGTATCCAACCACTCCCAGATATCTTCTCCTGTAGTTACACTCCAGCATTTCCATACCAAAATATGTATTTTGTTGTGAATTATATTCTTTTTTATTCTTCCTTTATATACTCTTCCCTCTGGGTTCAAAATCCTCAAGATCTCTTCCCACAAATACCCCTCTGATTTTTGCTCTTATAGCTCAACAAATTCCTAAAGATCTTCTATTATATAAAGCCTTCTCTTCCCTAGTTTGGTTCCACACTCAACTCTCCTCCCAAGGAATGCTGGAATATAATTATGGTTATTGGCTGAGCAGCAGTGACTGGTGGGGCACACAGTATGGCTTTTTTCTGCAAGGGCACACACTCAGGGCAATAAATAAATAGTTTCTCGAAGCAAAGACAGGAGAACTACTCTGGAGACATAGGAGATCCAATGAGAAGCACATCATAAGGGGTTGCAAATTTAGGGTGTTCCTCAAAGTGTTCCAGATACTGTCATTCAAATTGCTGGAATTGTACTCTTCCCAGGTCACTGCCTTCACTCACATCAGAGACCTGGTAGAGCTATGAATCCACCTGATAACTACAATTCAGCAAGCAAACTTGGATTGGGTCAGACTCAAAGTCTGAGTTAGATTTTTGGGTATTTTATTACTACTGCTGTAAGAGAGAACATTACTTAAAAATCATGTTATAGAAAATCTTTTATTTTAATCTGTGCCTCGAGGTAAAAATTTAAGCATATGAGGTTTTTGTTCATGCTTTAAGTTCTATACTACTATCAGGAGTAGCTATCCAGTTTAATTAGCTGTTTCAGCCCTGCCGAGTCTGAACCCCTGGGTTCCTGTGTCACATTATGGACATAGATTCAGTGCATTTTCCATCCTTGCTACTCAGAGTATGGTCTGCAAACCAGCAGCATGGACATCCCCTAGAAGCTTGATAGAAATGCAGCATCTCAAGCTCCATCCTAGATGATGCTGAATTAGACTTGTGTTTTAACAAGATCCCCAGGATCTATATGCACATTAAAGTCTGAGAAGCACTTTATGCACTATGTCAGCCGGGTCAACAAGAGTAGATTCAGAGTTTAGCTTCTTACCATCTCCTGGTTCTGCATTCCCTGAGGTTTTCAGTTTGAATCCTCACATGCTGGCCCTAGCCTCAGCATATTCTATATCCTCTCAGATTTAGGCCTAGGAGGAATGGGCACTGTCCCCTCCCCCCCAGGAGCCCTAGAAAAAGGCTAATTACCTCTCAGTAGTTCAACTGGGTCACATATTATTTATGAATCAATCATTGGGGCCAGAGAATTGAGATACACTGACCATAGTTGTAGGCTCCAATGCAATAATAAGGAGTGACAACCAGTGAGAAATGCCCAATGAACACTGTTCAAGAGTAATTGATGGGATATCCCAAGAGAATATCTAGGGACTTGATGAGTATTGTTTTACCAGAAAGGCAAATAAATTCTGGGCAGACAAAACAGTAGTTGTGTACTATGCATTTCCCATTGAGTTTCTGTGATGGCTCCCACTGAGAGTGATTTCTTGTTCCTGGTGGGCTCCTCCCCATCACTGCTCAGTTTCAGACAGTGGTGGTTCCCCTCATTTTGTTGGAGTGAATCCTGAGTGAAGGATCGGTGCTGCAGGCCAACATGCTATCTTATTGCCTTTCTTCCCAGAATGAGTTGTTGGGGCTCATCCTTTGGTGCATGAATGGTCTCCTCTCCCCTGCTGGCAAACTCCTCTAAAAACCTGCAGATTCATCCTACACTCAGGAACTGCTCAGAAACATTCTGCATTCCTCTACTTAGACCTACCTACAGCTGAATTTTTTTATTTCAGGAGTTTGCCTTCTCCATGACCAACATTCCTTTCCTGATATGTAACTAAATGAATAGGGGCCCCAAGATGTTGGCTTTCTTCTGGGTTTTTAACTTTACAGCCTGTGAGTGACCTAGCTTTTAGAATGTTAGTACCCTCATGTTTGTGATTTTAGGCTCCCAGAGAAATAACCCAGAAATAAAGGTTATTATCACCTTAGCAAACACTTTTTATTCCTGTATATTCCCTCAACCCACCTATGATAGTATATGCCACTCTGGTGGCAAGTTCCCAGGCTGACGAGCAGCATCCCATCACGAGTGCTTGTACCACTTCTTCACTTTTATGCCTCAGAGCTTTACTGACACACAGGTAGGGCAACTTAAAATCAAGAGACTATAGTCAGTAGGTAATGACCCAAGTCTCCCATTTTTCAGAGGAACATTTCTGAGGCATGTTCTACCAGTTTCTTAGAGGTTCCCCCATGGGATAGAGCCCAGCTGCCCTCAGTAACCAACACAATAACACATTCTTTGTAGGGTCTCTCTCTCTCTCTCTCTCTCTCTCTCTCTCTCCCCCCCCCCTCCCTCTCTCTCTCTCCCTCTCTCCCACTCCTGCTCCCTCCCTCCCTTCTCCTCCCCTCTCCCTCTTTCCCTTCCTCCCTCTCTTCATGTTCCTTTGCCTCTGCTTCTTGGGGGTACCTCCCAAATAAACTACTTGCATCCCAAGCTCTTGCCTCAGCCCTGCTTTGGGGAAACTAAAAATTGGGACACCAGATTCTTGGACCAAATCTACCCTACGACCTGTTTTTATATAGCCCACTAGTGAGCTAAGAATTATTTTCACATTTTTAACTGGTTGAAAAAAAATCAAAGGAATATTTTGTGACACATGAGAATTATATGAAAATCAAATGTCAGTATCTATGAAGCTTTATTGAGACATAGCTATGCCTAATAGTTTATATATTATCTGTGGCTGCTTTTGTACTTCAATGCAAGGTTGAGTAATTGTGACAGAAACTGTCTGGCCTACAAAGCCTAAAATTATTACTGACTCCTTACAGTGAAAGTTTGCTTACCCATGATCTAGGCAGTAAGTGTCACATTAAAATCGAATTATAACATTATATATCAAGTATAGACTAAACTCTAACCTTCTGTATTACATTAAAATAATTTCTTTCAGAATTTTATTTTTATTTCAGAATATTTTAGACACTTAAAAAAAGCTTAGCAGATATTCTTCTACCTAATTATTATTAATAAAACTTAGTTTTTAGGCCTCAGACTAAGAGGTAATGTTGTAGGAAACCCTCTTCCAGTTACATCTACAGAATATAGAGTTTAATGGGCAGCCCTGGTGGCTCAGTGGCTTAGAGCCACCTTCAGCCCAGGGTCTGATCCTGGAGACCTGGGATCAAGTCCTGCGTTGGGCTCCCTGCATGGAGCCTGCTTCTCCCTCTGCCTATCTCTCTCTCTCTAATAAATAAATAAAATCTTTTTTTAAAAAAAGAATATAGAGTTTAAAAATCCGAAAACTATTTCAATATTTAACATTTACTTCTTAATCTATTTAGTACTTGACACATAGTAGGCAGATAGAAACTATTTAATAACAAACAAAAGATGTCCATAATTTTCCAAGATACTAAGTAGTTCTCATTTCATATTAGAAATGAAATTACCTTGTTATAAAGACAAGTGTTTCATTTTGTAAAATAAGTGGTCCCAGGCCACAGGGAAGCAAGCTTCCATTTTATGGTTGGCCGTAATCACAGTTCAAAGTCATTTGATCTATTCATGTATTTCTATAGCATGAAGCCCCTTTGTCCACAGAAAGTAATCACCACCTAAGAATTTTTCATTTCCCTTTATTGCATTGTGCTGTACTTGCAAGTTCCCCATTATTTAGTAATGTACTTGGAAAATGTCCAATAATTTACATTTAGTATCAACTAAGGTTTATTCATGTAACCAATTCTATTTTATGTGGAATGCTCTCCCTTACTGGAAAAATTGTTAATAGTTTTCTGTTGCTCATGGGCTACATCCAAATTCCTGAGTTAGACTCATCCTGGGTACAGTCTATCTCTCTGACCATATCTTCCACTATCATCCAGTTAGATGTCCTCTTACTATGAGAAGCATCTCCAAGCTCCCTAGCC
Source organism: Canis lupus baileyi (assembly GCF_048164855.1). Lineage (NCBI taxonomy): Eukaryota > Metazoa > Chordata > Mammalia > Carnivora > Canidae > Canis > Canis lupus. Next base: position 114,130,510 of record NC_132876.1, read on the forward strand.
TCCAAGTTACCTCCTCTTTTGCATTAGGTTGCCCAGAAGCAGACTTGGAGATGAGGCTTTATGTGCAAATGATTTCTTAAGGAAGTGTTCTCAAGAGAAAATGATGAGGGAGTAGAGTAAGCAGGATAGGTAAGAGTGTGATTGCAGGTAAGGTCCTTCAAGTGTCCTTCAGCCTGATCCCACAGGGGAACTCTGGAGTGGCAGTCACTGCTCAGACCTTGTGTTGCCTTGAGGAACAGGACCTAGACTTCTATACACTCATGGCCCTGAGTTATTGGCTGAGGGCTGCTCAAGGGCATGTGGGCACACTAGCTGTAGGCATCTAATGGAAACTTTGGAACAAAGTCATAGGTACAAGATGTTACAAGCAGAGGCACACCAAAGGGTGTATAGAAGCAGTAAGAGAGTCTTAATTCCTATCACATTATTTTCTCTAGCATATGCTTGCTGTGTGGTATGTATCACCTTCCACTTCCAAATACCATTGGGAAGGGAGAGCCCTGGGAGTGAATCCTGGCTTCCTCCCATACCAAGGGACCTTAGTCATATGTCTAAACTTCTTAGTCACTTAGATTGTGCTTCTTTACTTTTTTTTTTTTTTTGAGAGAGAGCACCCAGAGGAGGGGGAGAGGGAGCGAGAGAATCCCAAGCAGGCTCCATGCCCATTGTGAGACCAACACAGGGCTTGATCCCATGACTCTAAGATCATGACCTGAAATGAAACCAAGAGTTGAACACCTAACTGACCGAGCCACCTAGGTGCCCCTAGATTGTGATTTTTTAAGTGAGCATAGTACTACATACCTCAGGATTGATTATTCTGCAAATTAAAGAAGATACCTGGGAAACTAGTCCAAGATAGGTCTTCCATACATGTCAAATTTGAAATCATCCCACTTTGTTAGTCTCTAGCAGTCCCTTGCTCTCCTGGCCATAGTCTAGAATTAGTCTCTATTGTATGACACAGTGGAATGAATTATGAGCTTCTCTATTTAGTATAGTCAAGAACCATTACAAATGATGCATCCTGCCCTGGTTGGGTTAAGCAGGAGTTTTCAACCTCCACTGACATTTTAGATTCAGTAATTCTTTGTAATAGGATGCTGTCTTGTGCATTGTAGGATGTTTAGCAACATTCTTAACCTCTACCCAATATATCCTACTAGTATTTCCCCAAGTTGTGAGAACAAAAAGTATCTCCAGACATTGCCAAATATCCCCTAGGGAGCAGAATCACTCCTGGTTGAGACCAGTGGTTTATTTATTTTTTTAAAGATTTTATTTATTTATTCATAGAGACAAAGACACAGGCAGAGGGAGAAGCAGGCTCCATGTAGGGAGCCTGATGTGGGACTCGATCCCGGGCCTCCAGGATTATGCCCTTTGCTGCAGGCGGCGCTAAACCACTGCACCACCGGGGCTGCCCAAGCCCAGTGGTTTAAATAAATTCCTAGGAGCCTGTGCAGAATTGATTTAAATCTTGGAAACCATGTAGGAAAAAAAAAAAAAAAAGGAAACCATGTAGGTTAACAGCAACATCTTTAAAAATTTTTTTATCTAAATTCCATTTAATTAACATATACTGTATTATTTGTTTCACAGGTAGAATTCAGTGATTCATCAGTTGCATTACAACACCCAATGCTCATTAATTACTTCAAGTGCCCTCCTTAATGCCCATCACTTAGTTACCCCATCCCCCCACCCACTGCCTCTCCAGAAACCCTCTGTTTGTTCCCTAGAGTTAAGAGTCTCTTATGGTTTGTCTCCCTCTCTGTTTTCATCTTATTTTATTTTTCCTTCCCTTCCCCTATGTTCATCTGTTTTGTTTCTTAAATTCTACATATGAGTGAAATCATACAGTGTCTTTCTCTGACTTATTTTGCTTAGCCTAATAACCTCTAGTTCCATCCATGTCATTGCAAATGGTAAGATTTCATTCTTTTTATGGCTGAGTAATATTCCACTGTGCATATATACCACATCTTCTTTATCCATTCATCTGGGCTCTTTCCATTAGTTTGGCTATTATGGACATTGCTGCTATAAACATTGGGATGCATGTGCCCCTTTGAATCACTATATTTCTATCCTTTGGATAAATACCTATTAGTGCAATTGTTGGGTCATAGGGTAGCTCAATTTTTAACTTTTTGAGGAGCCTCCATACTGTTTTCCAGAATGACTACTCCAGTTTGCATTCCCACCAACAGCCTGAGGGTTCCCCTTTCTCCATATCCTCACCAACACCTGATGTTTCCTGAGTTGTTAATTTTAGCCATTCTAACAGGTGTGAGATGGTATCTCATTGTGGTTTTGATTTGTATTTCCCTGATGCCAAGTGATGTGGAACATTTTTCATGTGTCTGTTGGCCATTTGTATGTATTCTTTGGAGAAATGTCTGTTTATGTCTTAACAGCAGCATCTTTTAAATGCTCCTTTCTCCCTTTTTTAAAAAAGATTTTTTACTTATTAATTTGAGAGAGATGATGAGAGAGTGAGAGAGCAGGAATGGAGAGAGAAGAAGAGGGAGAGGGAGAAAAAGACTCCCTGCTGAGCAGGGACCCTGATGCTGGGCTCAATTCCAGGACCCTGGGATCATGACCTGAGCCAAAGGCAGAAGCTTAACCGATTGAGCCACCCAGGCGCCCCCCTCCTTTTTAAATAATAGAATTTGTATGCATTTTTTTACTTTGTTTTGGACATTCACAAGGTGAAAGGGATGAATCTCACATGCTCCAAATGCAAGAACTTGAGGAGCCATGCTTTGAGCAGCTCAGAGACCCAGATAGATGTCTCACATATGTCTTCTCTCAAGTCTCTGAAGGAATCAGGATCTGAATGCAGACTGCCTTGCTCAAAGGAAAGCAGCCATTGAAAGATTATGATATTGGGTAATAATTGATTGTTTTCTTTTTTAAAGATTTTGTTTATTCATGAGAGACACAGAGAGAGAAGCAGAGACATAGGCAGAGGGAGAAGCAGGCTCCCTGAGAGGAGCCTGAAGCAGGATTCGATCCTGGGACCCTGGAATCATGACCTGAGCCAAAGGCAGACTCTTAAGCACTGAGCCATCTGGGTGCCCCAATTGATTGTTTTCCATGTAACATTTTATTTGGGATGAGAGGAATAGAATGAATGTTATTGGACAAGATAGGATGTGCCAATCTCTTATTTAAAAGGAAAGATTAACATTGTTTTGGGAATATGATGCTAATGAAGCATATTTAGGAGCCAGTATTTCCATATAAAATGTTGTCCAGTAATCTTATCTTTATAAGACCTATGGGTTCTGATTTCAATTTGTTTCAGTCATCCTTGTCAAAGAGAAAGCCAGCCTAATTGAAATCATCAAATTACTATAATTGTGACTATACTAATCTAGTAATTATCCCCTGAATTCAGTCTTCAACGCTGAATATTTATATCTCTATTAGGAGCAGATAGAATTGAAAAAATATCAAGTTTTGCAAATCATAATCTCAGGAATTTGAACTGATAGGAAGACGTTACTTTTCCATCTTAGAAAAATAATTGGCTATTTTCAAGCTCACTGGAAGTCTCTCAGCAGGTGCCCTCACAAGTAGATCTGTGAGAAAAATCACCTCATTTACACTACGACAGACCTTTATTCAAGAGGTACAAAATTCCAGCTATAAAATAAATAAGTCACTTTACTTAAGTATAGTAAAGCACAGAGAATTTAGTCAATAATATTGTAGGAACTTGGTATGGTGACAGGTGGTAACTACACTTATCATGGTGAGCATTTTGAAATATATATAAATGTGGAATCACATGTGGTACACCTGAAATTAATATATTGTTTGTCAGTTATACTCCAATTAAAAAAGAGAGAGGGAAGCTGTTGAGGAGCTTCTGGGTTGGTGAACACATGAAGGTGCAGGAAGAATGGTGCACTCAGGACATGGAAGCTCTGGGCCCTTTCCCCTCATACCTTGCCCTCTGCATCTCTTTCACCTGCTGTTCCAGAGTTATATATCCTTTTATAATAAACCAGTAATCTAGTAAAAAGAGAGAGAGAGAGAGAGGCTTTTGAATCTTCAGGATTTTGGTTTGTAAACCTTTAAGTGTTTCAGCATTATAATGATTGATTGGTTTTATTTTTTAAACCTGCTTTTAGATTCAGTGGGCCTACAGGGGTCCTGAAACAACCCATTCTTGGTATGTGGTAAAGCAGAAATACCCACAGAGATCAGCAAAGCCAGTGCTGTCTGAGCTATTTCCCTCTGGGCACCTTCCAGTTACTCTGAGCCCACCTCACATGGATAGCCAGTAGTCCTTCTATCTTTGGTCCGTCTTTCTGCTTCTTCTTCCAGTCTGTTCCATCAATTTCATCCCTTTGATGGCCTAAAACCCCACACAATGTGGCCTAGATGACAGGTCTTCACCTTTTGTATTAGCAAACTTCATTTGCCCAGAATCTGTACTCTATTCAGAGCTGCACACCTACAAGGTAAACATCCACCTCTCTTGCTAATATTGGTCAGTCCTCACAGATTTACTTTGATTTTTTTTTCTTATGAATAACTATTTTAGTTTGGTTAAGTAGTTGTGAAACTTTATTTTAGCAGCCAAGTTTTCCCTTGAATAAAAACAGCTACGCAGTCTCTGTACATGAAACAGACATGCATCTTATTCCTGGAGTAGTGGGGCTGGGGCCCAGCGGCCCTCTTGTCTGGTCTTCACAGGTCCCTTCTAAGTTTAGGCACTCCATAGACTGGAGCTTTCTGTTCAATATTCTTTGTGAATGACTGGTCTAGTTCAACGTTCTTATTTTACAAGAACTTAGGCCCAGAGAGTTACAGGCACAAGTTCAGCATTTTATTGCTTGTTCTTGACAGGGCCAAGATTTGAACTGGCCTGGTGCTTTTCTCCAGTAGCCCTCCCAACCATCCTGGCCAGATGTCCAGCAGATGTTTTTAATAACTTGAAGGAAGTAGGCATTTTCCCTAGGATCGGTCTCATATACTTGCTTTTGTCATTGTTGATGAGCTGAAAAGCCCTCTGGGAAGACTCAACATCCAAGAGGATGGTGTGCCACTTCTCACATCATGAGGATGTGAGAACCCCTCTTTTTCTCATTTCCACTTTTCCTGCAATCTCAGAACCCTTGACACCTCCCTATCTCCTCACCATCCCAGTGGTTTTGAGAGCTACCAGGGCATATAAAATGTGCCTGGAAACAAATCACCAATTGTATTCCCCTTGTCCTGATGATCCCCAGCAGGTGTGCTGGGCTCAGGCTCTGCATTCTCCTGGCTAAGTTTATGGGCACTAATGACCTGTCTGCTGTGTAGTGCTGCTCTTGCTTGGAGAGCTGGTGTGGAGTGGATGGACAACCTCTCTTTTCTCTGTCATCCTCTCTATGGAGCTTTAGGGAGTTTTTAATGATTGTGACCAGGAATACTCCATTAGAGTTGGGGAGATTTCTGGCAGGCTGAACCCACTGAACCCACAGATGTTCCCAGACACACTCAGTTCCCTTTGGTGGCTCCATAGAAGCTCAAGCTGAGACTTCGTTATGCTATAAGAAGTGATTCCCAGAGCTTAGGATGTATCTACAAGTTGAACTCTTTTCTAACCCACTGAGCTGGTCTGAAATAGGTATCTCCTTTTTCATGCTGCTTCCTATCAGCACCAGGATTCCCAAGTGTCTGCCCAACATCATCTTCTGACTTAGTCTGGTTCTTTTGAGGTTCCCCTGCCCCACGCTGACTGGCCAAGCATGGATTATATTGAAAGGTAGAGTAAGGAGAGCAGGGGAAGGATTATCAGTAGGAAAATCTGCAGGTGTAGAAAAGAAAGTTACATTTTAATTAGTGTTAAATAACAGTTTGCACTTAACCATCAGAGTTGGGCATTGTTATTCTCTTAAGATTTCAATTTCTTTGAGAATACCATGCCAGTAAAATGCTGTATGTCCTTGGAGGAATTGATATTCACTGTCTTTAATGAAAGCCAGATATTTGTGACCTTATTTTTCCCTTCATGCCTTGGCTTCTAGGAACCTCAGATTCTAATGTGTGATGAAAATTGATGGCTTATATCAACCTCTATAGTTAGTATGCTTTCTCCCTTTTTTTTGTTCTGATTCTTCCCAGCTTTGCATACTCTTCTTTCTTTCTTATTCATTCATTTCTTTATTTTCCCATATGTACCCTCCTTCAAAACATTTGAAACAGATTATGGAAACTTACACCAAATGGTACCAAAATAAAAAGATTGGGTTAGAGGAATGGAAATTACAGAGTGGAAATAGAAAAGGGCCTTAAAAGGAAGTGTCCTAGTTTATAGACAATAAAGGGACATGGCCAGAGCTTTAGGAATCTGAGCCTTAGCTACCTGTGAAAAGATAGAAAAAAATATGTATTAGAACATTTGTACTTTTCTTTTGGGTTATATACTTTCCATGAATCACAGGAAAGTTTTCACCACTACCAGGTTATAAAGAAATTTGCCCATTTTTTTTTCTTCTAGTACTTATAATACTTCAAAATTTTACCTTTAAATCATTGATCCATTTAGAGTCGATTTTGCTGCACAATGTAAAGTGTAGTACCAACTTCTTTTTCCACGGGGCTATCCAATCATCTCTACATTTCTTAAAAAGTCAATTTTACCCAACAGGTTTGAAATGCCCCTTCTATTATATGCTAATTCCCATGTGTATTTCTATCCTATATTTCTAGGGTATTCTGTTACATTAGCATTTCTAGTTGTACACTAGTTCCATAGCTTTAAATTATTGTGCCATTATAAATATATTTTAATATTCAGTAGGGCTTATTCTTCGTTGCTTTTATTATTTTTCAGATGTTTGCCTAACTATTCTTGCCTATTTTATTATTTAATTTTACAATTAGCTTTCCTAGTTCTAGACAAAAATATTGGCATTTGTTGGAATCTCACTGAATTTATGAAATATAATACAGAATTTTTAATGGCTACTTAATAGTCTTTCATATTGAAATACCCTAATTTATATAACCATTCTACTATTTTGGTACCTTTAGGTTGTAGGCATTGATTGTTTTGTCCAGTCATTTTTGTCTTCTTTCTTTGGGGTAGTTGCTCTTTTCTCAGTCTAATCATATGACTTGGTTGAGGGCCATTAAACAAAGAGCCTCATCACATCCTGGTAGTTGGTTCAACATACAGATAGGTGACACAGGCTGATCCAGTTAGACTCTTTCCCTGGGATCTCTTTGAATTGGGAATTTCATTGTAGAACTCTGAGGTTTTTAGCCTAGACCTGTAAGCAAGGATGGTTTTGTTTCATGGAGAACATAGCAAGAAAGAAAAAGGCTGATATCTATAGAGTGTTCTAGTGACATGGATGTCCTACTTCAGGTATCTCTAACTAGAATCACACTCTTGCTGGTTATGAGCACTAAGAATCACATTTCGTAAAGATAGTGCCCCTCCAGTTTAATTAAGGTATAATTGACAAAAATTATATATATTTAGGATATACAATGTAATGATTTACTATATGTATACATTATGAAATAATTATCATAATCAAGTTAATGAACACATCCATCACTTCACATAGTTACCATTTTAATGTTTGTGTTTATGGTGGGAACACTGAAGATCTATTTTCTGGGCCCCTGGGTGGCTCAGTTGGTTAAGCGTCTTCCTTTGGCTCAGGTCATGATCTCAGTGTCCTGGGATCGAGCCCCAAGATGGGCTCCCTGTTCATTAGGGAGCTTGCTTCTCCCTCTGCTTCCCCCTCCACTTCTATACTCTCTCTCAAATAAATAAATAAAATCTTAAAAAAGATCTATTCTCTTAGCAAAGTTCAAGTATACAATCCAACATTATTAAGTATAGTCACCAGGCTTTACTTAGATTCTCAGACCTTATTCATCTTATAACTGAAAGTTTGTACCCTTTGACCAACATCTCCTTATTTCTCCCACCCTTTATCTGCTGGAAACTACTATTCTATTTCTGTTTCCATGAGTTTGACTTTTGTGGAGTCCACATACAAGTGATAATATACAGTATTTCTCTTTCTGTCTGGTATATTTCACTTAGCTGATACCCTCCACATTCATCCATCTTGTCACAAGTGGCAGCATTTCCTTATTTTTATGGATAGGTAATATTCCATTGTGTATATATAACACACTTTATTTATTCATCTGTCAATAGACACTTAGGTTGTTTCTATATCTTGGGTGTTGTAAATAATGCTGTGAAGAACATGGGAGTGTATATATCTCCCCAATATACTGATTTTGTTTCCTTTGGATATATACCCAGAAGTGAGGTGGCTAGATCATATGGTAGTTCTATTGAGGAACTCTCCTAATGTTTTTCATAGTAGCTGCACCAGTTTTCATTCCCAGAAATACTGTACAAGCTTTCCCTTTTCTTTATATCCTCACCAACATTTATTATCTTTTTGGTAACAATCATTCTATCAGGTGTGAGGTGATATAAAAATAATTCTAATTGAAGTAGTACTGAACAGTATAAAAGTTGTTTTCACTTTTTTCTCCCTCCCTCCATGCCTTTGTTTAGATGTGAGCATCTTATTGAGCATTGGATATCCTCTAAATTTCACTTATGCCCTTTCTACCGGTATCTTATTCTGTTCCTTTCTGCATCCTGCATTAGCCAAACTGCTTTAGGACTACACCTTTGCCTTCCTTGCCTTTTAAACCTCTTTTGTGACTCCTAGGTCCTCCTATATTCTGATTTGAATAGCGCTATTATGATACTTCACCATTCATAAGAAGCATGTTCAGAGCCTTCACAGATCCCCACTTCTGCTAAGAGTAAATGCTTGTTCATGTTTTCTTCTGAGCTGAAGTTTTTGCGTAAGACATGGATATATCCTATATCATGGATGGTTCTTCAACCATCACTGATGTTTTTGGTTTCATTTGATTCCTGTTTTTCATACTTTTTTAACCCCTTCATAAATTATTATATACTGTATAAGATTTAAGACAAATGGAGGTTTGTCAATGAAAACACACATGACCAGCTAGTTTCACACATTAGCCCATGCATCCTTCACCTGTCCTATGGTGTTGTGACAACTGGTCTTTAAATGTTTGCCTGAAGAAAATGACCCTTTATTAGAATTATACAAAGCTTTGATCTAAATCAGCAGGGTTTTGCTTTATTTTTTCCTGTCTTTTTTTTCCTATTTGCATTCATTATTAACTCAAAATTTTGTTTTTATTTGAGGGAAGGACATACATCTCATTCCTCCTTCATATCACTTCCAGGTGCTTACAAATTTATTTAATGGCTGAATGAATTTCTTATACACAGTCTTTCGCAAAGTACCTGGCACAGTGAATCACTCAATAAAAATTTATAGAATGAAGTATGAATATATGAATGAATATGGAATGAAAGTATAGAATGGATCAGTGTACTAAGCGTTTTCAAAGTAGAAATGTTCTGAAAATCAAAACCACAATGAGATACCACCACACACCAGTGAGAATGGGGAAAATTAACAAGGCAGGAAACCACAAATGTTGGAGAGGATGCGGAGAAAAGGGAACCCTCTTACACTGTTGGTGGGAATGGGAACTGGTGCAGCCACTCTGGAAAACTGTGTGGAGGTTCCTCAAAGAGTTAAAAATAGACCTGCCCTACGACCCAGCAATTGCACTGCTGGGGATTTGCCCCAAAGATACAGATGCAGTGAAACGCCGGGACACCTGCACCCCGATGTTTCTAGCAGCAATGTCCACAATAGCCAAACTGTGGAAGGAGCCTTGGTGTCCATCAAAAGATGAATGGATAAAGAAGATGTGGTTTATGTATACAATGGAATATTCCTCAGCCATTAGAAATGACAAATACCCACCATTTGCTTCAACGTGGATGGAACTGGAGGGTATTATGCTGAGTGAAATGAGTCAATCGGAGAAGGACAAACATTATATGGTCTCATTCATTTGGGGAATATAAATAATAGTGAAAGGGAATAGAAAGGAAGGGAGAAGAAATGGGTAGGAAATATCAGAAAGGGAGACAGAACATGAAGACTCCTAACTCTGGGAAACGAACTAGGGGTGGTGGAAGGGGAGGAGGGCGGGGGGTGGGGGTGAATGGGTGACAGACACTGAGGGGGGCACTTGACGGGATGAGCACTGGGTGTTATTCTGTATGTTGGCAAATTGAACACCAATAAAAAAATAAATTTATTATTAAAAATGAAAAAGAAATGTTCTGAATACCAGAGTGTTAGAGCAATCTGATTTGTCAGTATAACAGAATTCAGATGGTCCCTGACTTATGACGGTTGACTTGCAATTTTAAACGTTATGTTGGTGTGCAAGTGATACACAAGCTTTACTTGGAATTTTGAATTTGGATCTTTTCCCAGGCCAGTAATATGTGGTACAATCCTCTCTTGTGATGCTGAGCAGGGCAGAGAGCTACAGTTCCCAGCCAGCCACATGATCATGAAGGCAAACAACTGATACACTGACAACCATTCCGTCCTCCTACAACCATTTTGTTTTTCTCATTCAGCACAATATTCACTGAATTACATGATATAGTCAATACTTTATTATAAAAGAGGCCTTGTGTCAAGATGATTTTGCCTAACTGTAGCCTAATGTGTTCTGACCACATTTAAGGTGGACGAGGCTAAGCTAAGATGTTCAGTAGGTAAGGTGTAGTAAATGCATTTTTACCGTATGATATTTTCACCTTATTAGGGTTTATCAGGATGTAACCCTGTCATAATTTGAAGATTGCCTATTTCTCTCTCTCTCTCTTTTAAATTATAAAGCTACTTTTAATACTTTGAGGTGAGCCCCACAGGAAAAAAAAAACACTGGGAAGAAGTAACTGTCACATACACCCCAAAAAAGGAGACTGGCTCCCTGGGGAAGGAAGCACAAAAGGGACCTGCCGCAGACTCAGGGCACAGAGAATGCCATCGATGATGCTGGGACCTGTGAACACTGTAGAGAAAACTCAAGCATGGTGGCACTGGCTCTGGGAACACAAGCAAAGGGCAAAAGGATTGGACACGAAGCCACAAAGCTACTTGGGTTCCTCCTTCTTCTGTTTTGCCTTTTTCTGCTTCTACTGCATGATCTCCGAGTCCCTGGGGGTAGAGATGATGGGGCTCTCTGCTTGCGGGCAACAGCAGAAAGCCTGTCATCTCAGCACCTTCCCTTAACTCAGTCGCTCTGTGTTTTCATATTCTTCTAGCGAGTGAGCTTGCACTTTCTGTGGGTCATGGCAACAGCAGAGGCTCCAGCCTGCCTCTGTTGCATCCCCTCATTCTGTCCAGTTGTATATTTTTCTTACTAAGCAGGATTTCTCAACTTCAGCACTGATGACATCTTGGGTCAGATCATTCTTTGTCATGTGCACTGGAAGATGCTGAGCAGCATCCCTGGTCTCTACTCACTAGATGCCAGTAGCTTCCACCACCCATTTTGATAACCAAAAATGTCTCCAGCCATTGCCACGTGTCTGCTGGGGAAGGGGGTTGGTGACAAAACCGCCCCTAGTTGAGAACCACGGCTCTTAAGATCCTTTGCTTCGTTTCCTCCCTTCTCTCCAGCTACATGTTTAATAATGTGTAAATCATTTTTAAACGTCTTTCTGTTCCTCCAGCAGTAGAGTGGACCCTGGCAGATCTCAGTAGTCTAATGTGCATTTGTCATTCCCATCTTGGCTGGAGGAACCGCAGGACTTTATATTTCTAGCAGATATCACTTGCCTATCATTAGCATTTTCAGGCTGCATCTAGCTGTCAGGCTTTGTTATGTTGAAGCTGCTGTTGCCAACTTCAGTAAGCAAGAACAACAAAAAATGCCTTCTGACTTCCCTAACAAATAAGTCCTGTTTGACAGATTGAATTCACATAGATACTGAAGCATTTCATTAATAGATGATGAGCTGTCATTTCTGAACTGTCTTCTTACTCTTCGACGAAAGAAGGGGATTTGCTTCTTAAATGAGGGAACTATTCTTGACTATTGTGTCTCATGAAAGAGAGGCTAATTGGGCAGGGTAGTGGGTAGACAGTTTCCTATTGTGTTAGTCATCATTTACTGTGTAATAAATTACTCCCCAGACTTCCTGGTTTTAAGTAACAAGCATATATAGTCTCAGTTTCTGTGGGGCAGGATTTCAGGAGCAGCTGAGCCTGGAGGTTCTGGTTCAGGGTCTCTCCCAAGGTTGCAGTCAAGATGTCAGCTGTGGCCATAGGCAGAGGAAGTTTTGATTGAAGCTGGGCAGGGAAATCTGTTGCATCACATGGCTGCTGGCAGGTAGGGCTAGCAGATTTTGGAAAACAAACAAACAATAAATACCCCAAGGTGCCCAGTTAAATTTGAATTTCAGACAAATAACAGATAATTTTGCAATGTAAGTCTGCAGGATTTGGGACATACTTTTACTATTATTCATTGTTTATCAGAAATCCAAATTTAATTGGCATTCTTTTGGAATCTAGCACCCTGATTGGCAGTAGGTCTTAGTTCTTTGCCATGTGGGGTTCTCCAGAGGGCTGTTTCAGTATCCTTATGGCATGGTAGCCAGCTTCTCTGAGAATACCTACCTGACAGGGAGGTTAAAACTGCATTGTCTTTTTTGATACAGTCTCAGAAGTCACAGGTCATCATTTCTGCCAATTTCTATTGGTCACATAGACCAATTCTCATTCAATGTAGGGGATTACACAATGGTATGATCATAGAGTACCATCTTGGAAGCTGATTCCCACATCTGTATTGTGGGATTTGAGGGCTGCTGATAAGATCTCCCTCACTCTCCAAATATTACCTATTTGTAGAAGGCAGACTTCTAAGGCAATCCCTAATGAGTTATATCCATGTAGAATATGTTCTCCTTGAATGTGAGCAGAGCCTGGGACTTGCTTCTAGCCAACATAATAAGACAAAGGTGATAAGATGTCACTCCCTCAATTAGGTGATATTATATGGCAAAGGTAATAGGATTTCATTTTCATAATTCTTTTACATTATATGAGCCTCTTTTAGCCTACTAGAGTGAAATACTCTCCCTTGCTGACCTTGAAGGAGCTGTCATGTTGAGAGAACGGCTAGGTCTGTATGTGACATGATGGGTAGACTCTAGGAGTAGAGAGTGGCCCTTAGTTCAACAAGAAAGAGGGGATCTCCATTCTACAGTGTCAGGGAACTAAATTCAGCCAACAATCATGTGAGCTTGGGAGAGGACCTTGAGACTCTCAAAAGGAATGCAGCCCTGGTGACACCTTGATTGTACCTTTGTGAGACCCTGAAGTAGAGGACCGAGTTAATGTATACCCAGAGTTGTGATGCACAGAAACTGTGAGAGAATTAGTGTGTGTTGTTTTAAGCATCTAAGTTTTTGGTCATTTGTTACAAAGCAATAGATAACTAGTTCACCCTTCTATCTTTCTCACTGTATTGGGGCTGATATTCTCCCCTTGGGAGAGTATTATTAAATCTTACTACCTTCTCATGTCCTCCATTAAAATTTGTGCACTTTCACAATGTGCCTAAAAAGATATATAAAGCCAATTTGCAAAACTTGACCCAACAAGTAGTTGTAATTAAATGTGGAGAGTTGCTAAGAGAGGTGAACAACAGGAGACTTTGACTACATAGCAGGATAAGCTAAAATAGTCTAGGAATTCAGGAAAGCAAGAACACTTGCTTCACTTGCTTCTGGAGAAAGTGATATTGAAAGTTGGAAGAGCAAGAGTTATTTAGGCAAAAAAGGAGAGATGCAGAGTATGAAGGCAGAGAACTTTTTAAAAGTGTCAACTGTTGTAGTATTAACAGAAAGAGTGCATAAATCCTAAGTGTGCAGATTGACAAATTTTCACAAAGCAAAGCCCCGTGTAACTATTGCTCAGATCAAGAAACAGTATTACCTGCCTACCAGAAGCCTACCTATGTCCGATTCCAGAGAGGAGCTTGCCTTTCTCCTCTGCAAGGGTCACCCTGTCCTAACTTATAACATCATAGTTTGATTTTGACTATTTTTATACTTCATATACTTGGACTAATATAGTACATGCTCTCTGTACCTGGCTTTCCTCTCCAGTGTTATGTTTGTGAGATCCATTCATGTTGTTGCATCTAGCTGTAGTTACTTTTGTCTCATGGCTGCATAGTATTGCCTTTAAGAGGATACCATGTTTATTCCTGTTCGTGTGGATGATCTGGGTTGTTTCCCATTTGGAACTCTTGTATATAATGCAGCTATGAACATCTTTATCCATGGTTTTTGTGAACAATAGCATATGTTGAGTAGATACCTAGGAGTGGAACAGTGATGGGATGAAGGCACTAGATAGACATTTGAAATCAACAAGTGAGGCATCTAATGTGGCTTATAGGAAATCAAGCAATCTAGCATCAGTCTACCTTTCCAAGCTTTGTTTAGACCACTCTCTGAAATACAAGAGAGTGGTCTAAACAGATGCCAGAAAGGTAGATCAGTTCTAGATTGCTCACTGACCTGCAAGCCATGTTTAAGTTTGGACTTTATCCTGAGGGATCATTAAAAGGTTAAAGTGAGTGAAAGATAAAATTCATTTTTTTTTCAATCCTTAAACATTTATTTAACTCTAATTACTTGCTAAACACAATGCCAGACACTGTAGTAACACCAAAAATACCAAAATATAGTTCATATTTTCTGGCTACAATTTGAAGAATGAATTAAAAGGAAGCAAGCCTGATGTATGGAGACAGATTGACTGCTATTTCAGTAGTTCTGAACCACAGAAATATTTGATCTTATAAGGGTTTATTGACTCTGGTATTCGATGTTTTCTGAAGTGAAGGACCTTGCATTGAATCATTGTTTTTTCCTGGATCAGCCAGAGGACTTAACTGGCATTTTTCACAGAACTGAGGAGGCTGGAGGAGCTGCTGGTTTGCTTTTGCTGGCTATCAGGCACTCCTGTAGTATTTGCATACTCTGCAAGTGCTACTGTAAAGAAAACAAGAAAAGCCTGAGGGCCACTGTCCTAATGGGGCTTTTGACCATAGTAATATTGCTGGCTAGGGCAGGAAGCATGATTCCAACACTTACTTACTTACTTTATTTATTTGAGAGGGAGAGAGAGAGAGCGTGTGCTTGGCAGGGAGGGGCAGAGGGAGAGAAACTTCAAGCAGACTCCCTGGCAAGTGCAGAGCCCAACACAGGGCTTGATCCCATAACCCTGAGATCATGACCCGAGCTGAAATCAAGAGTCAGACTCTTAACTGATTGAACCCCCCCAGGTTCCCCTGATTCCAGCACTTTAATGTTAGAAATGCAAGCTCATACTTGGACCAAGAGGGCATCCTTGATACTCTCTATAGACACGTGTAGTCAACACACCTTCCTCCATACACTGTGATGCTTCTGTCCAGAATGGCCCTTTCCCCATGTCATGACTAGGCTTCCCCCATCACGCTCTCTTTATTCATCCCCACTGAGGTTAACTATCACATCTATACTGTGCACATGTTCATAGTGTCCCCTTGTTCACTCTCTTTATAAAAGCTCTCTAAATAGGTATGTGGTCATCCTCTCCAGCAAGGATTGTACCCGTCTGAGACCTGTTTCATGTTTATTTTTCATATATCCACCATCCACCTTCCACCTCCACTGTTTCCCAGCCCCTCATAATCTTTCTCACCACTCTCTATCCATTTACTAAATCATTTACTAAATGGTCTACCTCAGAAAACTCTCTAATGACCAGTTTTTTTTTTCTTTCCACACCTACTACTGACCTTCTACCTGTTTCAGGCACTTTGCATCTCTTGAATGACCCTAACTGAATGACTCCTATTGACCTCCTTGCTCACTCTCCCTACCCTACTTCATTTTTTTTCATATGTCCAGGAAGTAGTGGCTTTTTGATACTGTTATTCCAGCTACAATTAGGGTTCTTTACAGTAGCATTTGCAGAGTACACGACTACTACAGGAGTGCCTGATAGCCAACAAAAATAAACTAAAAGCTCCTCCAGCCTCCTCAGTTCTTCTGTGAAAAACGCCGGTTAAGTCCTCTGGCTGATCCAGGAAAAAACAGTGATTCATTGCAAGGTCCTTCACTTCAGAAAACATCGAATACCAGAGTCAATAAACCAATTAGAGCTGCTGAGACTGTTGCTGTTCATTCTACAAAACCTATGATCACTGATCTGGAAAATGATGAGATGCATGGGCCCAGGATAGACCCACTTTCCTTGGGGCTGGTCAAAAGAGACAGTTGTTTCTTAGCCCTCTAAAAGCTCAGTCTTATTTAAATACCTCCCTCCTTCAGGCAGTGATCCTACTTCTGTACTCACCTGATATGTCAGTGTATCTGTGTCTTTCTTCCCTCTTAAGATTGTGGTGCTTTGAGCCCAGGGATGAATTTTACTTTGCTCTGAAGCCTGTGCCTTTAGTAAATGCTCAGTGTTTGTGGAATGGATGGATGAATTTAGCAGTTATGAGAAACAACACATTCTCTTATTATATAGCTTAAAGCCACTCTTTGCATCCCATCAGTTTTGTGGAGAGGGGGGACAGATTTCCCACTGCAAAGGTCAGATAGATGTAAGACTGATTGAAATACATGGCATTGTCATTTGGCACTGAACACCCAGCAAGGTTCTTCTTGTTTCTCCTACTCCCTATGGCCCTTTTGGGAGACCTTCCAACTCTCTGAGGCTCCCTGTGACCTTCTTTATGTGAGAAGCCAGGAGAGGGGAATCTCATATAAGATCTAACTTGGGCTTCATATTTATAAAGCAATATCCCACATCCTATTTTATTGGAAGCTATGGACATGCTATTAATAAGAGAAAAAAGTCATCATGGGAGTGAGGAACTCTGTCATAGAAGCATATAAAAAAATGAACACTATCCAGCTGCCTGAATTTTAATCTGTTCTCTGATTCCAGATGTAGCTATAATAAGACACAAGACTACTTTACCTTGGTTTCTTTTTCCCCCCTTCTGTTCCTCTTCTGTATCTCATGCTTTCTCTTATGCACCCCTTTTGTCTCAGTATTGGGGCAACAGTAAGAATATGCTTTTAATGAAATACCTTTTTTTGGACTTAATGGTTTTTGTAGTTCATGAGGGTAGGAACATCACCTTTCAGAGGAGCAACATCTACCTAACTACATTGATAGAGCTCTTCTTAGGTTGAGATGAAAGGTGCCCCTGACTTTCTGCTTGAAGAGCCTTGACCTCACAGAGGAGCCATACCCCTTGTGGTAATAAGCTTATGGCCCATTGGGAGAGAGCAGTATAACCTTCCCAGTGTCCCACATTAGTTCTGCACAGTTAATTCCAATAATTCACAACAAGCCCTCACACTCTTAGGGAAAGACATCCCATTCTCTAGCTATGGTAACAATCAAACCCCCAAACAAGAATGAAAGCGGTCTTATCTGTCTTATCTGAAAGCCAGCCAATCAATGTCAGTCTCCCACTTTGACAATCATCTAATGGGAAGCTGCTGACTTTGAACATGTTTCCAAGACTGACCACTCCAATCTCTTTGACAGTATAACCTCAAAGCAAATCCATCCCCTAAATCAGCAGTTTGTTTTGTTCAGACAGTGTGCCTAGCGAGCAAAACTCTCTCTTCCTTACGTAAGAAATAAATTCAGGCTTTTGATTTCAGAAATCGTGTCATGGTCTTATTCTTTGTCAGTTTTCCATTACTTCTTGATGTCTGCATATGCCAGCATTACAGAGTTCAATCATCTTTGCTATATGTAATATATCACCTGAAGATGATGGTTGTGGAACATAAAGGTGTATCCATGCTATATATATGATGCTGAGTCTTATAGTTCTTGAGCATAAATAAAGGTACATTTTACATAGTCACAGGTTAAGAGAGAGACTGTGACTAAGGGAATTGGATAAGCATTTCATTTATCTAAAATTTAAACTCTTTTTGTTTTTGTAGTTTGAGTTTTTGGATTGTAGGTTAGACAGTTGAGTTTTCAAATTCATGGTCCTTGGGCCTAATTTAGCATGTGAATGTGCTCTTAAAAATACTTGAAGCAACATTTAGAGAGTCTAGAAATTTCACATTTCATTCTAAATTTCCATATTTTCTTGAAAAACAATGCTCAATTTGGGCATTCCTGGGCCTCCGTTGCTGCCTTGCAGTACTCAGTAGTGATGAAGTAGCTGCTGGTGCTACCTGTAAAATGGGCGCAGGCTCCCTTCTTTATTACAGTGTCAGGACTCTCTGTCACTGCCCAGCAGGGAAGAAGATCGTCAGTTCCCTGTATCATCTCTATCTTGTTCATCTTACCATAGGCACCTATTCCTCTGCACAGAATTCTCTGTCATTTAGTGTTTGTGAAAATTGCATTATAGCTTTGGAGAGTGAGCATTACAGTTCATGTATAGGCTTTTAAATTTGACCCCTTTGACCAATTTTTAAAAGTTAGCTTGTATTAAAAGCCCTTTTCCCTCAGTGGTGTGGCATCTTGATTTCAGATTCTTTCAAGGATGTAAATTTAAGTATTTGTACCTCATGATTTTGGGGGCTTTTGTCTTTTCTCCTCATCTCTTCCATTAATAGCATATTCTTTCTTCCTTAAAACAATTTCATCCCCTGTGTTTAGCTGCTATGGTATATTATAAAAATGGCCACAAATTATTCTTTTTCTTTTTTAAAAAATTTAATTTATTTTTTATTTGAGAGGGCATGAGGGAGAGAGCAGAGGGAGAGGGAGAAGCAGGGGTGGTGGGGCTCAATCCCAGGACACCGGGATCATGAACTGAGCTGAAGGCAGATGCTTAACCAACTGAGCCATCCAGGTGCCCCTGTTCTAATTTTTTCTATCCATGATCTGTGAGAGGGTTCTCCCACACTGACTCTGAGCTGGCCTTGTGACTTCCTTTGGCCAATGGGACATTAACAAACATGATGCAAGTAAAGGTTTGGAAAAAGTTTGTACATTGGAGCTTGCTCCCTTGCTGAGCTTCAGAACTGTGACCACCATCATGTGAATGAGTCCAGGTTGGCTCACTAACACAGATGATGAGAGATACATGGCTAAGTCATCCTTATCACTCCAGCTCATATTCATCTAACTGCTAGACACATGAGAGAGCTCACCCTAGACCATCCAGCCCCAGTCAAGCTGGCCCAAACCAGAAGAATCATTTAGCTGACCCACTCAATTGTGAGAAATGATAAATTTTTTGTTATAACAATTTTTTGTTTTAAGTTGCCAAGTTTGGGGTTAATTATATAGCAAAAATTAACAGATACAACCTAGATTAATGAATATTCTATTACCAAAAAAGACCCACATTTAAAAAAAAATGTCAATATCATGAAAGAAAAGAAAGACCAAAAAACTATTCAAGATTGGAGGATAGCAAAGAAGCATGAAAATCAAATGTAATATGTCATATTAGATTAGATCTTGGACTGTGTGGGGGAAATGCTCTAAGAGACATCGCTGGGACAATCAAAAAATTGGAATGTGGGCTGTGGAATAGATAATAGTATTATCTTGAATTTGATAATTATATTGTGGTTATGTAAGAAAATATCCTTGCTCTTGGGAAATACACACTGAAGTGTTCTGCGATAAAGTGGCATGATTTTTATAACCTACTCAGAGAAAAATACTAATAATGATATTCTATCTCAGAGGACAGATGATAATAATAATAATGTGCATGTGAGAGAGAGTGAGAGAGCAACTGTAGCAAATATTAAAAAGTTACCAGTCTGAGTAAAGTTATATGGGGGTTCTTTACACTATTTTTGTATCTTTAAGTTTTAAAACATTTCAAAAAAGATAAAAAGGAAAACTCAACAATAAGGAAATAAAAAATTAACTGATATAGCTTCTTTCAGAAACTTCCTAACAACATTATCTTAATACATTTGTTTTGGGCAAAAGGCAAGATACTTATTTATGTAGACGTCAGACCTTGGGGCTTATGGTTGAAATGGGACATGGGGAATAATGTTCATTTTATGCTAGATAGGGAAAAGAAAATCTGGATTTTTGTCTTGGTTCTGCAATAACTATCCTTACATTTTCAAGCAAGTTATTCAGTGTTCTTGGCCCCAATCTTCTTCCTAGATTAAAAGGAAAGGTAATTTGTTAAGGTTCCTACTGATGCTAGCATTTATAAAATATTTATAAAACGAAGCCACATGTGTTGATCAGTGACTTCTAGTGTTGTCATCTTAGCGACTTTTTGTTATTATGTGATAATTACATATGACATATATTTGTGGTTATAGGTAGGTGCCTCGTTAAACATCTGGATGTATAGTGAGCGCAGGCTTGAGTTATTATGTGGTTGCCCCTGCAGAAGCTAGGTTGTCTGGGATAATATTAGCTGAGAAAGATTTTTACATGATCATGGTGTTGGAAATTTCCACTGGTGGTCAGGGTAATTGATACAGATTATATGGATTGGGATTGGTAAGGATCAACCCCTTCCCCATACACATACATACATATAACCATAGCTCCCCAAGATGACACAGGAAAGAAGAATTATAATGACAGAAATGACAGGGTGGCATATGGAATAGAAAGACACATTATAATCTGGAAGACATGTAGTTGATTGCCCATAGGGAAGACTTGTATTTTTAGCAGCACTAAAACTTAGCCCAAATAAGAAGGCCTATGTCACTGTGGAAAAATGTCCTGGACCCTTTTGTTATTGTCAGGGATTTGGGGCGTATAACACAAAATGGCATTTTTAAGACAAGTGGTAGATATCTCTGGTTCTTGGTACCCTCCAGCCTTATTCTACCCTCACCATCTCTCCTCCCTCTCTATTCTCCCTCCCTGCTCCTTTTAACTCTTTTTCCCCCTTCCAAAGGCTGGTGGCACTCATGAGTAATGTTTAAACACGTTGGAAGTCTCTCAGGGGAAGGATGCTATTTTTAAAAACTTTTTTCATTGATGTAAGTGTACAGCTTAATGAATTTTCACAAACTGAATCTACTCTGGAACCAGCACCTCTCTTCTTCCAAAAGAGAATGCCACCTGCCTCCCACAAGCCATTCTCACATCTATTCCCATTCAATTGCATCTTCCAAGGGTAGCCATCATTCTGACTTCTTTAAAAAAATTTTTTAAAGATTTTATTTATTTATTCATGACAGACACAGAGAGAGAGAGAGAGAGAGAGAGAGAGAGAGAGAGGCAGAGACACAGGCAGAGGGAGAAGCAGGCTCCATGCAGGGAGCCTGACGTGGGACTCGATCCCAGGTCCCCAGGATCATACCCGGGGCTGAAGGTGGCACCAAACCGCTGGGCCATTGGGGCTGCCCCATCATTCTGAGTTCTAATGGGACAGATGAAATTTGTCTGTTTGGAACTTTATATAAATGAAATTGCACAGTAGGTATTCTCTTGTATCTTTTGCTTAATATCTGTGAGATACACCCATACTGGTGCACGTGGCTGTAGTTGTTCATTTTCATGGCCTTGTACTATACTATTTATTGCATGTAAGATATATAAGAGTCTATTTGCCCATTCTATTCTTAGTGGGCATATGTAATATTGTTCCATTTTAGCTATTATGAGTAGTGTTTCTTTGATCATTCTGGTACTTAACTTTGGGTAAATATGTATATGCATTGGGTATAAACCTGGCAGTGGAATTGCTGGGACATAAGGGATGCATGTATTCAGCTTCTGTAGATGCACTCAGCTTCTGTAGATGCTGTGAGGGCACTATTTTACAAGTGCCTTTTATAGGCCAAGAACTTGCCCTACCATCTCGATGAGTCTTCACAAAATCCTTTCAGGATCTTATTATTGAGCTTATGCTGTTGCCGAAGACACTGAGGTTAAATAAATTGTGCAAGGTCCATTATTGTTTGGGCTGGAGCAGAGATTAAAACCCAGCCTGACTTAAAAAAAAAACAAAAACAAAAAACAAACAAAAAAACAAAAAACAGCCTGACTTGACTTCAAAGCCTTTTTTTTTTTTTTTTTTTTTAATAATGCCTTCCCATAAGCTTCTGATCTCTGATTTAGAACCATGCTGGACTATTTTCATATGATTTAAGGATAAATGGCAGTGGCTTTCCAAGCAATGCTGTCTGTTTTATTGGTAATATTTCTAGCTATAAAAACCTTTGATGCATGTATTGCATGGAAATGCTAGCAAAATGAAAGGATGCAAAATGTTGTAAACCTGTGTTCTCTCTCTGTTCTGTGGTAAGGAAGAGATGGCTACCTATTCCCCAAAGGTTTGAACTGCTTTTTCATAGTGTGGAGTTGTTGCTGGCAAACCAGGAACTACATTTCATATCTTATTTGTATCTAGTGGGACCATATGACAGGTTCTGTTCTCACCACAGGAATGTGAATGATAGTGATGTGTGTCCTCTCTAGGGATAAGTAGTTGAAAGCAGGTGTTCCTACTTCTCTATCTTTTTTCTGCATGACAGACAAATACAGAGGATCCAGCATGGGCCTTTGAGCCCATGGTGATGCCTGAGCCATAAGGGAGTGTGGGATCCAGATCAACTGAAAGAGAGGAGAGCTACCTGCCAATCAGAAATGCCCATTTGGAGGTGGGTGGTACCTGGGTGGCTCCTTCGATTAAGCGTCTGCCTTCAGCTCAAATCATGATCCCAGGGTCCTGGGATTGAGCTCCGCATCAGGCTTCCTGCTCCGTGGGGAGTCTGCTTCTCCCTCTCCCCCCACTCATGTGTACATGGACTTTGCATGAGTGAATAATAAAGTTTTACTGTGTTAAGCTTCTGAGATTTGGGGTCTTATTTGTTACGACAGCTAGCATTACTTTAATATATCAGAGAAGTCTTCATGTTTATCCCACCACTTCCTTCTGCTTTCATCATTTGCATTCTGGTACTTCTTCCACAGCTGATAGATACCTTGAAGAGTTATCCCTACCTCTCCTTACTGGCCAGGATCATAGGAATTAAATGCTCTGCTTTGCAGGGTTTTGATCCTATTATCTTTGTGAATCATCTTCAGTCCTATTATTTATTGCATGTACTGTGACAGTGTTATGTAATTTTATGTAATTCAGCCTTTGAACTTCTTTGTTCTTTGTGAAGGAAGCCATTATGGAAAGAAGAAAAGGCTTTTTTTCATGGCAACAATGGAAAATTTAGTGGAACCTCTTTTTATATATAACCATGTATTTGTACAACTCTTTTATGCTTTTCAAACTCCAGCCCACACAGAAGCTTTGTGACATAGGACAGGCAGCTTTTATTATCTACATTGGGCAGTTGAAGAAAATGAAGTGCACAGAGGTTCAGTCACGCTGGACTAGAAGCCAGACTTGTGACTCCAGTCCACTGTCCTTTTGCCTCCTGTCTGATGCCCGGTGTCTGTGTCAGGAGTCTGTTTCAGGAGTCAGGAAATGATCACAGCATCCACTAACCACATGATGACAGGCTATTACATTTGAGATTCTTCAGTGTAGGTCTGAGGAATCAGTAATTTAAAGAAATCAGTGATTTCTCAAGAATTTCTTTAAAGTTGGTGTCTTGTGTGCTCAATTTACATGTTCATTCCCAAAGCTTTATTAGCCTATCATGGGGCTATGATGTACAGCTGTGTAGACTGAACACTATATAACTCTATCTGCCAGCTCATATGCTCATATAATGCAAATGCCACAAGGCCCACGTAAGGGTTTGGTGCATTCTAAGCACGGGTCTGAGTCCTGTATCTTTAGGTGTAAGCACTTCCTCTTTCCCTCCACTTCAAGACTATGAAACTAGCAAGTTTCCCAAATTCTTATGCCCATCATCTCTTCCTACCCACCCATTTTCCTATTTCCAGATTCACTCTGGCTGCTTGCCATAAAGTCTTATGCAAATGTTCCTTCCTTGGTTTGCCCCCTACCAAGATTTGTCTTTCTTTTTCTGCCTACTTCTCCTCTTTGTAGGTACCTTTTCTTTCCAAGGCTTCCTCATCCTCACCTTTCATATGAGTTTCAAGATGATTGACCAAACCATGGAGGTCTTGATTCTTAGGACCCCTCCCATGAGGTACAGTCCCATCATTGTTTGTCTGGCCTGTACCCCTCAAGTGGAATGCATTCCCTAATCCTACTCACTCTTCTAAGCCCTTCTTGAGCTTTCTACATTCAGGGTTATTCCAGCCTTTCTGATATTCCTGTCCTCTAAACATTGTCATGGGATGTCATGGAAGAGTTCTGTAGTGGGAATCAGAAGCCCTGGGTTCTGTCGATGACACTTACATGGATTCTATGGCCCTGGGCAAGTAAGTCACTTAGCTCTTCTAAATCTGTTTCCATTTCTAAAAAATGAGGGTGTTTGGCTAATGACCTCAAAGTTCCTTTCCAGACAGCAATTCTCTAAATTTATGCTTGATTAAACTGACGGGATCCAACCAAATTTTGGGCACATGCCCTATGTAGTTTTCCCATAAACACAAGCATATTCAGAAAGTCTTGGTCTATTTCCTGGAAGTAAGTACCTAAGGTTCCAAATCAGCTTTTGGGGAAATAATTAAGTCATGCATTTATTCCTTCATTAGCATATGTTTACTGATTGTATTAGTTATCTATTGCTACACAACAAATTGCCTTAAAACTTAGTGGCTTAATACAACAAACATTTATTATTGCATAGTTTCTGTGGGTTAGAACTCTGCTCATGGCTTAGCTGGTTCCCCTGGCTCAGAGTCTCTTACAAGACTGAAATCAAAGTGTTGGCCAGGACTGTAATCAACTCAAGGCTCAACTGGTGGAGGATTTGTTTCCAAGCTCATTTATATGACTGTTGGCAGGATTCAGTTCCTCATAGGCCTCATAGGTCTGAGGGCCTCAGTTCCTTGCTGGTTGTTGGCCAGAGTACTCCCTCAATTCCTTGCCACATAGACCTCTCCATAGGGCATTTTAAAACATGGCAGCTTGCTCCTTCAGAGCAAGCAAGCAATAAGACCCAGGAAGAGCGAGACAGAAGTCACAGTCTTTTGTGACCTGATCTTGAAAGTGACATCCCGTCACTTTTGCCTTATTCTCTTTATTAGTAGAGGCCAACAAATAGCCATCTGCTTTTTCCACGGAGTTGTGAGCTAATTGAAAAATCAGAAAAATAGGTGAGGCAGATAAGAGACTCAAAATGCCAACACCTCTTACTTAACACTGGTTTTCTGTTAATGAAATCAGATGTTCTGCACAAAAATGTTAAAGGAGCTCTTTTACAATTATTTTAAATGGGGAAAAATACAATTACAAATCAATCCAAAACCCCCAGCCAAAACCCAAACACATTAGAATGTCCATATTTAAGGAACAAACTCATATCATGAGATAAAATGCTTAAAATATTGTTTTGTTGACACCAAATAATTAATATGGTTGTTAACAAGCAGTTGCTTTGTCCACAGCCATGTCTTTCTTAGTGCCAGCAATATTCTAGCTATAAATCCCCTTTGTTGACACTCTGGAGCACTTCAAAATATCTATGTGTCCTTCTGATCCATCTAAACTTGATTTATTCTAAATGCCAATTGTATTAGGAGTGAAACTTGAGATGTTTCCCGCACACTCTTTTCTTTAAAAGTTTGTATTGATTTTTAAGGCATAAATGTAATTTTTTAATAAAACCCTCATTCCCCTGAAAAGTACTTAGGTGAAGTTTGGATATTAAAAGGCAAGAGGCATTTCCCTGAGGAAACATTAACTGAAGACACATTCTGTGTGGTATACGTGTGTTACTTTTAGTGTAAATAGTACTAATATTGGAAAATGTGATTTATTATCTGTGGGCGAGCAGGCTCTAAAATTCTGTGCTCTAGAATTAGTCAGACTTGTCTGTTGAGTCACAGATCGTGCTGAAGAACTGTGGGCTTTCCCTGAAGGGAATTGTTGAAAACATTTCCTCCATGGCAAACATTTCCATTATGTTGAAGATATATGGCAAGACCAGAGCACAACATGCAATTTTGGAGGATTGGCCATCTCCCAAAAGAGAGGAAGCCGGGGGACAGGGGTGCAGGGCAGGAAAACACCTTTAAACTCTGCAATCAGATTCAGTTATTTTTCATGACCACGTCCAGAGAGGGGCAAAAGGGAGCCAGAAGGAATACCCTAGTGAGGTCCCTCCACACATAAAGAAACCACCAAGTTTGGGAAACCAGACTCTTTCTACAAACCCTGTGTTGTAGGTTCTGACAGTTTCCATGCACGAGCCTCACAAGGGGGTTGCAAATCAGGTGCTGCTCTTGTTATTGCCTTCGTAGGCGAGGAAACTGAGAATTTAAGAGAGTAAGCAACACATCAAAGAAACAGGAATGGAAGGAACAGACAGTGACACACTTGAGACTTGAACCCAGGCCTATCCAGTGCTGAAGCCCGTATTTTCAACCAGAGTGATAATACCTTACCATTTTATTTAACTCTTGATTGTAACCGGAAATGAAATGTCACTGAATTTTTAGGTGGTGACATGTTGAATTTTGATGAATTTTAACTGCTAAAAAATTTTATCCACATTTGGAGGGTTCGTTTCCATCTTTGTCCAGACTAGAGGTTCCCCTTTACTTAAGTTAACTTCAGCAGTAGATGGATCTTGTCGGGTTTCGACCAGCATATTTAATTTCAAAACTTTAGAGATCATCCCTCTTTCATCCCCCTCCTGTCTCTTCTGTGCTCTGTAGCCAGAATTATATTCTGAAATGCAAAATCAATTCTGTCTCTTCCCTGTTTAAAACCTTGTAATGGTGTGTCATTACTTAGAAGAGAAATCCCAAGATCCTTTAAGCAGGCATGTGACTTTATCTTTTCATCCCAGCTTTTCTTTCCAGCCTCATTTCTCATTCCCATTCCAGAATAAGATCCAAGCATTTTAAACTATCTGCAGCTGGTATAGTTTCTCTGTGAAGAAGGACGTGAAATGCTAAGAGTTTTGACTGAATGATTTCATAAAAATGTAACCATAGAATCAGAGATGTCCAAAAGGCCTCAAATGCATTTCCAGCTGTTCCTCCTCGACCATTTGAAGTACCCCTTAATATGAGTTGTTGTTAAGACTGTTTCTTAAAAGGGATACCTGGGTGGCTCAGTCGGTGAAGTGTCTACCTTTAGCTCAAGTCATGATGTCAGAGTCCTGGGATGGAGCCCCATGTCAGGTTCCTGCTGAGCAGGGAGTCTGCCTCTCTCTCTCCCTCTCCCTCTTGCCTTCCCTCTGCTCATGCTCACTCTTTCTCTCAAATAAATAAATGAAATTTTTATTTAAAAAAAAAGACTGCTTTCTTTAAAAATCCAGAGTCCCCATTATAAGTCTCCAGGCTTTTATTGGGTTCAGAGGCAATCAGAAGCTTTCAGCAAAATAGTGGGTTGTGTGTTTGTGCGAGTAGGTAGGAAAGGGGACCGTTGAGCAGGATTCTGAACAACTTGTAAGGGAAAGAAGCTTGGGAGGTAAAAAGGCTGGAATAAAAAAAAGTCATCTCCTCATAGGGCTGGGGCTCAGTTCATTTTTAGTGTAAGGTTTGATATCCTCTTACCCCCTCAGTCAACCCACAGACTGGATGGAGCTAGGATACAGACAGAACTTTCAGGTTGATTCACAAGCTAGTGTTGCCACACTGGTTCATTAACATCTTGCTAAATCAGTCCCAGAGCCATTGAGAAAATTTCTGAAAGAGGGAACCAATGACAGCACATATTGAATATTACCTTGATGCCTCCCAGAATCCAGTAACAGGACCTTTTTGCCTATTTTGATGTGTGATGTTCAGATTTTCGCAGTCTGCACACCCTTACACATGAGCCCATTTTAATGATACTGGTGAGCTATAAAAAAAATTAGATCCATCCAAGGCTTTCCTGAGATCAATACCATAATTACATTTTAGACCCTCCAGGTATTAATCTACTTTCTTTCAGAAAAGCAATTCCATTTTCCTAGCATGGTCTCTTAAAAATAATACTACTTCTCCATGGCTCTTTTGAAATTTTTTCCCCTGAGGGAGAAGGAAAGGCAAGCTTTTCCTTTTCACCTTCACTTCTACAGCCTTTCTGTCTTTTAAACTGAATATTCACGGATGCTCTACAAAGACAATACACAGAAAAAGGGCAGATCTAAAAGTATTTTATAATATTAACAGCTTGGATGTAAGCTATTTCCAGTGCTGACACTCCTTGTTTTCATTATTTTATTTAAAAAATATTGTGTTATCAAAAAATAATGCTAGTAATATTTGTTGAACACTTGTTATGAGCTAATGATTGTTCTAAGCACTTGATGTGAACTGACTAATTTAAATCTCATTAGGACTTTGAAAAACAGGTACTCTTTACACATTAGGACTTCAGTGTGTAGAGAGTTTGGAACCTTTGCCCAAAGGCTCACTGCTAGTAAAGATGGAACCAAGATGGGATCCCAGGCAATCTCATCACAGCACCTTTATGCTCAACCGGTAAGCGATACCTAGCTGAATCTGTTTGTTCCTTACACTGAGCCATATGCCTGGAAGGCTGTACAAAATTAGACACAATTGGTGCCTGTACTGGGCTGAATACTGTTCTGCCAAAGTTCATGTCCACTTAGAACCTCAGAATGGACCTTATTTGGAAATAGGATCTTTACAAATATAATTAGTTAAGTTGACGTCATACTGGATGAAGATGGGCCTTATGAGGTGTCCTTATAAGGAGAGGGAGATCTGTAGACAGACACACAGAGAGAAGAAGGTCATGTGAAGATGGAGGCAGAGATTGGAGTGATGCAGCTACAAGCCAAAAAATGCCCAGGACTGCCAGCCCCCAGCAGAAGCCAAGAAGAAGCAAGGAAGGATGCTCCTCTAGAGCCTTCAGAGGAAACATAGCTCTGTTGACACCTCGATTTCATGTTTCCAGCCACCAGAGCTGTGAGAGAATACTTTTCTGTTGTTTTAAGCCACCAGGTTGTGATAATTTGTGACAACAGCCCTAGGAAACTAATATAGTGCCCTTAAAAGTTTCATAGGGGAAATGGATAAGGAAATGAATAATTTAAAATGATACAATAAAATCTACTAAAAATAAATATGTCAAATGTATATTTTATGTATCCAACATGATAGTTGTATATATACAACTGTATTTAAGTATATATCCAATATGATAATTTTTATATCGAAGAAGCAATATACCATGGTAGTGAAGAGCATGGATTGTGTGGAAAGACGGACTGAGTTTAAATTCTGGCTGTGACATTTTATTAGCTGTGTGCCCTCTGCAAGTTACTTTACCACCCTGTGCCCTGCTTTCCTCTTCAATAAAACAGCTTTTGGATATCTTTGACATTCGTAGTTTTATCTTCTTACAGCAGCCTTGAAAGGTGTGTAGATGCGGCAAATATCATCATCCTCATTCTCCGGGTATTGCCTAGATACACATAGCTAGTCCTCTGATGGCTGGGTTTTCCTCTGTGACAGTAACCAGTTCCTTAACTGTGCTAGCTTTCAGTTTCCTTATCCATAAAATGATGATGGTGATGGTGGTGATGGTTATCATGCACTGCAGGCCTGCTCCTTTCGAGGCTTTCTCATGGGAAGCCATTATTTTTCTTTATGACATTACAAGAGAATAAACCGAGGCTATGGGAGAAAGTTGCCCAAGGCCACGGTTCCTATGATCACAGGATAATCTGGCAGAGTTGAGGTGCAGCTGATTTGTAAACTGTACTGATGCTGCACATGTGTTAGTTGTATACAGTAAAAGTGCTCCTAACAGCTTCCTCCTACTGACCCGATTATGCCAATTTAAACTTTGTTCATCGCTTAAATCAGGAAAATGTTTTTCCTTTCTGTATTAGGCCGAAGTGAAACAATAAAAACTCTGTTGTCCCCTTTTACTAAGGAAGTTTGTTCAGACTGTCTCTCAATATGGTTTTCTTATATTTACTTTTCACTTGTCAGCTATTGATATTTAGATGATAATTTAAAATCACAATAGAAAAATTTTAAATGAAATTATAATAGTTACAATAGACTACAGAAGAATAGACTCTATTCATAGGTGATAGGTTCAGAATGACATCATTAGTGAAATAAAACATTAATTAAAGGTGGGTAGGAAAGGACAACTAATATTTACTCACTATCCAGTAAGTGGCAGATACCAATATAGTCCTTACCTACAATAGTATGAGGTAGACATTATTATATTCTATTTTATAATATCTTTAGTGCTAGGACATAAAGCTTTGCCCAAGGACACCTTACAAATATGAGACAGGGAGAATTTAAACTCAGATCTGATTCCACAAACTGTGCCTTTATAACTATGCCACCTGCCCTTCAGGAAGAATGGGCAAATAATCATGTGGAAGTAGAGTAATATAAAGGAGAGAAACTGCCCTTTCTAGCTTTCTCTACCAGGGATATATGGAAAAAAGCTCATGGGAGTACTTAGAAAGGAACCAGGATAAAATTCAGGGGATTTTGGTTTCTGAGCCCAAAGTTATATTAACATGCTGTGTGATATAGAGCATGTCACTTTAATGCTCTGGGTCTTGGTCCTGTTAAGGTATGATATTAATAGTTAAATAACAGTTAAGCATTGAATTTGAATTGTGATCTGTCAGAAAAATTACCTGCAACTTGGAAATAGGCAAAACAAAGGTTGCAGGTGCTCTTTCAGTGCAGTGCTGGGCCTGACATTGTATTGTCTGGCCTATTTTACCACTCCATGGAGACAGAGGTGAAATTGTCGAATTTTGTCCAACAGAAATGCAAATGATTTCTGTCTAAAGAAGAAATAATCCCAAAGGTTACTGGCTGTGGACCTGTTGGACATGAACCAGTTTTTTAAACAAGACTTTTATTTATTTATTTATGAGAGACACACAGAGAGAGGCAGAGGCATAGGCAGAGGGAGAAGTAGGCTCCTTGTGAGGAGCCCGATGTGAGACTTGATCATGACCTGAGCTTAAGGCAGACACTCAAACACTGAGCCACTCAGGTGCCCTGGACATCAACCAGTTTTGTGTCTAACTCTGGAAACTTATCCTGGTATTGCTTGTAAATACCTAACTTCTCAAATGCGCTTTGGACTGGTTTTATTTATTTATTTTTTAAAATTTTTATTAATTTATGATAGTCACAGAGAGAGAGAGAGGCAGAGACATAGGCAGAGGGAGAAGCAGACTCCATGCACCGGGAGCCCAATGTGGGATTCGATCCCGGGTCTCCAGGATCGCGCCCTGGGCCAAAGGCAGGCGCCAAACCGCTGCGCCACCCAGGGATCCCCTGGACTGGTTTTAAAATCTTACTGTTTTTTTAATCAGTTATTAAGTATAACTTTTGACATGCGTTAATTTTATATTTGCTGGAGAGTCATGATTTTATCTTTTTGAAAATTATGCTTTAAGAATATTTAGCCACAAAGCCTCAAGTCTACAACATTTTCTGGAATCTCTGCCTCTGCTTCCTCTAAGTGACACAAAAATGGACCTGGAAGTTGAGACTGCTACCTGGCACTTTGGGCTCCTCATGCCAGCAGACAAAGAAGGGGGTTACTGTACTAACTGGGGTGATCCATTCTGACTATCAAGGGGAAATTGAGTTGCTACTACATTAATGGAGGTGAAGGGAAATATGTTTGAAATGCCTGAGAAACCCCATGTCTTAGAAGGCCCCCATCTTCTGGTAAAAGTCCATGTGAAAGTACAAAAACTCAATCCGGGCAGGATAGCTAATATCCCAGACCCTTAAGGGTGTGTAGATAGGGTTTTTCAGAACTCACTTTGGAAAATGCTGATCTAATACAATTTCTTCATTGTTACAAACCCAAAACCTGCTTGAATTTTGACAGCAATTTTTATCCAACTGGCTGGTATTGGGTTGCTTACTTCTATCTCCAAGCCTCCTGTGTAAATACTCAATTAACTCCTTAATAAGTATTAACTATTCAGTATTCAATCAACAAATACTATATTGATTAGACACCTACTAAGTGCCAAGCACAGATCTAGAATTAGGGAATACAACAGTGAACCCGTGTTTCTACTTTCTCACATGAAACTGCCCTTCAAGTGTGTGTGTGCACGTGTCCATGCATATTTCTGTGCATGCCTAAAACACATAAAAGCATCAATTGGGAAGTGGCAAGTGCTATGCAAAACAAAAGGCATGAATGAGAAATAGAGTATAATGGTTGGAGGGTACTCGTTTATATAGGGTAGTCAGACAAGGCTTCTTGATAAGAAGACATTCAAGCTGAGGCCTGAATTAAATGAGTAAGCCCTGTATGTATCTAGAGCAGGTGTTGGTAAAGTACTGTCCATGGGACAAATCTGGCCTGCCACCTGCTTTTATAAATAAAGTATTATTGGGACACAGCTACACTCATTTGTTGACATATTGTCTATGACTGCTTTCATACCACAACAGCAGAGTTGAATAGTAGCAGCAGAGACTGTATGGTTTGCAAAGCCTAAACGATTTACTGTCCGCCCTTAAAGTTTAGTAACTCCTGGTCTAAGGAAAGAGGGTGCCAGGCAGAGGAAATAACAAACACAAATCTCTGAAGCAGAAGTATGTTCAGGCACCTGCCAGTATGCCTGGAAGAAGGCCAGTGTTGTACACACCTCAGAAAAGCACCCCAGAGCTTTGCTCTCCTTTTTAAAGACACGTTCACCTATTTATGAATCATTTGTGTCAAGGTGATAATGTAATTATCTAAATGCTGGCTCCTGGCCTAAACGCATCACATACACACTACCTTCAGCTTGAGGGAAACTATATTACTTGTTATATTTTTTTAGGATTTTATTTATTTATTTTGAGAGAGTGTGTAAGCAGGGGGAGAGGCAGAGGCAGCAGAGAATCTCAAGCAGACTCTATGCTGAGCACAGAGCCCAACACAGGGCCAATCCCACGACCCTGAGATCATGACCTGAGCCAAAATCAAGAGTCGGATGCTTAACAGACTGAGCCACCAGGCACCCCTATATTACTTATTATTTTTATTTATTTTTTATTTTATTTAAATTCAATTTGCCAACATATAGTATAACACCTAGTGCTTATCTCATCATGTGCCCTCCTTAATGCCCATCACCCAGTTATCCTATCCCCCCACCCACCTCCACTTTATGGATGGAACTGGAGGTACCTCCAGTGAGTGAAATAAATCAATCAGAGAAAGACAATTATCACATGGTTTCACTCATATGTGAAATACTTGTTATTTTTAAAATGTGTTTGCACCAAAGTAGGAATATCACATTTTTTCTTATGTGGGGGCATGTGTGACAATGTGAAGGTCATTTTCTCTCTTTCAAGAATGGAAAGAAACACCTCCTAAATTGAGTTCTGTTCATCTTTTTTCACCTCCAGTATCTCTTTGGCCATCGATCACATAAGATATTACTCTCTGTGAGGATATCCTTAATGCTGTGTACAGTATTTGAGCTATTTTTCTAGGCATTTTCAACAGAAATCTTCTATTGTGTACCTTCCTTTACCAAATTATTTTGTCATCCTTGAGAGTGAGTCAGAGGTACCATGGCTTTTTACTTTCTCGGTTTTTATTTTCCTAAACATGGTGTATATAGTGAGCAGATACAGCATGAGGAGTTAGGAAACAAATTATGCTGGATATTCAACCTCGAATATGACAGGTGGCTTTGAGTGAGGCATTTAACCCATGGAACTTCTGTTTATCTATTGACCAAAGGATGGATATTGATTCTTTGTGATCTGGCCACCTTGGATAATTGTTGAATTAAATGCTGTTGTGAACATCAAAACATTTTGATATGTTCAAAGTACTATATGAGTATGAAGTTGTGTTGTTATCTTTAGTTCTTTGTGATCTAGGAAAAGCATGCATTACTTGAATCATTTAAATTATACTTGAGAAAACCCAAATTGGTGAAAATAAAAAATTTAAAGCAGAGGCTGAAAGATTAAAAAAATATATCTGGCAGACACATGACACATACTCATTCTGCAAATTGGCTTTGGGCTTAAACTAAGAAATGCATACATTTTTTAAAATTCTCAAAATATTTTTACCCAAAACTGTGAATCTTATGATATGGGATTTTGTGCTGTGTTTTGGACAGACTTTCTTATATTAATTGACTAAGCGTATCGTAAAATGATACTCACTTAATCTGTATTGGAAAATTTGGTTTCAGAATTTGGCAGTTCTGTTCAGCAGCACAGATGAGGAGCTTAATGCTAACACTGGAAGGATTTTTAAAAATCTACAGCAAGTCTGGTTTGTAGCATCTGTTTGGGGCCAAGGTGTTTGAGAATGCCATAAAGAGTCTTAAGCCTTAAGTCATCTCGATCTGTTGTTAATACTGAGT
The DNA here is from genome assembly GCF_048164855.1 of Canis lupus baileyi. NCBI lineage: Eukaryota > Metazoa > Chordata > Mammalia > Carnivora > Canidae > Canis > Canis lupus. Next base: position 114,164,819 of record NC_132876.1, read on the forward strand.
GGCAGGAATTGAAAAATGTTTAAAAGACAACTCTCCCGATAATCCATCATCTGAAAAATGGTAGCAGTAGTTGGTTTCTTCATGTCATTGCTTTGTTGGGAAAAACTTATATAACTTTGTCAATAGGCACAGCATATCCTCCCTCACCAACTTTTTCCTAGCTATAGTAATAATATTCATTGGGCATTTGAGCTTTGGCAGGCAATACAGAGAACCCATGAAAACATAGCCACTTTCTTCCAGAAACTTCCAAGCCAGTGAAAACTGGTAAGTTCTCTTCCCTCGGATCCATGATTTTATTCATGAACTATTTTTCTTCGAATACCATTGTGAAAGAAAAATGTCCTAAATGAAATATCCAATAACATTATAGGGGAATTACCTATTTTTCCAGCGTATGCAGCACTCAAAAATCTTTTCCCTGAGATTTTATCTTATTTATATAACTCAAATCAGTGCACTGAAGAATTCTTTCCACTGAATGTAGACTAGAATCAGAGATAAGTCAAGAATCCCTCTTGCCATCCAGGATGTCTTTGCCTGCTTGAGTAGCTGGCAGATATGTTTAGAGGTGAATCTTCTTAAAATTGTCTGATGTGGGGACCACACACCCCCAAAATTATATGGTACACACATTGATTAGACATAATCATTTAGTTTAGGATTATCCCCCAAAGTGCTTCCCCACAACATCAGGGCTCTTCCTAGGACACTTATAGAGAAAGGCCCATGTTTGGAAGGCATTTTAGCCTAAGTTTACTATTTTTCAGTGAAATGAGAAATGAGACGAATCCAATACTTTGCCTTATTTGTTTGGAAAGGAATGAACAATAGGACATGTTTTAGGAATGATAAAAAACAAACAAACATAGTATTAATCTTGCCAAGGTGAGGAATTATGAAGCTTCTTTCCCAGTGGATAACCAATACTATTCATGATAATAATAATTTTATTATCTATTAGTTATTGGAAATCCACTGTGTGTTAGACACTGAGCTTTACTTGCATTTTTCTCAGTTTACCCCTCTTAAAACTCTATGAAACAGCTCAGGTAACTTACCCAAGATCACAATGTTGATAGGTGGCCAAGCTAGTCTTTCTATCTGCAAAATTCCTGTTTTTAGCTGTTCTACAATATTTCTCTCTATGGAAGTGATTCAATATTTGAATTGGTTTAAAAGGCCATAAAATCATCTTATGAATCTGCATCTTATCTGAAAATATTATGATGGATATCTTTAGTTAAGGAAAATCTATAAGGGTTAAGGTGAATTATTTTTACTTCACTGAGATTTTCAGAATTTTTTTTTCATCTTAGAACTCCATTCCTGACAAAAATCAGGATGGCTAGGTAGACAAGTTATTCTTTTAAATTTATTTTCATTTTGATGTTTCATGATTCCTCAGTGCTCTTGGAACTTTTTCAGAGCTTATATGAGGTATCCAGTATTACATTTGGCCCACAGTGACTACCAGTAGTTCACATCCCCATTTCTGTTTCTACAATGAGAATAGTATTTTTTCTTTCTTCCTAGGGACATTATAAGCTACTATTCTATTAGGACATAACATAATAGATGTAAGTGCTCTAAGCTTATGAGAAAGACCAGAAACAAAAATCCAAGTTACCATTGTCATTTAAGTTACTTACATTGTAGTGCAAAAATGGAAAGACTCTTAGGGAAGTTTTGTGGCACACTTAGCTTTATTGAAATTGAACAAATATTTTTTAATAATCCCTTTTACAGCACATGTAAAATTTAATTTTTTCATTATATTTTTACAGGTTGTCTTTTATCTGAGTAAGCAAAAATACGTCTTTTTTTTTTTTTCTTACTTAAAACATGTAGCCAGGATTCAAACCACGTAGCTCTGGTACCAAAAAGGCAACGGGTTATGAAAATCACAGTACAATTTTAAAATTCTTTAAATTAGTTAAGGATATTTAAAACGATATTCACTTGATTAACAGTAGAAATCATGGGTCATTTGACATCAGGACTAGTAGTTACACCTACAATGAGAGCGGAAATGGAAAGTTCAAGCTAATATGAGCTACACCATTCAGGACACACCATCTCCATAAATACTGTGGCTGAGAGGTTGCAATGACTAAGTCACACTTGAGCAGTTAAAGTCACACGTAAATATAGCGAAAAAAATACAGTGTGCTGATTGGGATCTAAAACAAAATGGGCATTTATTTTTAAGAGGGTATACTATCAAATCAATTACACAACACACAATTTAAACCCCCAAATTACATTTAGGAAAGAAAAATAATATTAAATTGCACACCTACACGGACAGTAAAGTAGAAATCTGTTTTTTGTGGTTGGTGTTTATTTTTTGTTGTTGTTTTCTCAATAAGTAGAAATAATTTACGACCCACAAAAGGATTTCTCAGGTGAAACACTAATTACAGACATTGTAAAGAACGTAGCTCAGAGTACTTGTTTTAAAAACGAGGCAGCATTTTCCTGAAAAAGTTTGGTCCTTGACTCACTATAGGCTAGTCACTATGGTCAGATGGTAAGCATTTTCCGTGTGTGTGTGTGTGTGTGTGTGTGTGTGTGTGGTTTAAGCTAACTTTTCTGTACCAGAATTAGTCAAAACCAAACCAAACCAAAGACAAATAGCTTTCAAGAACTTGACCTTGCATATCATGTCTAATTAATACATCATCTGAAAGAACAATGCTAAAGACTATGAAGGGAATTATGCTCACATGATTCTGCAACACTTTAATTTTGTGCAAACATTTTCTTTCATTGCCCAGATAACTTATCTTTATTCATATAGGTGCCAGGAAACCTGCCCTCATGATCTTCCCGCCCCCCCTCCCCCAGCCTCCTCCTCTGTCAACATGATATAAAGACAATTTCACTGTGTATTTACAAGCACAACAGTTAGGCAAGAAAGTCCAGGGTCTGAAGGGCAGATCTATTTCTTGTGGACATCTTCATGCCGAATGATCTTGTATGTGATCCAGTAAAAGATGTTGAAAATGAGGAAGGCCAATGGGAAGGCAGCTCGAGATATCGTGTCAATCCTTTTTGCCCGGTCCACAAACTTCTTCTTGATGGCATCTGCATCTTTTGGGGGTTGTGGGAGCGGGTTGGCAGGTGTGGCCTTGACAGCTGTTCCATCTTTCACTTGGAGGCAGTGACCCATCCCATAACCACTGAAATTAAAACGACTTTCACGAGTAACATCTTCTTCCTGGGAGAATAAAGACAGAGAAAGCACAGATTGGTTGTCAGTCAAATCAGATGGAAGATGCTTAAAATTCTTCAGAAGTAAAAGGATAAATCACAGTTAACTGGTAGTGTGGGAGGCTTTTGGAATGTGGAGTTCTCTTTCAAGTTCAACTCAATTATTCATGGAACAGATTCAGTTCATTAACTTTCAGGCTGAGAAATTAAGAGTAAGAATAACAACTCTGTGGTCATTTTAATTAACAAACAGAAATACATTATATTCAGCACGGACTTTCCCAAAATCTAGTTTATTATCCATAACTTTGAATGGACTGTTTTCTAAACCCCAATATTATACTTTATGTCCATATAGAAGACCGTTTGTTCATTCACTCACACATCATTCATTCATTCAAAATATCATTTACTGAATCCCTGCTGTGTACCTGGCCCTGAGCTAGGAACTTCTAATTTTGTGGCCCATTCACAGCCTAGTTCCTTCCATTAACATTGACTTCAATGTTAATGTTAAACCTAAGATTAACTCCCTAAATGTATACCTGTTTTCCTTCCAGTCCTCTAGTTCATCTCAGCTGTATATTAAAAATTAAACATTCACTATATGGTGTTGAATATTTCTACCACAGCTAATTTTCTTATGGCAATTTTTTTAGGCAATCTAGTTTTTTAATCAAGTGTTTTTTTTTAAAAAAAGACTATTTATTTGAGAGAATGTGTGAATGAGAGAGAGAGAGAGAAAGAGAGAAGGAGCAGAGAGACAGAGAAGCACACAGGTCAGCGGGAGCCCCATGCAGAACTCAATCCCAGGACCCCAGGATCATGACCTGAGCCAAAGACAGATACTTAACTGACTGAGCCACCCAGGCATCCTAATCAAGTGTTTTTTTTTTATTTCCAGTATTGTGAGCATACAGTGTTATATTAGTGTTAGGTGTGCAATACAGTGATCCAACAATTCTCTACATTACTCATTGCTCATCATAAGTGTACTCTTCATCACCTTCACCCATCCCCCTCAGCCACCTCCCCTCTGGTAACCATCAGTTTGTTCTCTATGGTAAAGTCTGTTTCTTGGTATGTCTCTCTTTTTTCCCTTCACTCATGTGTTTTGTCTCTTAAATTCCACATGAGTCAAATTATGTGTTATTTGTCTTTCTCTGATTTACTCACTTAGCATTATACTTTCTAGCTCCATCCATGTTGTTGCAATTGGCAAGAGTTCATTCTTTTTTATGGCCAAGTAATGTTCCATTGTGTGTGTGTGTGTGTGTGTGTGTGTGTGTGTATGTATGTATCACGTCTTCTTTATCCATTCATCTATCAATGGACACTTTAGTTGCTTCCATAACTTGGCTATTGTTAACAATGCTGCTATAAACATCAGCATGCATGTATTCCTTTGAATTAGTGTTTTTGTATTCTTTGGGTACATGCCTAGTAGTGTGATTGCTGGATCATATGGTAATTCTATTTTTATCTTTTTGAGGAACCCCCATGCTGTTTTCTACAGTGACTGCACCACTTTGCATTCCAACCAACAGTGCACAAGGGTTCCTTTTTCTCCACACACTCACCAACACTTGTTTTCTAGTGTTTTTAACATTGATTCTTTTGTTATTTATCTCTACCATATTTAAACATGTGTCATCTTAACAGTTGTCAATGATATCTTATGTTGATTGTTTCTTTATGAATTAGTGAAAAGACTGAAAAACTGTCACCTCAGGGTAAAGTGCCAATAGCCTTAGTAGAGTTGGATGTATAGAATCTCAGCGTGTGATTAAGTCAAAAGGGTGGAGTTGAAAAGGTAAGATTGAAATGACCTGCTGAATAAAAATTTAGTCCTAGGGGCATCTGAGTGGCTCAGTTGGTTAAATGACCAACTCTTGGTTTTGACTCAGGTCATAATCTCATGGGTCATGAGATGGAGCCCCATATCAAGCCTGGCTCAGCGTGGAGTTGGCTTGAGATTCTCTGATTCTGCCCTTTCCCCCCACTCACTTGTGCTCTCACTTTGTTTCTCTCTCTTTCTCTCTCTCTCTCTCTTTCTCTCTCTCAAATAAATAATAAAAATTAAAATTTAGTTCTAAATAGTCATTGATTAAATCTTCTTTTGAGATGAGTTCACTGCCTTCCACAATACTGTTCAACCCCTGTGAGTCATGAAAGACACTGCAGTCTTTATTTTGCCAAATAATAACAACGTTTATATTTCCCAAAACACAAGAAAACATGGTATGAATTTTATTTCATCAATGTTTATTGCACATCAGTTGTGCTTTCAACCACATGTAAAAGATAAAGTGAATGAAATACTTTTAACATAATATGAATGAGAGCCCAACTGTAATCCAAATGGTATAACAAGGACAAATTTATGTCAGGAAAATCAGGTAAAAGCTCTTATAATAAAGTAACTGTAAAACTACTCCTTATAAAATCATCTCCCCAGTACTTTTATTTATATGGGATTGCTCTTTTTTTTAAGATTTTGCTTATTTATTTGACAGAGAGAGAGAGAGAGCACACACAAGCATTGTGAGTGGCAGGCAGAGGGAAACGGAGAAGTAGGATCCCTGCAGAGCAAAGAGCCTGATGCGGGGCTCAATCCCAAGACCCTGGGGATCATGACCTGAGCTGAAGGCAGACGCTTAACTGACCGAGCCACCCAGGCACCCTGTATGGGATCGTTCTACACAAGTTGGTTCAGGACACTCTGTCTCATTCCTTAAAAAAAATGTAGTAAAGAATTTTTCATGCAACAATGAATTATTGAGTGTTGAGTCTATGGCAGGCATTTTGCTAGGTACTCAGTAACAGTTGATGAAGTTGGACAAGAGCCCTACTTGCATGGAGCTTTCAGAACCTAGTGTAAGTGTTCAACTTAAAAACATTATCATATAAGGAAGCTGGCTAAGAAAACCCAGCCTGGCATTAGAATACTTTCATGTGTCCAGCTATATAAACTCAATAAGGGAGACTTTAATTGGACTCAGATTCTAATATTGAATCTGTTTTCTTTGCCTTGAAATATGAATGATATATTTCATAGATGTAAAAGTTTTAAATAAGTGAAGTATTTAAAAATATAGAATAAAGAGATGTATTAATCATTATAGTGTTATCAGATGACTTATTCAGTACTTAGCAAGAAAGGAAGCACACAGGGGATTTGTGAGTCACATGGACTGTCTTGGACTTTCTATTACTAACTGGTAATTAGATCTCAACTACTGAGTGAGAGAAGTAAGAAACAGTGCCAGTTGATTTAGTAAACAGAGATACAGACTAGGAATTTGGATATTTGGGTTCTAGGTCAGGCTCCAAGGGCTGGAAGCTATGTTGATTTTAAGCAAGCTATTTATTCTTTAATGACCTCAGGAGGGCACCTGGGTGGCTCAGTCAGTTAAGCATCTGACTCTTGAGCTCAGCTCAGGTCTCCTCTTAGGGTTGTAAGTTCAAGCTCCATGTTGGGCTCTACACTGGGCATGGAGCGTACCTAAAAAGAAATAAATGAATTAATTAAATAAAGGCCTCATGGACCTCATACCAAAAATGTCAAGGCTGGATTAGATCTGTGGGTCTCAGCTTTGACTGTTGGGGAACCTTTACAAATATATGCATGCCTGCATCCTCTCCTAATCCCTTCCAGACCAAATGGATTAGAATCTCTAGGGAGATTTAAAATCCAGTGACTAATGCAGAAGGTTAGAAACCAATGGCCTAGACAAGCTCTAAGGTCCAGCTCTAAAATGCTGAACCTGTTCTATATTATTAAGTCTAAAATTACTTTTTGAATGGAAACTATTCCTCAAAGTCCATTTCTCCTTATCTGCCTAAATTTACTCTGCTGTTTTTCCTTTCCATATCCGTAGAATCTTGTAAATTGCTGTCCTCACCTCTATAAACATTTAGAAACTCATGATTAAGCATATAGTTCACTGCCTGAATGATATAAGATTCTTTTTAAATTCCTGGATCCCTGAAGAAATAGAAAAGGTAGTTAGCTAGTAACCTGCTTTAACACGTAGAACAAAAGGAAACCTAAATAGCCACATCCATTTTTTTTTCAGACTGACTCATTCATTTAATTTCTATAGTCTTTCCTCACATACTGTGAATGGATAGCCAAAGAGATGAACTCATTCAATTAAGTACCAGAGCTAGAGTAGAACGATGCCAGGTTAGGTTATCATTACATTGTGCATTGCCTGACAAACTGTGGGTGCTTAATAAACGTTTGCTGAGTAATGAAGAAAAGGGAACTTTAAGAGGGTTTTTTTTCTATTCTTGAAAATACTTTCCTCATTCATTCAACAGCACTTCAAATTATGCTTCTGAGCATAGTTACAGCTAATTAAATCCATTCTTTAAAATTCTCCACCACAAAAATAAATTTGTCGTAGGTAGAAATTATCCATTAAATTTTTCACATGCAGGAGATACGAATGCTAGTTTAAGGGAGGGTCTTCTTATTTACCCTTATGACTCATTCAATGCATTTTAAATATAGAACCTTAAATTATCCACATCAAAGGGTATGGTTTTGATTCAGAAAACATAATTGCAACCAATTTTGAATTTTTGTGTTATAATGAATGACTAATTGCCTTTATAGCAGGTTCAGAATAAAATGTTATGGTAATATGGCAAGATTCCTATATGAGGGTAAAATGGAGATGAGTTTGAGTCATGGATAAGCTGAAGCTAAAATAAAGGACAATCTGTAGGCACAGCCTAGTTGAACATATTAAGAGGGAAAATCAGATCTTCCCAGTAAGGAAGGAATTTTAGGCATATATTCTCCACTTCTAATTCACTGGGAAACCAGTTAGTTATGTATTGCTGCTGACCCACCCCATCTTCAGTAACTTTGAACAGTGAGTACTTCTAGTTCCCTCTGTTTTATTATTCACTGATTAAATTTACACGGAAAATGAATCATCCAAACATTCAATACACTCAATTTCTATATCCCACTTTGAGAAAATCTCCTTAAATCCTGTCTTGCCATATGAAGCACTGTCATGGCACTATGCAATTCATTTGCGTTTGTTGTTTTCTTTAACTCATGCCTCAGTTTTACTTATTGTAAAATTTACTCATCCCTGTGTTTGGAATAACTCTTGTCTGGATGTGATATCGAACCTAAAGCTCATCAGAATTACATTATAGTGAATTGTTTGTCATAAGCAAATGATTTTGGTATAATTAAAGAACATGATGCTTATAAAATGAAAGATTTTCAGGGAGCCCATAGTTCTAATTTTTCTTTTATGCCCTAGAAAGGAGGAAAGAAAAGGATTCCTAAAAATCTGGTGTCGGGAAAAATACTTTCCATCACATTTGTCAACCAGATTCTTTCATTGGGTTGAGTCTCTCTTATGTTGGAACAGGAAATTCCTCAGTTGTAACTCTTGGGTATAGGGAACCTCAATTAGTGCAAGGATGTAATGGAGTCTCTGGCCATCCTTAGGAAACAATGTAAGTCCATGATGGGGACGGGGAGCAGTTGGTTAAGTGATTGACTCCTGATTTCAGCTCAGGTCATGTTCTCAGGGTCATGAGATTGAGCCCCGTGCCTGGGTCCACACTGGGCACAGAGCCTGCTTAAGAGTCTCTCTCTCTCTCTCTGTCCCCTGCTCCTCCCACCCCTTAAAAAAAGGGGAAAAATATTGTGAGTTCAATGTGAGTTTTCACTAAAAAAAAAAAGTTCCCTGATCAAATGAAGGCTATATAATGTTTAAATGTAAGGCCTTCTGATTTCTATCACCTGGTCTTGGGGGAAGGGATGGCTTGAGAAATTCTCAATTCTTGTGGCCTCAGTTTCTTCCTTCATGTCACAGAGACTTGGGGATCGATATGAACAATACACAGGTATCATTTACTGATTATAAATATGTACTAAGCGTTTAAAACTACAGTCAGTCCTATCACCAAACTGACCATGGAAATCACATGCTTTCATGGAAAATTTTGACTGAGAGAAGCTATGTGGCTTTCCAAAGTTATACCACTGATAAATGTTGAAGATGAGATTCAAATTCAGGTCTGTTGGATCCCCAAACTGTCTGATTCCAAAGACTCTGAGTCTGTGAATTTTATGAATTTTTCCCTATCAAACCCCAAATAGCTTCACTAAAGATTGTGGCTGAAGAATCTGACTGAACTTTGTTGAACAACGAATTTAAAGTAAAAGTAAAGTAAACTAAATATAAACCCTTTGTTGTTTAATGACGTACGGGAAAATGAATTAAAACTGTCAGTGTCATTCTGGGAAGATAGTAAATAAAAGTTTTTCCAAAAGAAAAGTTTATCACTGGAGCATCTCTTTCTCAGTGGAGTATATCATTCATCTTAATTTTTGCACAAGGAACTTCTGGTATTCATTTCTTGAGCACTTGCTATTCGTGTATTCATATTTCTACCAAACTAAGGACCTGTTACGTGCCAGGTATGAGGTAGGGATGCAGCAGTACACAAGAAGACAAAGTTTCTGCTTTTTGGAGTTAACATTCTATTGGGGAAAACAGACAGTAACAAGTAAAGAAACTATGCACGCACACACCCAATCACCTACTTCTACATATACCCATATATATGCATATGTGTTTACATACACACACATTACTTCCACACACTCACACACGTGCACACACAAATAATGATGACTGCTTTGAAGGAAAACAATCGAGAGACTTTAGAGAGATGAATGGCAGAGAAATGGGTGTTTTAGATTGAACAGTCAGAAAATGCCTAGGGAGATGTCAGGCACTGTGCCATTTGCGAGGGATCCGGTGGTAAGCAAAACATCAAATTCTCGCCTTCAGGGAATTCACAATCCTGAGATGAAGACAAATGTAAATTAAAATAATCACAGGAATACATAATTGCTCTGGAGGAAAGTTCTAGGGTGCCATGTGAACTTATTAATGGGGTTCCTGGTCTCATCTGGCAGATAGGAGAAGTTTTTCCCTGAGGAAGTGATATTTTGTTAAAGACTTGAAAAATCAAAAGAATTAAAGTGGTGAAGGCAGAGTTACGAGATGTCTGAGATGGAGGGTCTGCTGTGGGATGGATCCCAGAATGCAGGTGCAAAGTGGGGTAAGACAAAGTTTCACAAGTGACCAGGCCAGGGGCTGGATCATATAGGGCTTTGCAAACCATGCTGCCTATTTGGAGCTTTTATTTTCAGAACCATAGGAAGCAAAAGATGAGTAAGACTTTGGCTTTTTTTGGTGGGGGGTGGGGAGAATAGAGACTAATACAAGACAAACCCTTGAGACATTTACAAAGGTTTATTGGTGGTCAGAATCGCCTAAAGTCTCCAGAATTGGTGAAGGTATTCGTGCTAATATAGCTGAGATGTACAAGGCAATGTGCAAATCATCTATGATTGCCCTCATCTGGAAAAGACTCTAGCTACTTGTTGGTTTTTAGAATAAATTCTCAACTTTCCTCCTTATTATTTTAAAAATTTTGCTTTCCAATTATATTAAGGAATGGATAGTCAGGAACTTTGGATTTTGATAGCTGATTTCCATTATTGTCTTCATTCACTGGAGGGTGAGCTCCTAAGAGTGTGCTAAAGTCATCTCTGTAGCTCTATTCCCTGACAGTGCTAGTCCTGTAACAGTTATTCAATAACTGTGCTTGCCATGATCCTCTTGATTCTGAGTAAAGTCTCTGAAAGGATATGCTCCCTGGGGGAGAGAAGGAGTTAGTGATCTCCTTTAGCTGATCTCCCTCTCTTTGCCAATTGCAATCCTTTCTGCAGCCTCTGGATCAATATTCCTCAAAGAACTTCCATCCCTATCCCTCTCACTACACATGATAGCCTTGATATGTAGAGGAGCAGAGGAAAACACTGGAACTGAATCTCAAAGACTTTGGTTGAATTCACATCTTTACTATCTCCTAAATTTGTGGGTTTAGGAGAGGCCCTCAGATTTTCTTCTCTCCCATTTCCTCATTTTTAAAATAAGGAAATTAGTCTTTTAGCCATGTTCTGAGTTTGAATAGAGGACTATAATGCTGGCTAGTATGTTGCCTTAAGACTAATCTCTAGTTGGTTGATATGTTCAAGAGTTTTCTTCCCAACCAGACACTAGAGAACATGTAAATAAGAGTCTTAATGTCTTCTCCCTGCCTCTTGCCCTGATAGCTTCTGCTAGGGTTGGCTTCATGGGCATGCATATTTTGCAGTCAAGCTGGGTCCAGAAGGTCCCTAAACTTGGTTTCATACCTTGCTATAGGCATCTTAAAATTCATATTTTTGAAAAAGGACCCCACATTTTCATTTTGCACCAGGCCCCACAAATTTTGAAGCCAGCCCTGTTTTCTGCTATACTGGGGCTAAGGGAATGCCAATGGCCCACTGTTTCTATTCTCAGACTTAATAGTTTTCAACAATTTCATCTCCTTAATGACTACTCCCAGGCTCCTTTGTGTGACATTCAAGGTCCCCTATGTTCTACCTTATACCTATCCTCTCATGAGGTTCCATGATCTGTGATTTTAGTTGCTGGTTCCCTTTGCATAGAATACCCCTCACCTTTCTTCACATGGTGAGCTCCTGCATATCCTTCAAGACTCTACTCTGCCATTATCCCATTCAGGATCCCTGAGCCTGGGCCATGGGTTTCTCCTCAGTAGCACTGGCTACATACCTCCATAACAACCTGCTGCATCATATTAGCTGTTTTCATGTCAGCCTCCTTGATGACATTCAAGTATAGGGACCCAGTTCCTCATATCTTGATAGCCCCAGTACCCAGAACAATACTTGGCTGAACCTTCGTATGTTGAATATATATAAAGGAAATACTTCTTAAATCGTAGAAAAAAGTCTATTGTAATATTAAGAAATGCTTTTCTGGCTTATTTATCATGTGGCATATTTCTGCATATTAAATTGACATAAAATTAGGGCAAATTTAAACTTAACAATGCCACTCAAGCACTGAGGTGTTTATGGTCTATTTTGAAACACTGTCCAAATTTTTGGTCCACTGTTAAGCTAGTGAGCAGCCCAGATAGTGTGAAAATACATAAATTTAGATCAAACTCATTAACAGTCTTAGCAAACAATGTACACTCATTTGCAAAGAAAATAAATGGCATAGACAAATATGCCAGACTACAAAGAAACATTTTTCCATTTATGCATCTATTTGCAAGTCAAAATAATCATGCTAGGTAAATGAAAAGACAGTACATATTAGATATATGCAAATATTTCACCAAATAAATTAGACCTTATCAGTTATTACCATAGCAAAGACTACGGAGTATTTGCATAACATTAAGGGTATCTGAGCTCATATGCCGTCCATTTGGGTTTGGTGAACAGAATAAAATTCCTGTAAATCTATGGTCATCACCAAACATTGGTTTTATGTCATCAAATTCTAATTAATGGAACATTTTCTTCACAAATCTCTTAAAACAAATGAATGTGTGCCCTGTGGTGCTGTACATCACTTAGCTATCATTACACAAAACTTCCTTCATTGTCTGGGTCACATGTTATTTTTGTGTCTCCATGTGAAAATAAAAGCCCACAGGGCCTCTTATGCAGGACAAAGCTCACCTCTACTAATGGGGAGAAATCTGTGGGCAAGGAAGTACAGACAGGATTCAGTTGTGGTATGAGCTGGATTCTAGAGCTGAGCCTGCCACAGCCTATGAATGCTTTTCAGGAGTTCGGACACATGGAAGGTGTTGGGCTAAGACTCCTAGTTATCTACTAAAACCAATCTTTCTCTCTTCTTCCAGTGGTGGTTTTCCTTTAGCACAGAGTTTTTTTTTTTTTTTAACTGTAGCACTACCAACATTTAGAACCAGGTAATTATTTGTTATAGGGAACTGCATTGTGTGTTTTAGGATATTTAGCAGCATCCCTGGCTGCTACCCACCAGATGGAAGTAGCACCCTTCCTTCCAAGTTGTGGTAATGAAAAAGTGTCTCCAGACATTGCCAGACATTACAAAATCAGCCTCACTTAAGAGGCCCTGTTTTGGCTGGTCACACATGTGCACATGGGGAGACTGCATTTTCTGGCCTCCCTTGCACCTGTGTGTGGCTGTGTAATAACACATTGAGTACCAGCAAGTCCAGTCAGCCCCATCTCCAAACCAGAATGTAGTCACTTTGGACTACCCTCAATGGTGCATGCTGGTCTGAGCCACCCAATGGTGGCTCATCAGAATCATTTCCACTAGAATTACTCTAATAGTCTTCTACCTGGTGCCCTGACTTCTACACCCTCCCTCCCAACAATAAGGTTTATTCTCAATACCCCAACTCAAGGGATCCTGTTACAATGTGAGTCAAGTCAGATCTTTATCAATTGAAAACTCTCCAGTGGCTCTCACCGCACTCAGTAAAAGGCAAGCCCTGGCAATGTTCCCTTTACCTCTCAGACCTTAACTCCTACTGCTCTCCTTCCAGCCCAGGTGTCAACACACCTTTTCTGTGAAGAGCCAGATAGTAAATATTTTAGACATAGTAGGCCATGTAGTCTCTGAAGTATACGTCCTTTCAATGTATACTTTGAATCTAATTTTCTAAAGTGAAATATAGACTTCACTCTGGACCACACCTCACCTACAGAACCATGTTTTTAATGGGCTGTCAGTTAGTATTTAAAAGGAATTGTTTGACTTTTGGCTCAATATCTATAAAGCAGAAATGTTTCAGTTCGTGTCAGCTGTAGTCCTAAAGAGTAGTTTAGAAGTTGATAATATGCTTGTGATGCTTTGATTCCTCAAGAGCAAAGCGATGCCTTGTGTCTGGAATTTCTTTCCTAGTAATCTCTGTCAATTCTGGTCTAGTGAGAATGCTCAGAAGACACCCGAAATTCTAGGAAGCATGAAGGGGAACATCTTCCATCTGGAGTCTGAGCTGTTCGATTATTAATATAGTTTGCCATCTGCTCAGGGTACAAACAAAGTGAACATTGAGGCTGTCTACAGAGCGCAGACTGAAGGGGACGGGTGATCAGAGGACGAGCTGTCTGCCAAATGAAAAACAAGAACAAGGGTAGCAACAGAATCCCATTTACTTGTTTTCTAACTTGGAGGATCATGACTGCCAAATTCTCTGGACCATTATCTGTTCCTGTGTGTGTGTGTGTGTGTGTGTGTGTGCACGCACATACACAATTGGTGTCAAAAAGTGGCTTAGGATATCTGTTGTTAGAATTAGCTGTTGTTTACATGGCACTGCCATTCCTGTAGAAGAGTCTGCCCTAAGGCTAGGAGAAACTACACTTCCCACAGTCCCCTTCTTGACTCTGAAAGGAAGGTTTGTCAGTGAAAGGAATTTGAGAGATTTCAAAGGTGGAAGGGAGGCAGAGGCTGTTATTTTTGGGAGTCTGTGGATGTCAGATGAGGCTACTTTGTTAGACATTAGTGGAATTCCAGATCTTTCTGTGGGCTCCCACTTTCCAGGCTGGATATGGTAGCTTCTCAGATTTCCCTATGAACACCGCTTTTCCACCCAGAGCTTCAGATTAAAGTCATCTCTTCTGACTATAGCCTTCTAGACCTTCATTCCTGTAGTTACTCTCATATTCATATAAACCATGATTTCTATATTAAACCCCTTATTCTGGTAGTATGCTTAGTGTCTCTGTTTTCCTAACTAAACCCAGACAGATATAGATAATACAGGTACTCCAGGTTTATAAGTACAAAACACCATTTTAATGCAAGTTACTATAGTTTTATTCAATTAAGACTTATTAAGCATCATAATGTCCCAAACATTGAAAAGAAATAAGGATGAAAAAGACAGAGTCCTGCCCTTGAAGTCAGTGTGGGGCTGGGAGAGAGGGCTTAGAACATGTGGACCAGTGGTTCTCAACCTAGGGAGATTTTGCCCACCAGGAGATATCAGCAATGTCAGGAGACATTTTGGGTTGTTCTAATGGGGAAGATGGTGCTAGTGGGTAGGGGCCAGGTTACTGCTAAACATCCACAGGACACTCCACCACAGCAAGGCATGAATTATCTAGCTTGAAATCTTAGTAGTGCTGAGGTTGGGAAACACTGACACAGACCAGGGATTCCAATATAATGTGATATGTGCTATGGTAAAGGAATGGATTGACCAATAGGATACTAGGGAAGGGCTAATGTTAGGCTGGGGTAACTAGAGAAGAGTTAGATGACATTGCATTCTTTCTGTAGTAGCAGCCTGAAATGCACTACCTCTGGAAGATACACACAACTTACAGATACAGTACAGACAAGTGTGCCATTTTAGGAGGCAACCTCATTTCCTTAACTGAGCCTACTTTTTTTAGGGCAACTACACAGCAACTCAAAGGCACTGGTCTGTGCCTTTTGGCTAGGAGTTAGTATTTTTTAATATTCCTGTATTTTAATCAGGGAGGATTTGTTACAAAGGACAGTAACCTGCTTCACAGTTGCTTACATAAATGGGGAATTTCTCCAAGAAATGACTATAATAAATATTGTAAGAAAATCTTATGAGTCTTCAAGGATCTAGAAGTGCCCTGTAAAGGAAAGAAGCCTGGGTTCTGAATCCAGAACTCCTGGTTTCAAACCTTGGCCCTGCTCCTAACCAATGTGGGGAGCTGGGTAAGTCACTCAGTCCTCTGTGTGACTCAGTCTCCTCTGCAGTAAAAGAGATATAATGACAACCTCCTTTAGGGTTTTTGAAAGGTTTCAGTGAGATAATGCATATTAAGGGCTTATAACCCTGGTACGTAATATATATTCAATAATTGTTAATAATGATGAGGATATTGATGATGGTGTGAGCAGGGCTCCCCAGCCCAGGAACTTCAGTGAGCAAGTCAGGAAATGAGATTATTCTCCAACTCTCATGGCCATTATTCTCTCCCATTTCTGCTTTTCTCTTTTCAGCTTCCTTTACTTATACATATTCCAACTGGGCCTACCCAGCTTCAACCCTATGGGGACCTTTTCAATTCAAGTCCTTGCTATCATCTATCATCTAATTAGAGTACTCTTCACTCAAATTATTGAAAGAGAGAATTTCATGGATATCCCAACCTATGGACTGTTGTGTTTGGGTCAATGGATAGGAAAAGGGGTAAGAGAGACAAACAGGATAGCCTGAGGGCAGGGTATGGCACAGGAGTGGTGAATGTCCCTGAAGCCACACCACTTGAGGAACCACAGAAGGAACAAGAGAGGCTGGCCTTGGAAACAGATAAACCTGGCTCATATGATAGGTGTTTTCAAAAGAGTGAAGAGCAATTGTATCAATGGCTCCCAGGTTGCTAATCTGAAACAATTGGTAGACATTACAGGAAGATGGAAGTCAACTCACCATGAGGAAGAACTTTTAATACCTCTGACTGGACATGGAGCACAACACCTTGGAAGGTAGTGAATTCCTTGTTGCTAGAGATGTTCAAGCATTTAAAAATTTGTTGGAGATGTTAGGTATTGATGTAACATGTCAGTTAAGCAACTGGATGACTATTTCTGTACCTACTAATTGTGATTGTCTCTGATCATGTATGAAAATTGCTAAGGTAAGAAGTCTAGGAGGGCAAAACACATCGAAGGTGCTGATCCAGGTGCAGAAAAGATGTATTCAATAAGCTGTGCCCTGCTATGACAAACTTGACCTCCTGGAAGTTTCTAGTTATTCTGATCCCATTTTGAGAAACCCTGCTCTAGTATAATCAGCCCAACAGGAACAGTTTGGTTTAGGTGTCTTTTCTCTTTCAGTTATCTCTGACTTGCAAAATATTTCATTTCACTATTTCTAAGGGTTTCATTTAAGCAGCAAGTCCCTTGCTACTGTTATAATTTTGAAGAATAGAATATATAAAATATAGAATGTAGAATAAAACCCCCCAAATAGTAACATATAACCTCACGTTATATAAAGAATTAGGCCCTGAATGGATATTATTTTTGGAGGTCAACACATCATATTCGTGGAGTCCTATCTTTATTCAGTTTTGAAGTTCAGAGGCCACAAGCAATAATATCAACCTTTGAAGTAGCCATCTCTTCTCTTCCCTCCCACTGCTCAATGTCTGCTGAAAGGAGCTCAGAGGGAGAGGAGGCAATGCTGTGGGCTGTCGGGATCTGGTGAGCTGGCTGCTGCTGGAGGGAGCTCAGTAAAACTCAAGAACTGAGAACTCAATAGGACTGGATCTCTGGTTTTGTCCTGGATCCCTCCCTCTCAACTTTGAAGAGACAGGTTAATGTCATGATGGGATCACTCAGGTGTGACCTGGAGAAGCATTAGGAGGCTTTGACAGAGGGGCAGTGAGGCATAACCTGAGGAGACATCTGTGGGCCATCACTTCATCTTCCACAGCTGCAGAGCAAACACATTTTCTGCAGGTGAACAACTATAAACCTGCTTTCTCTAGCCAATCATTATTTCCTTCTGAATCTGAATGATCCCAGTAAGCTAGGTCTTCTAAAATGAATATGGACTGTAGGTTCTGTTTTAAAATTAGCACTACTGAAGCATATGGGCACCGTGAACCATCAGGAGGCACTTTTGTAGTGCTTCTCCCAAGGATATTCAAAGCAGCAAAGTGCACCAGAAACACAATCTATGCTCCATTATTCTGGATTATTATTTAGTTTTGCAGATCATCTGTGCCCTACCTCTCTTCTACCTTCCCTGCAACCATTGGTTCACTAGCACTTTGACTAGCTTTTTGCAAGCAACTCTTGCAAAGAAGAAAAAAATAGAAGAAAGAAAATGGAAAAATAATAGATAAAATGAGGGGTCCCCCCCCCCCCGGAGTATCTGTAGCACATTTCCAAGATCTCCCCTTCTCTGCGTCATTACTATGGTTACCAGATTTAAGATTTCAGACAGAAACTTGTCTGTAGGCCCAAAGGGAAGATTGATTGCAGTAAACACAGAAGACAGAGATCGGGCACAATTTGAAAATAATACCGCTCTCTGTTGATCTGTTTACCAGTTGAGTTTCTGGTTAATAAAATATATGAAGGTACATCGCACGGGACTTGGCATCTAATGGGGAATCTGCCTCCTTTTCCTTTTCAAAGATGTCAGTGCAACAGTCACAATCAAAGGCAAAGAGTTAACCTGATGGGTTATAAGAAGATATATTTTCGTAGAAAATAGACTTAAGTTCTGGGCAGGTGCCTTTTCTCCTTTCTGTTTGTGCCTCCTCATACAGCCAATATCACTCCCCACTGAGGGTGACACAGCTCTCACATGGCAGGCACAGGTTACTTTCTGCATGATGAGCGCACAGAGCCACAGGTATCGCAGCCCTCAGGTAGGGTTCAGACACACACTGGTGAGACTACAGCAAACGGCTCAGGGAGTTTGGGGGAGGTGCAATAGTTACTGCAAGGGCCACCTCCTGTCCCTGCCATCTAGCAACCACATAAGGACCCCTGCTACTGATTGCTAAGTGTATTTGCGAAGGTTCAGACCAGAGAAGCTCTGGCGAACTCATTTGCTTGGCCTGATACAGGCGGAAAGCACTTTATGTCGTGACCCAAAGCTGGAAACATTTTTCATTGCCAGCCAGGATACACAAATATGCATACATTAATATGTCTAACAGAAACAAAAGTTTCACAAAGTGGCACTTTCCCAAAACAGGGTACACTCTGATATTTTCTTATTTTCCCACATAATTTGTATTTTTCAAAAGAGCTGGTATTGAGCCACTGAACTGTTACAAGTCAGTCATACCCCAGGGTTTGAAAAGTAACGTGTTTAATGGTCTTAATTGGTTTCTTCACTGTCAGTTTTCATTAAGTATTTACTGAGCATCGACCGTATGATAGGCATGTGCTAGTCATGGGCAAATCTAACAGAGAAACTTCAAAATAAATACATAGGAGAGTCCTGACAGAGTCAACTCTTCCGTTTAAATGCATTGCAGCTGTCATGTGTCATGCTGAAGAAGGTGCTGGGATTTCACAGGAAATCTGAGAGATGGCCTGCTATGTACCAGGCATGGTGCTCAGCCCAGAGACTTCCTGCTGAGTCCTAAACTCTATGTGCACACAGGTTTTGGGTGATTTTAGCAATAAGGGAGCAGTAAGTGCTTCAGGTCTGCAGGAGCCTTTTGGGGGAAGAAACCCTCTATTAGGAGAAATAGGATCCAGTGTTCAAGGTTCTGAATTCACTTTTCTGCTTATCCACTAGAGATTGCTTGCCTCTAGGCTAGAAATGCAGATCCTGTCGGCAGAGATTACCAGGCCCCTTATAATCAGGCCCCTTATAATCAAGCCCTAACAGACTGTTTGAGTTTCATTTTCCATCATTTCTCATTACATACCTTATACTCAGGAAACTCCCTGTTCCCTTAGTGGCCCAAACTTGTCCATACCTCTGGGCTTTTATATGTCCTATTCTTTCTGTCTAGCAGTTCTCTTTGACTTTTGTCTGACTGCTGGATTACAATTCAGTCTTCCATCTTTAGCTCAAATTATAGCTCCCTCCATAAGGCTCTTGCCTCCTGCTTTTTGCCACCTGTTTAGCAGGAGCCACACCTTTTTTTCTCTTCTCTCCTAAATGCTTGCATTTATTAGGTTGGATTTTAATAATACAGTTGTCTTTTGTGCACTAGACTGTGGGCGATTAAATTCACCAAAATAATACGTAGGATCATTTTGAGGAGTCAGAGGACATTTTACATGAACAGTAGAAGATAAGTTTACCTAAAGAGCTCAATTATACTACTGCAGGTAGCTGGCATGTCCTTTTCCAACAGATTTGTGTGTTGGGCTACAAGTGAGATGCCAGTGGGCTGGATTCTTAAGAAGACATAGCTATCTATGTCTACAGTGCCCCATATAAGAAATGGCATTTCTGTTGACTTAGTGCTGGCAAGTTTTCTGCTTTCAGACCACTGAGCTACAAGCTGAGTAGAGACCAGTAATTCATTCAACAAATATTTCTCAGGTACCTAGTATGTACCAGACAGCATGACAGGCTCCTCAGCTTGAAAGATGAATAATGAACAGCCTCTGCTTTTTAGAAGGTATCTGATAACATTTTCCTGAGGGTTTTTAAAAACAGGTGAAGGGTTGGGCAGCCCTGGTGGCTCAGCAGTTTAGCACCGCCTTCAGCCCAGGGTGTGATCCTGGGGTGTCTGGATCGAGTCCCACGTCGGGCTCCCTGCATGGGACCTGCTTCTCCCTCTGCCTGTGTCTCTGCCTCTCTCTCTCTCTCTCTCTCTCTCTCTCTGTGTGTCTCATGAATAAATAAATAAAATCTTTAAAAAAAAAGGTGTAGGAAAGAAAAAATATTTGATGAGTATTGGCTGCGTGCAAGGCACTGTTGTTACATGCATAATCTTGTTTACTTCTAATAGTATTTGCATGAGAAAGGGATTTATTAGACCCTTTTTACGGATGAAGAAACTAAGACCCAGAGTGATTTGACCATGGCTTCAAATCCCCCAACAAATAGAGAACCAGCCAGGATCTGAATTCAGCCACCTGGACTCCTGGCAGGAGCTCATTTCACTACAATGTTTCTCTCTTACCTCTTTCTTTGTATGATTTGCAGAGAGAAGGTATATATTTTTTAAGAGGACAGAAATTCACATGGCAGAATTATTCCAGAAAAGGGTGCTCTAATGAAACATGTTGACAGGGTACTTGGCTGGGATGAAGCAAGCTGGCTTTATGACAGAGATTTTTATGTTTTTTTTTTCCCTTTTATCGATCTGTCCTAAAAGACAGGAAGTGTGAAAGAACATTCAATGATTCAATGATGAATTAAGGCAACTAAGGTCTGGCAGCCAGGAATTGGCGGTACGGCATTTAACAAACCTCCTAAAATTCCCTAGGAAAATATCACTGCTGAAGCACTTTAATTTGAAGCATTTTGTGCTTCCTAGAATAAAGTTGATGGCTAATTAGAACAATTGTTTTACCACGATACATGCGAGCACAGTTCAGTGCTGTTAACTAAGGTGCCACTCTTCAGCCAGCCATGGATTCTACTGGATGGCATTCCATACTGTCTCCTCCTTGCACATGTGCATGCAGGATGGAGAGGCCACCTTCTCAGTTATGGGAAAGGTGTTGCCTGGGGTTCTCATTTGGTCCTAGTACCAGAATGATAATCTCAGGCCACTGAATAGCTAGTGCTACTCTTAAGAAAACAAACAACCCCCCCTCAAAAAAAAACGAGAAAAAAAAAACCAAAAAAAACTGCAACATAGGATTATTCTATATCATTAAAAGCTTTCATAAAATAGGTAAGATTTACTGAGAAACATAAGCAACCATAATGATGAACATTAACATCTAACAAGTGAAAAGTAATTTTATTTTGAGCTTTGGGCCATTTCCCCATGCCTCAATAGTGTGCCTTGTTTTCGACGGTACCTATTGCAATATGCGTACATCTTTTAAATTGACTCTTTGCAATATGTTTAGAGCAGCACTTCTCAAGTTTCAGTGTGCTTGTGAATTCCTTGGGGATCCTGCTCTACTGAATATTCTGATTCTGGGGTGAGGCCTGAGAGTCTGCATCTCTAACAAGCTCCAGGTGATGCCGCTGCTGCTGGTCAACAGGTGACACTAAAAAACGAGCTTCTAGAGCAGTTCTCAAAATTAGCTGCACATTGAAATCACCTGGGAAGTCTTTTTTAAAAAAATCAATGTCTTGATTTGTTTTCCACTCCCCAAAGATACTAACTTAATTGGTCTAGGGTGGCATCTGGGCATGGAGAGCTTTAAAGACTCCCAGGTGATGGTATTGTATAGCCAGGATTAAGAACTTTGCTTCAGTGGATTACCTTATTTCTAGAAAATAGGAGGGCTCATTTCTGGCGTGACTTCTGTTGCTCTTGAATAAATCCAGCAGCAGAGTGAAATGAAGTAGGAACGTTCAATAACTTAACCTTCGAATGTTTACATTCATGTCAACTTTTTGAAAAGCAATTAAATTATACGCTCAACAACATTCATACCCATCTTACCAGTGCAAAGAACTGTATTTTGGGTCCATTTTTTACTGTCTGGTGTAAATTTTAAAAGCTTACATAAAGAGCTAACTTACTAAAGAGGAAATTCCTAATTAAAATGTTTTTCTGGCTGGATAATCTTTTGGGTTATACTAGCCTGAGTACTCCTGACAGGAGTGATAGCGTTGTTCATAAGCAGGTTGCAATCATGAAGCTATTTTTTTTCCTCTCAAAACCGCAGTCCTCTGTGTGCACAGAATGTCTTTGGCCCTTAGATCAGGGTTTCTCAACCTTGGTACTGTTGGCATTTGAGCCAGGTCATTCTTTGCTGTGGGTGCTGTGTCCTGTACACTGTAGGAAGTTTAGTAGCATCCCCCAACCTCTACTCACCCAATGCCAATAGCATACACATTCTCCCACCTGCCCCCCACCAAGTTATGAGGACCAAGAATGCCTCCAGACGATGCCAAGTTTCCCCTGGGGCAAGGAAAAAATAACCCCTGCATTTGAGAACCATTGCCTTAGATCAAAGGAGGTTTCCACGCTAGTGACTCACTTTCATCTTGACCGTCTGGCTGTGGGAAGCTCTCTGGGTTCATCTGATGCAAATGAGAGGTAGATGGGCAAGATAGGACGAGGCCATTTTCTGGTGAGCATTGATTGCCACCTTATAGAGTAGAATTTTCATTACCTGTTTAGTTATTTAATTATATTTTATTCACAATAACAAGATGAGGTTAGAATAATTTATAGTTAACATTCCAAGACAAAATGAAGTTCGCAAATGCCAGTTACTCCTTGAGAATAGCCCCCCTCCTCGTCAGCCGGAAGTACTTTCCCTCCTATAAGTCTGTTAGGTTCTTGACATTCTCTACCCCATATTAGAAAAATTTTGCACTTAATTCTTCTTCTTATGGAACTCTGCAGCTGCATGGAAAGAGTTCAAGCAGTTTTCATATCCTCACTTCCCCTTATCTAAAACAGAACTCTTTACAAAGCAAGCATTCAAAAAAATATTTGAATAAATGAACTCTACGGTTTGTCCAGCAGCTTATAGTGAAAACAAAGAAAATAAGGGCTATTTCCATATGCCCACTTCTGCACAGAGCCAGGATCATTTATTTTCTAGAAGGCTCCACGTGCTTGTGATAATTCTTCAATCAGGTGGGAATAACTCCAGTATAAGTGTTTCATCCCCAAATGAGCTTGTTACAAAGAAGAATAATATTGATAGAAGACAAATTAAAACTGCGATTAGGGAAGCACCAGACTTCTCTCTCGTTCTGTTTGATCTTCTTATAAGAGTCCAGTTATGTGTACGTGTAACTACAGCTTGCATCACCATGGAGAATTTTATAGCAATTAAGAGCTAGACAGTAAAAGGAGAATGTTTAAGATATCTGCCATCATAGCCTTTCTAAGATAGTAGAGCTGAAGGCATAGGCTTGATTTCAGGGACGTAAATAAATAGAACTGTATTGTGAAACCTGTCAAGTTCTTCGGAATACCCAATAGCACAAAATATTTTATCAGTGCCAACTGCAAGTTGCAATAGATGGAATGCAATTGTTTTTCTGTAATTTGGAGAAATGACTATTCTGGCTTTAGGGACGCCACTCATTGCTCCTTCTAGATCCTTAGCCGTCTGTTTCCACACTCCAGGCACAAAACATATTCCAGGGTCTGTTTGATATTTGGTGAGGAGACAGAGGATGGGGTTAAATGGAACTGTAATTGTCATCAGGCTCCTAGCCAAAAGGCATAGGACCTCAGTTTGCTTTTGTTCTCTCCAAAACCACCCTGAGACAAGGATTTGTGTGCAAGTAGTTTATTTGGGATGTAGTAGTATTGGAAGTGCAGAGCGAGTGGGGAAATGGGACAGGGAAAGGAGGAAAATCAAGAAAGGGTGTGTGACTCATCAGCAGATTACTGTTGGCAAATGGACCTCAAACCTCTGAGACACTCAGACTTGAACTACCAAGGAGTGAGGGAGCTCAGTATTTGGCTACCAAGCCCCAGCTCTCATTGGCTGAGGGCCACTCCTGGGGCATTCACCTCCTGGCATTTCCAGTGGCTTCGAATATGGATGGAATATATTAGAGTGGCCTGCAAACACTCTCAGCTAGTCGCAGGAAACCATTGCTGTATGTGGCAGTCAGAATAATGGCTACAAAGATGTCTGTGTCCTAATCCCTGGAACTGTGAATATGTTACTTTACAGGGCAAAGGGAGTTTGCAAGGTATGATTAAGTTAAGGAATTGGAGAGAGGGCCCCGGATTATCCAGGAGAGCTTGAGTCACATGGCTCTTAAAAGCAGAAAACCTTGAGGCACCTAGGTGGGTCAGTTGGTTAAGTGTCTGCCTTTGGCTCAGGTTGTGATCTCAGGGTCCTGCTCAGCGGGGAATCTGCTTCTCCCTTTGTGCCACCTCCCCCCACCCTGCCCATACACATTCTCTCTCTCTCTCTTTCTCTCTTTCTCTTTCTCTCTCAAATAAATAAAATGTTAAAAAAAAAACGTGGAGAACTTTCTCAGCTCTGGTCAGAGGGTGATGGGACTATGGAAGAAAGGTCAGAGAGAGACAACATTGCTGGCCTTGAAGAAAGGGGGCTGTAAGTCAGGGAACATGGGTGGCCTTTATAAGTTGGAGAAAACAAGAAATCAGATTCTTCCCTAGAACTTTGTTACATAAGTGAGACAGGTGGCCACTATGTATTGGCCCCTTGGGTGGTTTATTTTTTCCACTGCGGGCTGAAACCTATTAGCTCAAAAGCCTGCTGGCATCTCTCTCAAATTTTACCTAGTGAATAATTTTTAAAATGGCCCGAACAAGCGGATCTCTAGCCATCTAAAGCCTGCCTGCTTTGCATACCTCATGAAACCGTGTTCAGCATCTGCTGACCAGGGAGCCTTGTGGTTCTAAGACCGCCAGCTGCCGTGCCTTTGGAAGCTGACACAGACACTTCTGCATGCTGCTGGATGACAGCACCTAGACTGGGAAGCCTCTTTTCCCCGGGGAGTCCCTTTGCCCTCTTCCCTTCTGGGTAGCAGCTCCTTGCTGAAAGCCTCCGAACCATCTCATGCAGCAAGTGACTCTCCCCTCGGGCGACCCTACCAAGCGCATCCCATACAGCTTGTTGTGTGCCGCTTCCAATCATGGGTGTGGCTTTTTCCTTGATCGGCCTCCAAATCACAAAAATCCCCACAAGCCTGCAGAAGCAGTGCATCCTTGCCAATACTTTTATTTTTTGCACAGTGAGGCCCATATTGGGCTTCTTACCTCCAGAATTATAGGTTCTAAGTTTGTCTTGGTTTAATCCACTAAGTTTGTGGTGATATGACAGCAACCATGAGAAGCATTTCTAACTGCAAATAATTCACAAAGACCTTTCTATATTTATGCTTGTTTAAGGAGAGCTTTGCAAAGGTTATAGTATGTATCCCAGCCAGATTTACAAAGGTAATTCCAGCAAAATTACAAAAAGATTAACTACTGTGTATTCATAAGGATCTATGCTCTAGGGAGGGGCTTTCAGGTAAGCATAGACTAATTATACAATTAAAAGTGGTTTTTAAGGTTTTTATTTATTTATTTGAGAGAGCGAGAGCCAGGGAGTGGGGGGAGCAGAGGGAGAGGGAGAAGCAGACTCCCCGCTGAGTGCGGAGCCTGACGCAGGGCTCAATCTCATGGCCCTGAGATCAAGACCTGAGCTGAAATTAAGTCTGACAACCGCCTGAACCACCCAGGTGCCCCAAAGAGTGTGTTTAAATAGAAATGCTGAAGTAGTATTTTCCTGATCTTGTGCCTCATTCCAACCTGACCCTTTTTATAGGGCGTGCTATTTCTACAGTCCAGTATGATCATAATATTTGTAAAACTCAGCTCAAGTTTTCCTCCCTCAAAGGCCCCATATCCCCCATGTTCTGGTGGGCCCATCTCTTCATGACAACCTTCCTGTAACTGTTCCCTCGGCATGAACATCCCTCTTAGTCCTTTTTCACCTGTCCAACTCCTACTCCTGTGTCAAGACCCAATGAGGGGTCACTTCCCAAGTGTTATCAAGTGGAGGACCTGCTATATCCTTGGTCCTTGCCAAATCTTGCACTTAAACCTCGCTTGTAGCACAATACATGGTTTCTGCATTGAAACCATTTGTCCTAGAGTCTATCTATCCTAGCCAACCAAACACAGACAACACAAAAAGGAGACTAGTTGATATAAGTTTTTCTTCTCATTTTAACTTTGAATTCCCTTTTAAAATTTTGTGTAGCAAGTCTCTTAAAAGGGTCTATATGCAAAACTGGAGCTTCAGCTAAGTTTGATGATTATAGATATATAAAGGATCATTGATGTTAAAGACCTGAGGTAACTGTTTTATTGCAAAAGAAAAAGTGGTGGTTAACTCCTGTTATTGTATTGGTCACATTTTCATTTATGTATAAAGTGTCCTCCTTTCATTGTTATTCTTCTCCTTTTTTTAAGATTTTATTTATTCATTCCTGAGAGACAGAGAGAGAGAAGCAGAGACATAGGCAGAGGGAGAAGCAGGTTTCCTGCAGTGAGCTTGATGTGGGACTCAATCCCAGGACCCCAGGATCACACCATGAGCCAAAGGCAGATGCTCAACCACTGAGCCACCCAGGCGCTCTATTCTCCTCTTTACACTATATAGCCATTGCTACCCCCTCCTGAACCATCACATAGGCCATACTTGTCTCTCCCCATTGCCTTGAGGAGGGAGTCCAATGTTCTTAGGCTGGTGTAGAGCCTTTCCTTGCCTGGCACCTGCTCAGCTCTCTGGGCTCCCATCTTGTTAGTTAACTCTGAGGGAGCCCAAGTGTTGGTTTGGTGCTTGTCTTAGTGGGAGTTTTCTAGAAGGCCCTGAGACAAGGATTTGAGTGCATATAGTTTATTTGGGAGGTGATCTCAGGAGGCACCAGTAGAGAGTGGGAAAGTGAAACAGGAAAAGAAACCACGTCAATTCAAGGTGTATTGGTAAGCAGGTTAGAGTATGGGTGACAGGCTCAATCCCACTCGGAATCACTGGGAGCCAGTACCTTAGAGCCACATACCTTAGAGTGACAAGGAAGCTGGGATATTTATCTCTAGTCCCCGACTATTATTGACAGAGAGCTATTCCAGGAGTGAGTCCTCAGTATTTCCAGCTTTCCCTGCAAGAGTTGAGCATGCTTCTGGGGCCCAAAACCCCATAGCAGAGCAGAGCTTATAGAGCTTAAGCTATCCTTGTATATAGAAACAAGGAGTGGCATGGGAGTAATGGGTGGAGCACTGACAGTGTTTAGCCCAGGGCCCCTCCGGTCTGTTTCCATGGCTCTCCTCTGGCCTCTATCCCAGTGCATGTCCTATGCACATAGAAAGTATTTCTGCTTACTAGTCTGCCTCTCCCTGGACTGTGAGCATCCCCAGAGCGGAATCCATTGGACTTTGTGCATGGCTCATAGTAGGTGTGTGCTACGTTTACGCCGAGTGCATGAATGAATGAGTAAAATGAGATGGACTGAGGAGATGACACTCAGGATAAGGGAATGAGAGAATTAGGAAGAAAATGAGGGATAGAAAAATAGGATCTAGTAGGAAGGAGGAAAAGAAAATAGGGATGACAGTAAGCAGGCTGGGATGAAAGAAAGGATTGGAGATACCAAAAAGACAGAGATTTCATCTGCCAGGCTGCTTCTGCACATCATCTCGCATCCTGCAAAAGAGCATTGCATCCCGCAAGTCCTAAAATAAGGCTGTCAAAATAGCTAGCAAAATGGAACACGCTTGGAAGAAAAACACCTTACGAACATCTCAGGCCTCCGTGTCCCTGACAAGTACCAGCTCTCTACCTTGGTGGTCTAGGGGAATTACGGAGTACCATGACATTTATTTACTCTTGCTGGCTTTCACAATTAAGTCCAAACTCCTAATCCTCACAGGTCTGTTAAAGCCTCATCTAAACTCCTCAACCTTTAAGACAAAAAACAAACACACCTTCTACCTCTCTGGGGAAGCAGTTACAACTCTTCAACATCCTGCTTGCTAAGGAAGCAGTTGTTACCTTAATTAATGATCCACAAAATCCTCTTTAAACACCGTGCGCAAACATGTGACCAAACATAGGGGGAAATGCTAAAGGACAAAGGAGAACACATGCCATTTCGCTGTATTCTTTAAAAAAAAAAAAAAAAAAAGCTAAGATTATGGACTTCCCTTCCTAAGGAGAAAGGAGAGCTGTAGGGATTTCCAGTCTAAAAATGTCTTTGTATTTTATTTTCTCTTTGTTAATCTTTTAATGGCTTGTTTTTCAACATGGAATCATGGGGGTTAATGTCCTTGACATGATTATGGGTATGTTAGTAGCAAAGGTATGAAGTACCCATAGCATTTTCATGACTGAAGGCCATATTAGGGGTTCTTTGGACCCTCGGTACTCAGTGTGGCCCTCCAGACTAGCAGCATCAGCATCACCTGCACCCGGCCCACACTTGTTGGAAACATCCCAGGCTCTGAGTCAAGCTCAGGGCTGGGTTCCAGGCATCTGTTTTACTTAGGCCTCCAGGTGATTCTCAGGTGTACCAAAGTTAGAGAAATAGTGATCTAGAGCAGATCAAGAGGGAGCCCATCCTCCAGTGGTAGTCTGCAGGTGGGCAAGTGTATTTGTTATTGCCTGTTGTCAATTCCAGTGCCTGTGGCTGGTCCAAGTAGTGAGGATTCTTATGTGCATTCTCACAGGTTAGTGACCTTCCAAGTTCAAAAATTCTCACTAGATTCTTTCTAGAATGGATGAAATCGTCAGTCTTTTCAACACTGTCCTACTGCCTCTCTTTCTCTTTAACACTAAACATCATTGTGTGCACCTGTTGAACCACACAAGTTCAGGGGTTGAACTTAAAAATAAGCTTTCCTTATGACTATTAACACTACTGAGCATTCCCTAAATGGGTGTGATAAAGAAGTTAATTTTTTCCTCCCCACATACAAGTATCTTCATCTCCCAGAATTTGGATATTCAGAATGTGAACTTAATATTTCCCAGATATGGGCCCTGTCTTACTTCCTGCATGAAGCTATGCATAGCATCATAGATTTGTTTTCTTAGGGTGTGTGGTATGTGGATCCTATGATTTATGTTTTAATGAAGCCAATCAGATAGAGATTTCCTTCATACTCAACTGAGTGTGCATCTGAATAAATCAAAATTTTAAAGATAGGCTGCTGATAGAACTTGCTTTTTCTAATATAAGGAGAAGAACTGGCCATCACCCAGTGAGCCCCACATACATATGAATCATGGAGAACTGACTCTGAGGTTTGCAGAACTGAGAGCACTCTCCTGACTTAGTGGGCAGATGTAGGCAAACCATGTCACCCTTGCAAACAAGAAATATAAAATAATTACGGTATACTTCTCAGTATGAAATAGTCCTAACAATGTTCTAAATCAGGGTTTTCTCTACCATGGCACTATCAACATTTAGAGGTGGATAATTTTTCATTTTATGGTGGGCTTGGAGTTACCCTGTACATAGTAGGAAATTTAACAGTATCCTGGCCTCTACAGACAGAATGCCAATAGCACCCATCCCTTAGATGTGACAACCAAACCTGTCTCCAGACATTGCCAGTGTCCATTGGGGGCAAAATTGCTCAGGCTGAGAACTACTACTCTACACCTTTGGAGAGGAAAGAGATGAGAGACCTTATGAAAGATTCTCATATGTTGATCCTTTGACTTACGGTTCAACGGATTCATTTGCTTTGATTTGTTGGGTTGATTAGACTTAGCCATAGTAACATCTGCATTTCTTTTTTTTAAGATTTTATTTATTTATTCATGATAGTCACACAGAGAGAGACAGAGAGGCAGAGACACAGGCAGAGGGAGAAGCAGGCTCCATGCAGGGAGCCCGACGTGGGACTTGATCCTGGGTCTCCAGGATCCTGCCCGGGCCAAAGGCAGGCACCAAACCACTGCGCCACCCAGGGATCCCAACATCTGCATTTCAATAGTCGCCTTTTAGAGTCAGTTTACATTCTAATTGGGTTAGAGGGGTCTTCAAGGGTTATCTACAACTGGAAAAAGTGCCCTTGTACTTAGGAAGTTTAGCCACAACCTGTAATAGTGGGAGACAGAATGGAAGAATTCAGCTTGCTCCTAATTCTTTCCACTTCTCTTGTTTAGACACTATAGAGTAAAAGTACGAACTCATTATTTCAATCCTATGATTATAAAAATCGCTGTACATGAGTCGAATCTTACTGTGCAATCTAATTTTCCATTGTACAAGAAAGATAAGAGGAGGGACTCCTGGGTGGCTCAGCGGTTGAGCGTCTGCCTTTGGCTCAGGGCGTGATCCCAGTTCCGGGATTGAGTCCCACATCGGACTCCCTGCGAGGAGCCTGCCTCTCCTTCTGCCCGTGTCTCTGCCTCTCTCTCTGTGTGTCTCTCATGAATAAATACATAAAATCTTTTAAAAAATAAAAAATTAAATAAAGACCCTCAAACCTGGGTGGCTCAGAGGTTGAGTGCCTGCCTTTGGCTCAGGTTGTGATCCTGGGATCAAGTCCCACGTCGGCTGGGTCCCTACAGGGTGCCTACTTCTCCCTCTGCCTGTGTCTCTGCCTCTCTCTCTGTGCCTCTCATGAATAAATAAATAAAATCTTTAAAAAAAAACAGAAAAATAAGAGGAATGAGAATGAGGGAGAAGAAATGTAGCTATTTTAATATGTTTAATTTTAATCTGTAGAAAATGCTCCCCATTAAATTGAACAAAAGCTTTATGACCCAGAGTCTGTTATATAGTGGTGGAGAAAGTAGATACTAAAATGAACAATCACTAAACAGAATTTTACTACGTGCTATGGCTTTTTTATTGTATGAGCTTTACTCATAGGAACTCACTTTATTCTCACCAAAATCTTATGAGGTGAATACTATTAACTCCATTTTACAGATGAGAAAACTGAGGCACAGAGAGGTTTATGTGTTTGTTTGTGTTTTTTAAGGGTCCTTGTCTTCTGGCCCTCACCAGTGGGGTCCCACCTCCCATTGGAATGGGAAAATCTAAGGCTTTGGGAACAGTGAGGAGGAAATAGCTCAGGGCTTCTGGGTCTCCTGAGTGGAGGGAGACAGGGAGAGAGAGAGAGAGAGGAGGGCTTCTAAGCTGTTTCCCTCCTGGGGACATTGCCTTCAGGTTTGAAGTTAAAGCTGAATAAAAATAGTTTATTGTCCTTGTAGGTTTATCTCCACTCAAGGTCAATGAGAAGATGGTTGAGATCAGGATTCAGGTATTTCTAGGTAAAGTGTCTTAAATAATATTTCCCGATATCTTTCCAATCTTCTATTCCTCCGTGAAACATGAACAGCAGTGGGTAGAAAGTGGCACATGTTATGAAAAGGAACGAATTGGGTACTTGAAAAGGGTGCTTGAAAGAGTGGGATTATTTCAGCCTTGTAGGACCAGGAAATTATCTTTTGAGGAATTAGCAAATTAGCTAAGAGTTAAAGGATAGATAAGGGGTCGGGGGAGAAAATCACAGCAAAATGAGTGCTGAATTCTTTCCTTGCCAACTTACTGTCATCTGAGACCTTTTAATCAGGGCCTCACATTCTCACCCTATTGTCTGGTCAGTTTGAAGCCCCATATTTTCTCCCTGGGAGGTTGAAGTCTTAATAGTGTGTCAACATTCCTTTTAAAAGGCAGCTTCTGGTGATGAGCACCAGGTGTTGTATGAAAATGTTGAATCACTATATTGTCCACCTGAAACTAATATAACACTGCAGGTTAACTAGCTGGAATTAAAATGAGGGGCGCCTGGGTGGCTCAATCGGTTAAGCATCTGCCTGCCACTCAGGTCATGATCCAGGGGTCCTGAGATCAAGCCCCACATTTGGCTCCCTGCTCAGCGGGGAGTCTGCTTCTCCTTCTCCCTCTGCCCCTCCCCCCACTCGTGTACTAGCTCTCTCTCTTTCAAATAAATAAATAAAATCTTTAAAAACAAAGACAGCTTATCATTAGGTGGCCTAAAAACCATAACTGTGTTCTCAAGCAGCCACAATTTCTGTTTAGTCACTGAAAATAAAGAAGTGAGGGCTCTGTGGGCATCTGGGAGTATCTAAAATCAGACCCATTGCCAAAAGTCAAGTGTGGTGTGGCCAGATAATAAAAAGAAAGGAAAAAACAAAAGAAAGGAAGAAACTCGGGTGAGGCTTTAAAGTTCCTCTAGGAAAGCTGTTATAAACATCACATGGTACGAAAATTCCTTATTGGAACTAAGGAAGTAACATAAATACAGGATTTTACCACATAGACCTAGGGCATCAGCTTCTGATAGACTGGGGTTGGCCCAACCATAGGGATTTGCAAATTCTGTCAGTTGAAGATCTGGGCTTGATTGTTTCTGAGAAACTCTGCTTTAGTAAAATTGACAGTGGCTGCTTCATGAGATGTAGAAAAGATAATCTAAGCAAATACACCTAGTCAAAAACTCCCTGGCCCCTCCTTGAAAGTGACCCCATTTCATAACTTGATTGTTTGGTAAACACCAGGCATTCTTCCCATGCAAGTCAATGTAATCTCAGGCATTCTCTCAGTAAATATCTTCCTTGAATAAGTCTTAATGCCAGTGTCACTGTGGAAAATTATTTGCTCTTGTGGGGTTTTTTGTTTTTGTTTTTTTACCTTTTACATAATCAACCTGTATTGTGTTACAGAGCTCCGTTCCCCAAGACTTTTTTTCACTGGGAATAGTGAACATTTAAAAATGGTGTTTTGTTTTTGTTTTAACTCAGGCACAACCTATCTATTAGGGTCTGTGAGGATTTAGTGGTTCATGACTAACTGGGCCAGAACTAGGGCGTGTTAAGGCCTCCGGTCCAAAAGGTAAGGGGGTGCCACAATCCAAGTGCTCCAGGTCAATATTTTATTGCCAGATTTAAAAACTTCATTGTTAATGAAAAAAATCCAAGGGGAACAAAATATCAAAATTTTAAGTAAAAACAGGATCTGACCCTTGTACTTGTGTGCTCATCTCACTTGCCTTACCCTAATCACATTCACATTGAAAAAACAGAGTAGATCATTAGAGTACATTAGAGGTGTTTGTTTCAAGTATGCCTGTGTCTCAGAGATGGATACTGGATCATAATGTAAGATCTAAAACATGAACTCTGAGCAATAGCAGTTAAGATCAGGGACTCTGGAGCCAGAAAACCTGTGTGTGTGGCTTTGGCATTTTGCTGAACCTTTGTTTTAGTTTTCTCATCTGTAAAATGGAGATAAGAATACTGCCTTCACATTGACAGGATGACCATGTAATTTATCCAAACAAGGGTAATTTTGAGAGTGAAAATGGCACTAACAGTACAACTCTCTGATGTTATTTATTACAAAATAAAAATGCATTATCAAATTATAGAGTTATCTTGCAAAAAATGACAAAGGCATTAACTTTCAGATGCTCAACAGCAAGACTGCTCAGTCTGTTTTGTTTTTTGTCCATTGAACCTATGATTTTCCATGTGTTCTACTGACCCCACCAAGTGGTGGCCTAGTGATATCATGGACTTTGTGTGCCATGTCATGGACCAAGGCTGGCACCCCAAGTGGCCAGCAGGATAGCAGTGTCCCACCACTGACAGAGGCCAGAATCCTTTGTCCCCAGTCAGTTGTGTCAAAGTGTACTTCATTTTGAGACCAGCAATCTCCCTTTGAGGTATCCTGGAAAGAGAGTGATACGACATTGCTTCCAGAAAGGGTCAAGAAGCCAAGGATAGTGATGGTTATTTTTTAGATTTTACTACATGTTAAAGTGAGAACTTGTCCACTGCACGTGTATACCCCCACCCCAGAGGATTATGCCATGCAGAAACCCGATAGAGACATCAACCAAAACCATTTCATTTTGTTTTAATGCAACTACTAATAATTTGTTTAAAATGAATAATCCATAACAAATGCTAGATTACACCAAGGCATCAGGACAATATGCAAGACCAGGACTTCCCATAGGAAGCTGGGCTGTAGGATCACACTATTCACCTAGTTGTTATGGGGATTAAAGCAACTACTGTATGGAAAGTGCCTAGAACAGTGCCTGGTATATAGTAAGCCTTCAATCAGAGTTAGCTCTCATTACCATTTTTTTTCTTATCATGGTTCTGACTTAAAAAAACTTAATGTGCTACCTTAGAGAAGAAGATACCATTTCCTAAGGGACACATAAGTGGAAATGTCTCCTAATCATTTTTTTTTTCTGAAAATGTTAATTTTCAATGAAAATAAGAGCCTTGACTACAAAGGCCCAAACATGATTTATTTTATTCCCCACCTTGTTATCAAGTCTTAAATTTGTTAATTAAGCTTCATATTTCAAATGGCCATTTTGAGATGCACAGTTGAACTCCAGAACATCTCCATGCAAAACACCTAAACTTAGATTCCTCAGTTTTTTTTAAGACAAAGCAATGACTACCAGTGCCAACTGGCATCTCTAAGGAGTCTCCCCTTAATGCCCAGCACTGTCAGCCATCTCAGGTGTCCTTCTTGCTCCTCTTTGCAGTGTCCAAACTCTCTTGCTTTCTTTCTTCCTTAACTCCAGCTCCTCTGGAGCCTCTGAAGTTGAGCTCTTTCAGCTTCATCACTGGTTTCCTTTATCACTGGTGTCATCTACCAGCTTCCAGCCCTTAGTAGTTGATGACTTTAGGAACTATTTCATTATTAACTCAATACCCATTAATGCCACTTTTCATTGAGCGTCTTCAATAATCTAATGGATAACTGGCCCCATCCCTGGCCTTCCAATTCCCTGACTGCCTCACTGTCAGTTTTCCCTCCAATTGACCATGAGCCATATGCTCATGGTCATACCCTTGTCCTTGTCTTTACCTCCTGTGATATCTTGATTTTTGAGCATTTATTTATCTCTCCCACTCATTACTGGCTTCTGTCCTTCTGGCACAGTTATTTTAATATTCTTATTTCAGCATGTTGTTGACCCCTCAATGAAATGGCCAGTCTGTGAATAGCCAGTGTCCCCTTCATGTTCTCACTTTACTACCTTAGAGTCCCTGTTTGATCACTACAACTCCCTTGGAAGCACCCTTAATGGCCCTGCTCTCCCTCCTTCTTTCCCTTCCTCTCTTCCAACTCCTCCATTGTCTTTTTTTAACCAACAGTGTTTTAACATGGCAAGTGCCTTCCTTTATCCCCATCACCAATTTCTCCCATCTGGTAACCATCAGTTTGTTCTCTATAATTAAAAGTCTATTTCTTGCTTGATCTTTCTCTTTTTTTCCCCTTTGCTCGTTTGTTGTTTCTTAACTTTCATATGAGTGAAATCATATGGTATTTGTCTTTCTCTGACTTATTTGACTTAGTATAATACTTTCTAGCTCCATCCATGTCATTGCAAATGGCAAGATTTTGTTATTTTTTATGGCTGAATAATATTCCATTGTATATATGCCACATCTTCTTTATCCATTCATCAATCGAAGGACACTTGAGCTGCTTCCATATCTTGGCTATTGTAAATCATGCTGCTATAAACATAAGGGTGCATGTATCCCTTTGAATTAATGTTTTTGTACTTTGGGGGTACATATCCAGCAGTGCAGTTGCTGGATTGTCAGGTAGTTCTATCTTTAACTTTTTGAGGAACCTCCATACTGTTTTTCACAGCAGCTGCACCAGTTTGCATTCCCACCAACAGTGCACAAGGGTTCCTTTTTCTCCATGTCCTTGCCAACACCTGTTTGTCTCTTATGTTGTTGAATACCTATTTTTTCAAAGTATTCCAAAAAATAGAAAAGGAAGGAAAACCTCCAAAATCATTTCATGAGGCCAGTATCACCTTGATACCAAAACCAGTTGAAGACACCACTAAAAAAGAGAACTACAGCCCAATATCCCTGATGAACATAGATGTAAAAATTCTCAACAAAATACTACCAAACCAAATCCAACAGTACATTTAAAAAAATCATTCACCATGATCAAGTGGGATTTAATTTTGGGTTTCAAGGGTGGTTTAATGTTTGCAAATCAATTAATAAAAGAAAGAATAAGAACCATATGATCATTTCAATAGATGGAGAAAAAGCATTTGACAAGGTACAATATCCATTTATGATAAAAAAAAAAACTCCAACAGTGTAGGTTTAGAGGGAACATACTTCAACCTAATAAAGGCCATCTATGAAAACTCACAGCTGACATCATCCTCTAGGAGGAAAAACTGAGAGCTTTCCCCCTAAGATCAGGAACAAGATAAGGATGTCCACTCTCACAACTTTTATTCAGCACAGTACTAGAAGTCCTAGCCACAGCAATCAGACAACAAAAAGAAATAAAGGGCATCCAAATTTGGTAAGGAAGTAGTAAAGTAAAACTAACTATTTGTAGATGACATAATTATATATATATATATATATATATATATATATATCCAAAAGACTCCACCAAAAAAAACTTCTAGAAGTGATAAATGAATTCAGTAAAGTCACAAGATATAAAATCTACATACAGAAATCTGTTGCATTTATATACACCCATAATGAAGCAGCAGAAAGAGAAATTAAGTAAACAATCCCATTTATAATGGTACCAAAAATAATAAGATACCTAGGAATAAACCTAACCAAAGAGGTGGGAGATCTGTACTCTGAAAACTAAAATACTGATGAAAGAAATCGAAGAGGACACAAAGAAATGGAAAGGCATTTCATGCTCATGAATTGGAAGATTTCTACAATAGCCTCCTAACTGATCTGCTGCTGCTACTCTTGACCCCATGGACCATCCACTTGATAGCCTGGCATTTGCTATGTTGAAACTAATCTGTGAATTCTAGTCAGTTAGAATAAAATCCATCCCTTTATACTGGCTTGCAAAGTCCTATATGAATCTGAAATCACCTGTTCCTCTAACCTCATTTTCTACTACTTCATCTTCTTTTCCCCTGACTGCTCTAATATTGCCCAAGTTTCTGCAAACTTATAATATGACTCACTTGGGACTCCTGTGAAAAGTACTAACTCTTAGTGACCGTTCCCGCCCCCTGCCCGCCCCCCCACCCCCACAGCTTCTGATTCGGAGGTTTGGGAAAACGTACAAGAATCTACTTTTAACAAGTGTTCCATGTGACTCTTACGATAAGATACAAATACAGCCCAACAATCTTCCACATAAGCATTCTAAGGAAGTCCTACCAATTATTCAGAATTGGGAAGCAAAATGAAACTCATTTTCCATCTCTGGTCTAAGACACTATGCAGTCAGTGGCCATCTACTATGTAAGCCAGGGAATTCTGGGAATGTAGTTTATGTGCTGAAATACCCTCACATTCTAGTAATTTCCTGCATGGCACAAGTGCCACTTTGTGCAGACTCCTCTGGATGAGGTTGAAGAAATGGTTATCATCAACAAGAAGGCAAAGAAGAGAAAACTGAGAAAGGCTTGATACTCAATAGCATACAGCAAAGAATATGTGTGTGTGTTTCCCTAGGCTGTGGTAGAACAAAATGTTCCTAAGAGATAGAAAAGAGAAACAGATCAACCAGCCAGATACCAGTCCAGAGTATGTGCAGGAAACACTTCTGTAGATGAGGTCAGGACTCTGTGAGCTCATACATATGCAAGCTCCTCAACATAACCAACGTCTAAATCACAATAAATGTTTAGCTTTGCATCTAGGTATTTGGAGCATTGACAGTGAAACATTTTTGGTTTTGTTCCAACAGAGTTGTATATAACTATGGCTTCAATAGCAAGTTTAATTTCTCAGATTTTAGAGGAACAGATTTTGAAAAGTATCTGTCATTTACTGTGTGTTAAACTTTAACTTTAGTTCTCTAGTGACATTGTTACAAGCACTAGCATCCTCCACATTAAAGGCCATGTTTCTTTTCTAGAATCAGAAACTGAAAACAAGTGCAAGCTGTCTGGTGTCCTGTATAAAAGTGGATTATAAACCAGGGTGGTGCTTTTCCAACACGTACACACACTAAAATTACCTGGGGGGAATTTCAGAAATCCTGACTCCTGTGTGCCCCATCCCAAGATTGGGATTTAATTGCCATAGGGTGTGGCCAAGATTTGGGATATTTGAAAGATCCCCAGGCTATTCAAATGGGCAGGCAAAATTTAGGAACCTGGAGCTAATGATTTTGAGCATCTATTTGAACCCTCAAACCTCTGGATAGTGTAAAATTTGAGTTTATGCATTAAAATTTAAGTCAAGACAATGAGATCAGTTTGATGGGATTTATCAAGTTGTGACCAACCTGGGTAGGGACCTTATTTACATAAACCAGAGCAATTGATGAAAAAGTCAGTCGAAGAAGTTATGTATACAAAGTCACATATACACAAATTATTAATGTTCAAAAAATCAGGATTTTCAGGCAGTTTTGTCAAACTGAGTATATATCTCCAATTAGAGTTGCCTGATAAAACAGGGCTCCCAGTAAAAATCTTAATTTCAGATAAACAAATAATTTATTAATATAAAATAATTTATTAATATTAATATGTGTCTCCTATGCAATATTTGGGACACATTTATACCAAATGCTATTTATTTATCTAAAATTCAAGTTTAACTGCATGCCTTATGTTTTTATTTGCTAAGTGTGACAACCCTGCCCCAATTTTAAAGGACGAACCTAAGCAATAAGCCAGTATAGTAGGACACATCAGGACAAAAATGAACCTTAGCATCTCGCTCATCATGTATTCTATTTTCTGAATTACATTGCCTGGTTAACTACCTCAAGCTCTACCTGACTTTGTCTGCGCTGAGGGTCAACTGTACCTTATTCTGTCTCTTCTGTCGTCTCCGGAGCCGCAGGAACTCCTTGTGTTGCCTGGAGACAAAGTTCACTGCTGCATATTCCAGTAAGGCAGCAAACACAAACAGAAGGCACACCGCCATCCAGATGTCAATCGCCTTTACATAGGACACCTGAAAGAGAGAGACAAGAGGGGGCCACTGTGAAAACCTGTGGGGAAATTGGGTTCCTAATGTTGTGAGAAGCAGAATACCTCATTTTCCTTGATTTTCTATCCTTTCCTTAAGAGAATGCTTAAGCATTTCCCATTCCACTTTGCAGATTCGGGGCTGAGCAGTGAAAAGTACATGCTCTCTGCCCCAGGCCCTTGTTCATCTCTCTCAGTATAGCCCATCTGCTCAAGTAGTCTCATCCCGGAGACCGGCTCCGAAGATCACTACAAGAATTTCCTTCATGGAAAACAAAACAAAACAAACTTTGAAACTGCTTATTCCCTTCCATTTTTTTTCTTACTATTTAAAAGCTAGTGTAACTAAGATAATTCCCAAACCTGGATGAGAAATAAGCCATGTGTGGCTTTGGGCCCTTCAAAAACCTATTTGTAATTTCCATCAATCTAGTGGTCCTGACAATGAAAACAAATTTCTTTCTTTTTTTTTTAAAGATTTTATTTATTTATTCATGAGAATACACAGAGAGGAGAGAGAGAGGCAGAGACACAGGCAAGGGAGAAGCAGGCTCCATGCAGGGAGCCCGATGTGGGACTCCATCCCAGGTCTCCAGGATCACGCCCTGGGCTGAAGGCGGCGCTAAACCACTGAGCCACCCGGGCTGCCCTGAAAACAAATTTCTAAAGAGTTTTAAGCTATCACAGTTCAAAAATATTCAACCCAAATAAAGCATCAGGTTCTGGTCTTGGGAAGGTATCTGGTTAAAAAGGAAATTTTATAGCACTTTCTATGGTTGGCCAAGTGTTCGGTATATATAATCTTAAAGTTTGAGAAATCAGATTCTGAAAGCAAATAGTTTTTACTTGCAATGGAAAGTGCTACTCACCTTACCTCATTCCCAATTATTTTTTAAAATAACTAGATGATGTTGTAACCTACTGGACCCCAGACTACAAAGGATGCTTATCAAACTGCTAGCTGAATGTGTACTCTCTAGCTCTAAATTTTTTTTAAAGATTTACTTATTCATTTAAGAGAGAGAGAGAGATTGAGGGAGAGCGCACATGTGATGGAGGGCAAAGGGAGAGAGAGAAGCAGACTCCCTGCTGAGCAGGCAGCCAATGCAGGGCTCCATCTCACCACTCTGAGATCATGACTTGAGCCAAAATCAAGAGTCAGACACTTAACTGACTGAGTCACCCAGGCACCCCACCCTAACTTTTAAAAAAAGTTTTATTTATTTGAGACAGAGAGTGAGAAAGAGACCCTGTGAATGTAAGAGCATGCATGGGGTTGGGGGAGAGGGAGAGGGAGAGAGAGAATCTCCTGCAGACTCCCTCCTGAGCACGGAGTCCAATGCAGACTCAATCCTACGACCCTGAGATCATTACCTGACCCCAAATCAAGAGTCTGCCTCTTAACCAGCTGAGCCACCCAGGCACCTCTAGCTCTAACTTTTAAATACGGTTTCCAATTATTTTGATAGCAGACACTGGGTATTTACCAGCCAGTATTGTAAGCATTTTATCTGTATTTTCTAGCCATTACAATAACTGTATTACCCTTATTTTCTGATGAGGAAACTGGAGTACATAAGGGTTAAATTATTACCCAAGGTCACAGAGCTAATTAAATGGCAGAGCTAAGATTGTAATTGGATACCGGTCTGACTAGTGGATTTCCTTTCCCCCCACCCCCCCGCCACCACACACACACACACACTACTAGGATTATAGTTTGTATCTTACATTTCTCTTTGACCTTTATAGTGAGCATTTCTTACATCATTTAACTTTCTTCTAAATCATACTTGCATAATGGTCCAGACCATGATTAATAATTCTGTATCATAGGGCATATAGGTGATTTTTAGTTCTATTTTTTGCCACTATAAAATTTGGGGCTATGAACGTTCTTCCCCCAAAATATTTGGCTGTATCTCTGATTATTTGTTAGATCAGTCCTTAGAATGGGATTATAGGAATAAATGATAGGAAAACAGTCTTCTGACTTAGAAAGTTAGTAGTAACACAGTAGATGTAAAAGCAGAGGCTTCAGAGTGAGATGACCCAAGTAGAAAACAGCACTCTTTTCCTAACTCTATAATTTTGCCAAATTGTTAAACCTCTTTCTGCCTCCCATCCTTGTCTGTATAATAGGGACAATAATACCTATCTCAGAGTTATGTGGATAAGATCACTTAATATATACAAAGTGCTTAGAATAGTATTTGGTACAGAATAAGTGCTATATAAACATTTGCAATTATTTGTGTACATAAGGATGTGATTTTATTAATGGAGAAATTTTGGAAGAGTGAGAAAGATCAAGGAAAATAAAAATCCACAATCCTAATATATTCCAGTTATTATTTTTAAGGATACCATCTGCTTTACACTATTTGTCTCAGTCAACCTGAACTACTGGTCAGTCCCACATATGTTGTGACAAAATGGTCCAGCACTTTATCATCTCCAGCACTTTGAATATATCACCTTTCCTACCTGGGATACTTATTCTCATTCTTTCTGATTCACAGACTCTTCAGAATCCTTCAGTACTTGACTCATGCCAGCTCACCTGGGAAGCCTCCCCAACCTTACTACTTTCTCTCATCTGAGTTAGGAGCCACTTTCCTTTGCTTTCTCATCTTTCTCTGTTGAACCTGTCCCTTTTTACTCCATGAACTTCTCTGACCCTATCACTAGAGCATAAGCCGTTTGTTTTGTTTTTTAGACAGGCTCTATATATTATTAACCTTTGTATCACCAACATAGGACCTGGCAAATAGTGAGTAAGCATTAGCTATGTAGGATGGATGGATAAATCAATGATTGATTGACAGAAGGAATGAAGGAAGTATCTGGCCATCTTTCCATCTTTGTATTAAATTTCAATAATTTTATACTATATAACCTTACCCGCAGTTGCATGTATTTGATATTTCTAGGAGTGGACTGTGAGTGGATTTTAATTCTCTTAGCACACTTAGCATGCCTGGAATGTTTCTTCCCTTAATAAGCAATCATTTGTCTTGTGTTTGCTCTTCTAGAGCAATCCTGTTCCCCTGTAATTTGTCTTATATTTGCTCTTCTGGAGCAATCCTGTTTTCCTGTAATAATAGAACATTACCAATCACAGCATTCCCAGTTATATATTATTCAGAAGACCATAAATGTTTTAAGACCCAATAATGAGAGGAATTTGTCAGTGCCTGAGATATGTCCATACCAAGAGCTAAGTCCAAGAGAGCTGACCGCCACTCCTCCCCTTCCTGGTGTTTACAGCATTTAGTAATTTGTAAGCCTTTTCCTCAACTCGTTCTGGCCATCAGCAGGCCAAGCACATATTTGGCTTCTTTTATAGCTGCTCATAAATGAGCCCTTTCAGTCTCTTAAACATTTTGGTTGGTCTCTGAGTTTCCTCCAAATCATGAACATCTTTCCAGCATTGAAGTGCTGGCATTAAATGCATTATTCACACGGATTTAGAAGGTGTTGTGAGACATCTATTACATATGATGTGATGTCCCTCAGTGCTAGTCTCTGAGGATTGAAATGCCTTTTTGTTGCTTTTACCCAGCTCTGATGTCAGATTCTCTCACTTTGGCTGCTAATCCCTAGATGTTGTTAGCTCACATCTTCCCCGTCACATTCTTTTTATGATTCTTGGGTTTACATGATTGCTTCCTGAACTACTTTACTACAATCTTGCAAAAAATAGTTTTCAAAGGTAATTAAGCTCTCAAAATGCTATTATGACTCAGTGAGTTGGTATCTTTCCAGGCATATTTAATTCAGGAAAATAAACATTGAGGGCATACTATGTGGAAGGCACTGTACTAGGTGCTGGTGGGAGGGGAGCAAAAGGTATATGGATAACAAAGATGCACATTGATACTTCCCAGATCATACTTCAGAGGACCTTGTTCACACTGTGCTCCAGGAAGTGCCATTCCCATACTTCAGGGAGCAGCAAATTAT
This sequence comes from Canis lupus baileyi, assembly GCF_048164855.1. Taxonomy (NCBI): domain Eukaryota; kingdom Metazoa; phylum Chordata; class Mammalia; order Carnivora; family Canidae; genus Canis; species Canis lupus. Next base: position 114,207,930 of record NC_132876.1, read on the forward strand.
GGCCTATGGATCAAGTCTGGCTCACTACATGTTTTATAAAGTTTTATTGGAACACGGCCATACTCATTCATTTACATATTATCTATGGCTGCTTTTACACTAAGATGGCACAGTTGTGACAGAGCCCATGTGGCCTGTAAAACCTAAAATACATACTATGTTGTCCTTTACAGAAAACATTTGCTATGCCCTGACCTAGACTGTAGTGTCATTGGGTTTGTCCTGGGGTTGTACATCACAGTAGTGCTGCTTGGTGCTTGAGAAATTTGTGGTCTACTGAAGGAGACAGTCAAGTGAACATATCACTGATACAAAGTAGATGGTCTCCTGTGCCAGGGTAGAAGAAAAACCAAAAGGCTGCTAAAATGTGGGGAGGTTGACAGAGAAGATCAGGAAAGGCTTCATTCTTTAGTGATGTGGCATTTAACTAATGTTTGAAGAAGGTCAGGATTTGGTGGATGGAAACAGCAATGAAAACAAAGCCATGAGGATCGGAGAGTAGATGGGCTCAGGGATGGCAAAAAACCTATTAGCCAGGGTGTGCTAGGTACCTGGGAAGTACATGGTGGGCTGCGAGCAGATAGACTGGGCCAGATAGGCCAAGCAGAGGGCTTTGGGTTTCAGACGGCTCATAACGACAAGCTGATGATGGTTTTGAGGCGGGGTATAGCTGTGTAAGTCATTTTCTAATTATCCTGATGGTTTTTTTTTTTCTGTCTTCAAAAGCAAGAGTCTTAGCAAAAGCAGACGTTTTCCCTCCTTACCAAAAGTTGTGAAAGGGAATATAAGGGAAGGGAGAAGAAATGTGTGGGAAATATCAGAAAGGGAGATAGAATGTAAAGACTGCTAACTCTGGGAAACGAACTAGGGGTGGTAGAAGGGGAGGAGGGCGGGGGTGGGAGTGAATGGGTGACGGGCACTGGGGGTTATTCTGTATGTTAGTAAATTGAACACCAATAAAAAATAAATTTAAAAAAAATAAACACATTAAAAAAAAAAAAGTTGCCTTCCTTCCTCCTGCCACTTTCAGCTCTACACAAGGCCTGTTCTCTGCAAGCTTTCCAACAACATCTCCGAATCCTTTGCTGGATTTTCTTCTATTTGTCATGTTTCTTGAACTCTACCTCTTTAATTTTCCTTCTATCTTCATATCCTCAATGAATCTACCCATTGGATTCTATAGTTTTCTTCTTGTTCGTGTGTGTGTGTGTGTGTGTGTGTGTGTGTGTGTGTGTGTCCTATAGCAGAGATTGGCCAAGTTCTCATGAATCCCACTTCCTTTCCTGGGACACTAGTATAAAAAATTTGGCAGTTCAGTTGAATCCCCCGTGCAATGTGGGCAGAAGTGATAGATGCCACTTTGGGGCCTCTAAAATCTCCTATGAGGTCCTTATGATTTAACCCTTCCACAGCCACCTTGGATGTCACTGATTTCAGATGGCAGTGCCAAAAGATGGAAGAAGCCTGGATCCCTAAAAGACCTAGGGCCACCCACTCTACAGAAGAGTATAATTTAAGTGAGAAATAAACTTTCATTGTATTAAGCCGCAGAGATTTCAGGGTTCTGCGTTTCTAACACTCCCAAATCCATCATTCAGTCCTGACCTCTCACCTCTCATTCCTGTCATAACTCTAAAATGCCTGCAGTTAGTATCTGAAAAATCAAACTCATTAAATGCCCCTCTTTCCCTTTCATCTGATTTGAATCTTCCCACTAGCAAACATAGTTTTACCATTGGTTCCTTCCTTGCCTTCATCTCTAATACTCAATCTGTTGTAAAAGCTCAACATTTCTTTCTGCAAAGTACCCTTGGGTACTTCTCTCCATTTTAAATATATCACTACAACCCTGGCAACTAACACTTCAACCTGGTTATTATAACCTTCTGACTGAGTCCCCCACTCCTTGTATTCAATTCTTCTCTGTGCACTTTATCCTTTTGCTTTTGCTAGATTAAATTTAAAATGCCAATTTCATGTTGCAACATACCTGTTTAAGAGTTGCGGAAGCTGCCTATTACCAGCTCTAGTATCCAAGATCTTGCACAGCATGTGTCCACCCCAGTTAATCTGATTCCACTCTTTCCTAACATGAACCTTGTACTTTGTTTAAGTAATTCTGCTTATCCCTGAGGGAGCCAAGTCCATTCCTACTGAGAACCCCAGTGGTTCATAACTGGGTGTGGTTTTGCACCCTAGGAGGCACGTGGCAATGTCTGGAGATATTTTGGGTTGTCACAACTAAGGGGAGGTGCTACTGGTGTCCAGGAGGTTGAGGTCAGGAATGCTGCTAAATATTCTATAATGCACAGAACAACCTCCACAATGAAGAATTATCTGACCCCAAATGTCAATAATTCAGAGGTTAATAAACTCTGAAATGGAGAAAGCAAAAACTCTCCCAGCCCAGGCATCTATATGTAGTCCAGTGGTTCTCTACTGGGGACAGTATTGTTCTGAGAAGACACTTGGCAATGTCTGAAGATGTTTTTGGTTGTCCCAACTGGAGAGTGGGGTTTTGCCACTAGCTTCTAGTGGTTAGAGGCCGAGGATACTGCTGTAGATGCCCAACAATGCATAAGACTGTTCCCATGACCTAGAATTACCCAGCCCTACATGTTAATAGTGTTAAGGTTGAGAAAAACCTGGCCTATATGTTTTTTATCAGCATAGACATCCTTCCTGCCTTTCTGCTACCTGTTTATTGCCAGATAATTCCTCAAGGAGTAGTTCAAATTCCATCTCCAGACTGATGCTTTCTCTGCCTATTCTAGTCCACAGTGGTCTTGCCCATCTTCAGAATTTGTATTATACCTACAGTTAGGATTGTACAGTTTAGTCTTTGCTTCGTATATGCATTTTTTCTTCACTCAACTAAAGTGTATGATACCGGGGGATAAAGATCCAAAAATGTCTTTTGTATCTATGCCACCAAGGACAAATCTTTAAGTATATCATAGATGCCCCATAGTTTCTGTTGATTGACAAGTTATCCAAAACATATATAAATTCAAATTCCTTTCACAATCAATGCTTTTTATGAAGGATCAGCTACCAAAACAAAACTGAGAAAAACAAAAACTAAAAGGAAAAAATTAGCTTTGGTCTTTATAGGTGATAATATCCAGCTCACTATTTATTTGCACTAAGGGAAAGAAGCATACTTATTATTTTCATTACCTTACAATTTATGTAATTTGCAAACTACTTAAAGAGGTAGAGCCAGTCGAATGGGTTAGATTTTTGTGGCACTAAATAAACATTTACCTGGTATTTGAACACATCAGTTAGATAATGGAGTTTAGCTCATTGCTCAGTTGTTTTGGCATCACGTTGACATTTCTTAAGATATTTTGCATCAGTGGTTATTTTCAGTACTGTCTTGGCATTTTTTAAAAACTTGGGCAAGTTTTCTTGAGTAAATTTTTTATTAATTATATACTCAGATCAGTTTCAAAAGGGAAAACCATCCCTGAATTTACTTACTTTAGTACCATAATATGTTTTGTTTATATTAAAAAACTACACCATATTCCATGTCATGGAGCTGATTGTTTAAGGGTTGGACCATTTTCTGCCCAGGGTTTATCCTCCACAGAGAAGAGTGAATCATCATTGTATGAGGATTGCCTGAATGTCCTTACAGCTTGGATGCCCTCTACATCCTTCATGGGCAAGTCACTCTCCTTTGACAATTTGTCAACAAAAATATATCCATATTCTCAGCTTCTGAGCTGACCTCAGAGAGCTGTGACATTCCTCCAGCAGACAAGCAAGGAGGGTTAGTTATGTGCACATATGGAAAGAAACTCTCAACAGTAGGGAAAAATCACAAATTACTGTGATAAACCAAGTAGCATTTTTTTAAAATAGGCTCCATGCCAGCGTGCAGCCCAATGTGGGGCTTGAACTCATGACCCTGAGATCAAGACCTAAGCTGAGATCAAGATTCAGATGCTTAACCCATTGAGCCACCACGGTGCCCCCAAGTAATACTTTTTAAAAGAAAAGAGGCAAAATGGATTCATAGGGAAATCTCAAAATGCTAAGATATTTTTCTTTAAGTGGAATGGTCTCTCACACCCACCTGTTTGAGTCTATATTAATTCTCATACTATACATACAAACCATTGCTAAACCAGAATAGAAGCTTTTCTGCTGTGTACAGTACAATTGCTTTTTATCTAATTTAGAAGGCAAAATTTTAATTAACCCTGGTTAATGCAGCTGTCAAAATGAAAGATACCTGTTGGTCATACTAGCCTGACTTGTGCTTTCATTATGTAGAATAGAAGCCTTTGGCAACTCCAATGAACTTGTCCTTTATTCAGTGCTATGAAGTACACCACCACTCTCTCCATCCCCATTTTATGGGGGAGAAAAATAAGTTTATTAAATGCATATCAAAAGCTTATACAGCTGGTAATCAACAACAGAGGAAATGAGAAATTCTGGCTTTGATTTTCTGTTTTGACTCTTACCTACATTCAGTCACTGTAAAAATATCATCTGAAAAAATATAGACAGTTGAATTAATCCTAGTGCCAAAGATTTGTGGTGTTGTACAATTTTATCTTTATAATTTCACTGCCAAGTTGCCATTTTTATTGCCTAATTAAAGAGCTCACATCTGCTGTTTAAGGCCAGGAAAATCAGATTGCCTTGGCAGAGAGGGATGGTGGCAGCACTGAGTACCTGGCCCAAACCAGTGTCACCACCCCTACCCCATTTTCTCTCTAGTCTTATGCTCTTGTTGGGTTCTGGGTAGAATATTGAGTAAACACTATTGTGAAGGTGCTGTTTGTAGAAACAGCCATTGGGTGGCAGTGCCTCCAAGCCTGGTATCTGTAGGAGGCAACTAGAAAATGGTACTCTAAATCACAAAACTTTCATAAAGGACAGACCTGAACAACCTTCAGGGACCAATTAGTTTGTTGAGTGGTGCACAGGCCTAGCTAGCTGGTATCATTTACAAAGATGAATCAGTTTCTCTCTATGATGGTGGTCCAAAAACTGTTCAAAGTAGCTTGCCAAAGTGTACTACCCACATGAATTTTTATGGGTAGAGAAGCTAAGAAAAGGGTAGAACTGCCAGCCCCAGAATATATAAGGACTCTTAGGTGATATCTGCTATTAGGGGTGCCAAAGGGACACCCTGCAGAAAGGCTCCCCCAAGTCTCTCAGCCTTGTGCAAATGTAGCCATCTAGGGAGGAGGCCAAGGTGATGAGGAAGCGGCATCTGGAAAAAGGGGAGGAAGCAGGACTAGGGGGCATCTTCTCCCCTGTGCTTGTGTTTGCACGTGTCTCATCACACTCCCAGCTCATGGCCGGGAATACGGATTTCTCCCACAATCTGCTTCCCGTAGCTGCACCCCTAGTGCCAAAACAAGGGCAGTGTATTCTCAAACAAGGGCAGAAATGAAGAGGGAGTGGGAGCCAGGAGCAAATGCCCACTAGTGAAAAAACAACCCCGGCGAAGAAAAAAGCCAACTGGATGATCTCCGTGTTAGAAAGACAACCACCAGCTTTTGGAGGATGATGATGATCCTCCACTTTATTAAGAGATATTTGTGTCGTCAGATAGATATTTGTGTGTGTGTGTGTGTGTGTGTGTGTGTGTGTGTGAGAGAGAGAGAGAGAGAGAGAGAGAGAGAGAGAGAGAGAGATTGGGGAGAATATGAAGATGGGAAAGTAAGAAAGGAAAGGAATAGTTTTTGAGCCAGGCCAGCTTGGATTTAAATTCTAGCTGAATGGCCAGTGAAATTGGGAAAATCACTTAACCTTTTAAAATCTCAGTTTCCTCATACTGAAGTAGGGGCTCAAGGATTCTAGTGTCATGGGATCACCAAAGGATTGAATAAGACACTATGTAAATCTTAACACTCATTTGGCAGATTGCAGACCCTCAATCACAGTGGTTTGCCACTGAGGAGCTCCTGTAGCCATTGGGAAATTCAAAACTTGCAAAATTCAAGGCAATTTTCCCCGGAGGAATAAATGTAGAATTTATTGTATTTCATGTTCTGTGCATGCAGTAAGACTTTATTAGTATTTTTACATTGCCCTATTTCAAATTCACATAAGCTAAGTTCACATAAAATGGAACCTCATTGTAGTGAATACAACAAATATACAGTGACAGAGGAATATGTCACAGGACCTGATATATGCTGTTACCAAAACATGACAATGAACCACCACTATCAGCAACAAAAAGCTTGCAGCAACACACCTCTAGGAATTATTTCCATTATAAAGATAAGAATGCTCCAGTTTACTCATCAGCTACCACGATCACATGGCCACAGAGTGGTTGTGCTGCTCTTCCCATCTACCTGATGTGACTCCACACTCAGTGCTTTTTTGGTTCACTGATCCCTGTGGGAACCTTCCTCTCTGGGGAGCGAGTCAGGAGAATTCCTCACAGACTGTGATTTCACCAGATGACAACATCTGATGTGAAAGAGAAGTGGGAACGTGCACACGGTTGGGCAGCGCACAAGGAACCGCAGCACCGTCACTCCTGTAGCCGTGGAGATACTATGAACATAAGTGTTTAAAGATGAGCGATAACCACTCTGTTCTTGATTTGCTTTCTCAGCAGTTAGTGCTATTTCCACTTCTTTAGTGATTCCCTTACACACCCCACCCAGGTGCAAATTTCATACTTGCAAGCAAGGAAGGAGAAGGGGGAGAAGGTTAATACAAACAGCTCAGTCTCATTCTCTGGACTAAGGCTGAGTGAAAGGCCTTGGAATGATGGCCAGGGTTTATAGTGACAAAGGTTTTCTCCAGCTTTCCATTTGGTGCTCCCCAGGGAGGAGGCTTGATGGGAGAGGGAATATGGCAAATCTGAGGCATCCCTACCTCCTAGACTGGGCTTGTTGGCTTATCATTTCCAGGTTGGCAGTGCTCCCTAGAGTAGGATAAGGAGGCCAGATCAGGAAGGCAGCCTTGGCCAAACCTCTCACCCTGACCATTTCTGAAATGCAGAATGTTGGAATGCATGGGCAGGCCAAGTACTGAGTGTGTGCAGGCTTCTTGTCACCCCACAACAATCCTGATGGTGGGTTCCTGATTCACACCAACTTCTGAGATGATCAGAAGGTAAGTCCAGTGAGGAATGGTTGGTTCTGAACTATAAAATGGTGACAGTCTGAGAAACCCAGTTAAGCCTACAATTATAGAGAAGCCATTTCCTCAACAGCACCTAGAATCCTTTGATGACTTCAGGGTACAAGAGACTTCTCCGGGTGCTGACCTTCCCCACAATGTACCCGAGTCCTCCAAACACTGGATGCCACATCCTGGGGATAAGGATAAGTGTTCTTTTGGTGGAGGGACAAAGACTATTAAACAGCTGAGGACATAGTGTGAGATGATAATTGAATGGCAGAGTCCGTGGTAACTGAGAAGTTGACCACCCACCTCCTGGCTTCTGGCCTGGTTTAGCATCAGCTTTGTACTTGCTGCATATGAGCTCACAGTGGAGGTAGCAGGCCAGTGAGGATGTCTCCATAGAACCTTGACAGAAACCTTCCCTTCTTGGCTTGAGACTCTGAGCGCTCATGCCTGGTGCATGCTAATCTAAAGCTCCTGAAGCTCATCAGCGGCCTACTGTTTCAGACCACTCAAAGTAAGACTGAAATGGAAAAATTCCAGGCTCCCATCAAGTTCCAGGTTACATGTGGGGAGGAGAAAACAAGATAAGGAGCTACAGGTCAGTCAGGACTAGAGAATTAATGGATACAAAAGCCACTGGCTGGGCTGGTGATCTCACTTTTTGTTACTGTAAATTACCAAAGAGCTGGCCTCTACTGTATCCATTTCCTGTAGCCTAGCAGCGTTTTGATTCAAGTCAGCTCTATGCCTTTCTCCTCACCACAAAAATCAGAAGCACGAATCACCCACTAATAATTACTTATTTGCAAAATATACTAGCCTGCAGGAGTCTGTTAGTAATTAAAAAGAAATCCTACAGCCTCTTGAATAAAATGACAAAAATAGATGTGCAAGCTCTTTGAAGAAATTAAAAAAAAAGACCCTGCCATCAGAAAGCAGTATTATTATATTTCATTTTTTTAAAGATTTTTTTAATTTATTCATGAGAGACACAGAGAGAGAGAGACAGAGAGGCAGAGACACAGGCAGAGGGATAAGCAGGCTCCATGCAGGGAACCTGACGTGGGACTCCATCCTGAGTCTCCAGGATCACACCCTGGGTAGAAGGCGGCACTAAACTGCTGAGCCACCTGGGCTGCCCTATTATTATATTTCAATATGGAAATGTACAGACTAGTAAAAACAATAAATTGTAAATGTGAAAAGATTTTGGTAGGACTTATTGAGCACATCAGTTTCTAATATATCAGTTGTATATATCTGCTTCAGAGAATTACAATTGATCTCAATCCCTTGGTGGCAATCAGTCCTGTAGGATTATAGAAACTGAGAGGAGGTAGCAGGGCTGTGATGGAGAGATCAATGAGAAGATGCCAGGGATATGTGTTTTGGCCTTGCTATTGCCTGACTTTGCAAACTCAATCACATCATTTCACCTTTCTGGGCCTCAGGTTCCTTCTTAGAAAAAGAAAAGGCTCGGATGATCATCTTTAAGGTTTCTGCTATTCTTTGATTCTGTGACTCAGGGGAGAGAGAAAGTGATGAGGGAGGAAACCAAGTCAATAGCAGGATGGGGTCCCAGTCTCAAGGGAGCCTTCTTTACCCTATGCCCTGCTTTCTTACCACCTTCAATGTCATCCATCCAATAATGTATATTCATTGAGCTCTTCTGTGTGCCAGGCAGAACTTGCCTAAAATGGTGAATTCCTTGCTTAGCAACAAATTGCACTGATGGAAAATATTTATGTGTAGAAGACTGATGTGGCAGATGCACTGAGTTCACCTACAAATTCAGTGGGAAAGTCTCCTAGAAATGGTCAGCAACTTACCTCAAGCCCCTGAGCCTCTCCGTTCTTCTGCCTAAGATATTTTTTCTGGTGCTTTAACAACTTTTTCTACTTGTACACAAGGAAGCCTAGAACACTCCTAAAGGCAGCCCTCAACTAGGGAGGAGTGGGAGCTGAGTTGGTAGATAAAGACCTCAGATTTCAGATTATTGGTGGGACAAGTCCAGTGAAGATTCTATATGGTTTTTCAGAGGATCCCCAGCAGGACTGAACCCTGGTTGCCCTCCATGGTAACCAATTCCATAATACACTTTATTGGCTTTTCCCCTTTCCTTGTTTACTCCCCACATTCTCATTTGTCCTTCTTCAGACCACCTTCCAAATGAACTCTCTGTACCCAAATACTTGTTAGAGGGCCCACAGTTTACTGAAACAAATGACCCAAACCTAAAATTGGATCAGGGAAGCCTGACACAAATATGATGCCTGCCATATCAGGCACCATTTAGAAACCAGGATGGCAAGCAAACCAGCCACACCTCCTCCTGAAAATGTCTTATCGACAAAAGCCCTATATCTGGCTGGTTTGCACATCATCAATAGGAATGGAGTGTCAACATGGTTCAAAAACCAATCTGGAGAAGTATCAAATCAATTTGGGATCTAGTACCCATATAATTTAATACCCATCACTTCCCTTTTTGTTCTACACAGATAGTTTTGAACTGATCATATTAGAATTGTGTAACTACAACAATCATAATAACAATAACTATTCAATAATATGCAAGAGTTATCCAACATATACTAACCCTCTTGGGTCAGGGAAATAATGAGAGCACTTTATTTACAGAAACATAATCTGTTCTATGCTAGATATGATGTTTGTTAGGAAGATTGAGTCACAGCTATCTTTTGAGCTTATAAGGATGGACATATTATGAAGGTACAAATTGTTCCTATTGACAGGACACCAATTAAAAATGTTAACGACATTACACTAAAAGACCAGTGAAGACTTAGTTTTAATAGCGGCCCCCAATGATTCTTGCCTCCTGGTATTATAACCCCCTCCCTTTGACTCTGAGCCAGACCTAGTAACTTATTTCTAACAAATACATTACGGCAAAGTGATGGGATGTTACTTTCATTATTAGGTTATAAAACATAGACTTCCATCTTGCTTGTACTTTCTTTCTTGCTGGCATGCTCTCTCTGGCTCTTTTCACGGGCTGGGCTTGGCGGAGAAGGCTCCCTGGCAAGGAACTGAGGGTGGCGGTCAGCCAACAGTCAGTGAGGAACCAAGGCCTCCGTCCAACAGCCCAGAAGGAACTGAATTCTGCCAACAACCACATGGGTTGGCTTGGAAGTGGATCCTTCTCTAGTTGGGCCTTCATATAAGACTGCAGTCCTAGCTGACACCTTGATTTCAGCCTCCTGAGAGACCCTGAGACAAAGATCCCAGCTAAGTTTTGCCTGGATTCCTGATCCATAGAAGGTAAAGATTAAAATGTTTAAGCCACTAAATTTAGTGGTGTGTTGGGGGGGTGATTTGTTATATAGTGATAGTTAACTAATACATGGTGTCTTCAGGAGAAGCAAGAGGGAGAAGAGAGAATGAAAGGGAAAGAGATAAGTTGTGTACTTTGGGACTCACAAAGTCAGAATTTGGTAAGATTTTGTGGTTTAGTTTTAGACCTTTTATTTTATTTTTTAAAAAGATTTTATTTATTTATTCATGAGAGACACACAGAGAGAGGCAGAGACATAGGCAGAGGGAGAAGCAGGCTCCATGCAGAGAGCCTGATGCGGGACTCCATCCCGGGACCCTGGGATCACAGCCTGAGCCAAAGGCAGATGTTCAACCACTGAGCCACCCAGGTGCCCCAATTTTGGACTTTTTAAAGAGGAAAGTTTAGTTAAAAATTAATAGCTAAGGTATCTGGGAAGATATCATTAGCATAAGAGAACAAGAACCATAATACATTCATTTTTAATCTATTCATTCAAGCAGGCTCTCTGCTTAAACATATATGAAATAGCTATTCAAAATCAGTTTACCTGTCACAAACAACTGTCTATGGGTTAAATCTGTCCTACTAGTTTCCTTTGTACATAAAGTTTAATTAGAATGCAGCCATACCCATTCATTTATATACAGTGTGTGGCTCTTTAGTTACTACTTACAATGGTATAGTTGAGTAGTTGCAATAGAGCTCTTACAGTTCAGAATGCCTAATAGATCTAGCCCTTTACAGAAAAAAATTTTGTCATGTATTCCTGAACTAATCATATATTGTAGTTCAAGCTAAACACTACCCAGGGTAGTCTGAGCCAATAAATTTTCTCTATGTTTTGATCAACATAGAAAGTAAAACTGGATCATTCATACTCAAACATTCCATTGTAAGTTTTTTTTTCTGGAACCACTAAAATTCTCATCTCAATTGCTTGTTGCTATTGTGTATACAGACATAGAATCCTCAAATGAACTGCATATTTTTAGCAGTCAGTCAACAATTCCTTGTAAACTGTTCCATAGATGATGGCCATGCACTCTATTCATGCTATGTTGGCATGGGGGTAAAACCCATTTGCACCAGTGTTTGACTTTGGGGGTCCAAATCAGGCCTTGCCTCTTCCTAGCTATCTACTTTGTGCAAGACACTTAATCACTCTGTGCCTCAGATTTCTCAGCTGAGTAATGGGGACAGTAATGAAGCTGATCCCATGGGTTTGCTGTTAACAATTGAGATATACATGAACTAACAAGGGGGTAGTGCTTACAGCTGGGCCTGGGACTTTGTAAATGCTCTAATGTGTTAACTCTGATTGTCACGGTGGAGCTGACCTCTTGGACTCCCATCCTGCCATTAGAGTTGATGCCTTGAGTACTGCAAATTAGTTAGATTAATTAATAGTTTCATCCAATTTAGTATCTTCATTAAAATTAAATATGGAAGTCAGTCTCGTGTGACTTCTTCCTGGATGGAAGCACTTCAGAGATTTTGGGCAACTGCTCTATCTTAAAATCAATGCTATCAGGAATGACTGATTTTCCTGGCACTCTTCTTGTTTTAGAATGACCTTTTGGCCTGAAATGGCTCAGTTTTACCTTTAAATCCCCAACTGTTTATTTTTAGAAAACTGGGCAAAATTATTCATGTGGAATTTAGATAAACAGAACGCAAACTGTATATTTGCTCAAATCCTATTTAGAGATTCATTTATGCTTCTGTAATTCATAATTGAATTTGATCTTTTCCATAAACTTTTGTTGAGCCTTATCCAGTATTATGACTCATGGTGGTAATAGTGAAGGCATTTATGAGTAATATTATGAAAATACAAAGTTTGTGTAATTTTTCCCAGTTTCTCTAACATTCTGAAGCATATTGTCACAATAAATAATTAGTATCATGTATGTTGTGTAGTATACAAAGAACTTTCAAAAATATTTCAAAATGCAATTCATTCTATCTTCACATGCTATAGTCGTGCAGATACTAAGGTCAGGTAGCTTGAGAGATTTCCCTAATGTCAAAGAATTAGTTAAGGGCAAAGCCAGGCCTTGAACAGGATTCTTTGTCTAGCCTTATTTCCAATGTGACATCGCATGTGCATTCTAGTTTTAACACTTGGAATATTTTTATTATACTCTAAGTCTTTCATCAGCATATCTCCTAATACCTTAGACCTAACAATTAATTGGAATATTTGATTAATCAGAATAGAAAGAATCACTATTTCCAGGGGATTTTTGCCTATGAAAAGGGTTTGGCCACATGGTATCTTAGATTCTTCCTTATTCTTTTACTTGTCTTTGCTCATTGATAACAGATTTTTGTGTTATTCACTGTTAAGATATTTGTACCATGCCTCAGTGATGTGGATAGTCAAGGACCGACTCTACTATCCCTTCCCCCAGTTTGAGGATTGATCAAGTTCAATATTTGCCTGGCTTATCCATATTAATTCTCCATTGGTGACTGAGGCTAGTTAGAGTAATTTGCAAGGACTAGATGAAAAAACACCAATCCGAATTTTAGAGCTGAGATAACTTTCTAGATGAGCCCTCATTTTTCAGATGAGGAATGGAAATGAAAAGGCCAAGATTGTCTATGACTGCCTGCTTTAAACTATGCTGATCCCATGCATTCTGAAAGCATAATTAAGCATGGAGGTGGAGGTGCTATTCAGAAAAGATAAACAGCAACTAACTCAAGATGTATTTGGATTAGCAGGCTCCCATTTGGGGATGAACATATGTCCTGAAAAATTAAGTTATAGAGTCAGTCACTACTCATTGCAAATTACTTTAATAAAATTGGTACTTAACTGAGACTGGCCTAATTGGCTGGAATTTACATTGTAGAAGGTAAAAAAAGAATCAAGGAGGTTTCTGAATTTTGGAACTAGATCAGTCATATGAGATTAGTGGCTTCTTCAAGGGCTGAGTACAGAATTAAGAGTAGAAAATGCTGGTGATGAACACTGGCCACGTTGCCATTTTTTCTGATGTACTTCGGTTCTTGGTGTGCTACTGACCACATCTGGGTACCAATACTGGGGGCTGTCAATGTCTGATGGGAATCATAGGACTTGTTTAGAGTGTTATCTACTTGCCAGACACCTTAAATCTATCCTTAATATTTTCCTCCCAATATCTCACTCCCTTTCCCTAGTCATCTTCTCTAAGTCTAGAGAATTCCTCTAAGAAGAATTCTAAAGAAGGGAAAGCTATGGAAATACTCATGCATTCATTCCACAAATGATTCTGAGGATATTCTATGTGCCAAGTGCTGTCATGTCCTAAGGATACAACAATGTATGAGACATGCTCCCTGTTTTCAGGGACCTTGAATGTGTTGACAAGTAAACAGTTATAATGCAGGGTAAAAATTGTTAAAATAGCAGGAGGTACAGATGCTAGATTGACAGAGAGGAAAGGAGCCCATCTGGGTTTAGGGAACACATGGTTTGAAAACCTATGTTCAAGGAAATGTCTGGTAAGTTGAGACTTGAGGTGAGCATGAATAGAAGACCTAATAACATAATTAATGAGGAATATCTAACTGACATTTTTGAACTCTCTAAATAAAGAGTATGCCTTCTTTGCTCATACCCATAGGGTGTTCACAAAAATCAACCATGTACTAGACTGTAAAGACCATATTGATAAGTTTCAAAAATTGGAAATAGTACAGCAAGCATTTTCTCATAATATGGCAAAGCTAGAAATAAAAACAAGAACAATGAAATCCATAAAATAAGACCTTGGTTTTTCTGGGGGGAGTGCATTTGTTTTAATCATTAAACCAAAGAGGAAATACTAACTGAAACTGCATAGTATCTAGAAAATAGTAAGAAAATATGTTTTTAATTTATAAGGCCTATCTAGTGCAGTACTCAGAATGATATTTATATTTAATATTGTATCAGTAAACAAAATAGACTATGGAGAAGAAGAAGGAAGGACTTAAAAGTTGTCTTTTATAAGCAGGAATTAATGAGTTAGAAAAAGGAAATAATTTGAAAAATAAATATAGTAAAAAACTAGATTTTTTATAATAAAACAAGATAAACTGCTAGCTAGACTAATCAAGAAAGAGAAATTATAATTTCTTACTTGATAGGTTATAATAGGCAAAAAACAGAAAAAGAAAATTAAGACTACTAAGAGACTTTGTCCAACTTAAACATATTTCAAAACCTGGATGAAATGGACAATACTGTAGAAAAATATGATTTACTGAAACTGATCCCAGAATAAATTTTTTAAAAATTAAAGTAGACTGGGCAGCCCAGGTGGCTCAGCAGTTTAGCACCACCTTCAGCCCAGGGCCTGATCCTGGACACCCGGGATCGAGTCCCATATCAGGCTCTCTGCATGGAGCCTGCTTCTCCTTCTGCCTGTGTCTCTGCCTCTCTCTCTCTCTCTCATGAATAAATAAATAAAATCTTTAAAAAAAATTAAAGTAGACCATTTTCCTAGAAGAAATAGAGACATTTATTCAAGGGCCCTCTTTTTCAGCATAGATAACCATATGATTTCTCTCCTTACATAAATTAATATGAGGTACTTTAGCAATAGATTTTCTTAGAGCAAATTATCATTACATTCTTTAATAAATCCCATTTGGTTATAACTTATTTTTTAATGCCTTGCTGAATTGTTTGCCATGTAGAATAATTGCATCCATTTTTCTAAGTATGTCTTGTCTGCTGCAGTTATACTGTGTGTGTGTGTGTGTGTGTGTGTGTATAATCTTTTTGGGGAATTTTGGTATTGCTCTTTGTTTTATGATTTATACATTTCTCTTTCATACATTAAGTTCTGGAATAGACAAACAGATTAGAATTATTCTCTTTCAAGGTATATTAGAAGTCCTCTGTGAACCCATCTGGGCCTGGAATCTAATGTGAGAAATTATAAGGTCATATTCTGATATGCTAAACAGATATTTGTAAAGTTCAACATAAATTCTTGATAAAATATTCAATAATATTAATTTGGAAACTATGTATGCAAAAGCCAGAACTATGTTTAACAGGGGAAACACTAGTACAATTACAACTAGTCAGGAACAAGGCAGGGATGCCCACATTACCATTATCATGCAACATTGTAGTAGAGGTAGACATTAAGGCAATTAGCCAAAGAACTTAACTAAATAGAGCTATAAAAATTAGAAAGAAGATGGTAATAAAACTATTCGTGAATCATGTAACAATCTACCTGGAAAACCCAAGAGAATCAACTGAAAAGTCTTTACGTGTTAAAAGAATTCACTAAAGTAGTATAGTACAAAATTAATATGTAGAAATCAAAAACTTTTATTAATATAAGAGTATAATAAAACTTGTTCATCATAGAATAGAAAAAGAATAAATGTTTACAAATACATGTAGGAAATGTGCAAGAACACGAAAGTTGATCTAGGAATCAAATGAAAAAACATTCCATGTACTTGCATAAGAAGGCTCAGTACCATATAAGTTCTAAGTTTTTTATAGATTAAAGTTGTAACTGTATGTGTTCCTGATAAATATGTGAAATGTTTACCTGTTAAGAGAGATACAAACTTAGGAAGTGGGCCTGTGTAAAATGGAGTCAGGGAAGACTTCTTTCTAGTACCTTATATGGGCATTCATGTAAATGTATTTCCTGTTCAGAAAATTAAATAAACATTTTTATAAATCATATGCAACTAAATCTCTAAAGCCTGAACATTCATATACATCTTGTTTGGGCCCTGGAATTCTTACCAGGGTAATTACTCTATTTTTTAAAATAATTTACATCTGAAATACAGTTTTTTTTTTCCTACAGTAACACAAAATCTTTTATTACTTTTAGATTAGAACTTTTTAAAGGTCTTTTTTTACATTTAAATTCAATTAATTAACATACAGAGTATTATAAATTTCAGAGGTAGAGTTGAGTGATTCATCAGTTGCATATAACTCCCAGTGCTCATTAATATCAAGTGCCTTCCTTAATGTCCATCACCCAGTTACCCCATCTCCCCACCGCCTCCCCTCTAGCGACCCTCAGTTTGTTTTCTATAGTTAAAAGTCTCTTATTTCCCTCTCTGGTTTCATCTTATTTTATTTTTCTCTCCCTTTCCCTATGATCCTCTGTTTTGTTTTTTGAATTTTACATATGAGTGAAATCATATGATAATTGCCTTTCTCTGATTGACTTACGATATACAGTTTTGGAACTGAGTTAGCTTCAGTGAATTGTATTGCTCATCTTTTTGTGCAGTAATATAGAACCTAAAGTTAATGTGAAAAATATGAAATCATGTTATATCTGCCCCTTTAAGTAAAATTGTCTTACTGAACATGAATTTTCATTAATAAGTCTTTGTGTGTGTGTGGTATGTGTGCATGAGTGTGTGTGTTTTGTTCTGTTTCATGAATTTTAAAGAGACAGCGATCTTAGAATATGTAATTCATCTTCATTTATCACAAGTCAATGAAAGGAGTTATAGTGACAAACTGGGGAGTATTCAGGGAAATAATAAATCCCAAATGTCCTTGCACTTCAATTCTACCCACCTAACTATTCTACCCCCCTTTTATCAATATAATCTAGAAATTAAAAGTGATAAAATATTCATAGTAGTATTATATTTATAATATAATAGAGTTTCAAATTTTAATAAATAATAGGCTTGAGATATTATTCAGATAAAATTTTAGGTAATCTTTGAAAATATACTTAATTCTTAGACTGGATCATATTAGCAAATCTATTTTAAAATTAAGTTTTAGCAAAGTTACCTACTGTCTTTTTTTAAAAATCTTTTTTTTAAAGATTGTATTTATTTATCAGAGACAGAGAGAGAGAGAGAGAGAGAGGCAGAGGGAGAAGCAGGCTCCATGCTGGGAGCCTGATGTGGGACTCGATCCCGGGTCTCCAGGATCACGCCCTAGGCTGAAGGTGGTGCTAAACTGCTGAGCCACTGGGGCTGCCCAGTTACCTACTTTCTAGAATTCATTATATTTCTCTTGGCACAGTTTTCAACTACAGAATTTTTCCCAGATGGATGAATTTTCCTGCACTTTTTCTTAGGAATTCAATTTGTCTAATCATCCCGCTTGTTCAGAAATTGACAACTCTTCTTTGATCAATCTGAGTCATTCTTTTATATCAATAACAACAAGAATTAGGACTGCCAGTGTGTTTATTGTCTTCCTATAACTAAAATGATGGTAATGACTACCTGCTGCCAAATTTGAGGGTCATATGTGCTCTTTTACCATGATACTCACTTGAACATTGCTTCCTAGATACTATTAAAGGTAAAGGTCTTCCCTCTTCCACAGTAGGGAAATACTCCTTTCTCAAAGTGTATAAACTGGTCTCATTAAAATATCTATTTGCCTATTCACTCACTCATGTAGCATCTTTGAATATCAGTAAAATATAGCATTATCCATTGTGCTCCTGGCACCGTATTAAGGGCTAGAGATAAAAAGATGAATGAGAAAGGGTCCTGCCATCAAAGAATATACAGAAACAAAGAAATGCCATGAGCTATATTTTAATCAATGAAATTTACATCTTTAGCCAGAACTTTCTCTGAACTCCACACTTATGTATGTAATGCCAACTCAGTAACTCTACTTTGATGTTCCATGGACATCTATACTAACCTACTCTACCTGAAATCTTTCCCATGGTTATATTAGTTGGTACTTCCATTCTAGTTGCTATGCTAAGAAGTTTAACTACTTTTTTTTTCATTTAAATTCCATATCCAATCCATTAGGATGTTCTGTTGGCTCTAATCCAATATACATCCAGCAGAATGTGACTGTTTCTTGTCTCTCCACTGCCAGCCATTGGTCCCATTATCCATCATCTCTCATTTGAATGACTACAATAGACCCCTAACTTGTAGTATCCCTGCTCCCTCCCTTGTTCTCCCAGAATCTATCATCAGCAAAGTAGCTGCAGTAATCTTTTTAAAACAGGAATCATATCACATTGCTTCACTGTTTAAAAAATTCCATTGCCCATTTTTCACTTAGAATATGAGCTGAAATCCTTCCAGTGGTCAACAAGGACCCACATGGTACATCCATCATGATTACTTTGACCACATCTACTAATATCCTTTCACTCTCTACTCCAGACACATTGTCCTCCTTCTTGTTCTCACTTTAGAGTCTTCGCAGTGACTGGTCTCTATGCCTGGAATGTTCTTTCCTCGATACCTAAGTACCTTTCTCCTCACTTTATTCAGTCTTTGCTCATATCCTCTTTTCAGTGAGGACAAGAGTTGAGGAAAAGTCTACTCTGACAACACCATTTAAAATTGTATCCCTTCATTTGTGCTCTCAATCCCCCATTGACTTTTTTTTTAATCCCACAGCCCATACCTCCTTCTAAAGTACCACATAATTTACTTATTTATTTTATGCATTGCTTGTTATCTGTCTCCTGCTGCTGCAATGTAAAGTATAAAAGCATGGAGGGGGGTCATTTTCATTCATAAATCTGAAGAGAACCTTGTGCGTAGTAGATTCTTAAATGAATTTACTGAGTGAAAAAAAATTTGTCAGAACCCAACTTGCAACAAATAAATTCATTGAATGACCAATTTACCATATTTAACAAATGTATTAAGTTATCAAATTACTTTAAAACTATTTGTGGTGAACTGGCTGTTTCCAGACAACTGTTAGATGTGCTATGAGGTCTTATTCTAGAGCAGGAGACAGCAAACATTTTCTGCAAAGAGTCATATAGTAATTGTTTTAGGTTTTGCATTCTCTGTGATAATTACTCAGTTCTGCCTTTGTAGTGCAAAAGCAGCTGTAGACACTATGTAAATGAATGGCAGTGACTACATTCTAATAGAACTTTATTGATAAAACCAGATAGTGAGCTGGATTGGGCCCATGGGCCATAGATTGCTGACCTCTGTTTTAGAAGACACTGGAGCCCATATGGGAGATTGAAGGGATTAGGTCATGTACCCATTGTCTGGTCTGGCTAAACTTGGGGGCTTTTATTTATTCAGACTGGATTCAAATTATGGATCTGTATTTACTTACCTTATCAGATTGGGTGAATAATGAGTTATCCCTCATTTTTTCATCTTAAAGTAGCAAAAACTGTCACCATTCACAGACAGCATGATTCTATACGCAGAAAATTCTAAAGGTTCCACCAAAAAACTACTAGAAGTGATAAAAAATTCAGTGAAGTTGTAGGATACAAAATTAATACCTAAAAATTGGTAGTGTTTCTATACACTAACAACAAAATTTCAGAAAGAGAAATTTTTAAAAACACCATTTGTAATTGCATCAAAAGTAGTAAAATATCTAGGAATAAACTGAAGAAATGAAATAAACCAAAGAAATAAAATACTTTTACTTTGAAAACTATAAAACATTGATGAAATAAATTGAAGATGACACAAAAAATGGAAAGATCTTCTGTGCTCATGGATTGGCAGAATAAATATTGTTAAAATGTCCATACCATCCAAAGCAATCTACAGGTTCATTGCAATCCCTGTCAAAAGACCAACAGCATTCCTCACAGAACTAGAACAAATAATACTAAAATGTTTATGGAACCACAAAGGACCCCGAATAGCCAAAGCACTCCTGAGAAAGAACAAAGCTGGAGGTATCACAATTCCAGATTTCAAAATATGCCACAACAGTATGGTACTGGCACAAAAAGAGACCCATAGATCAATGGAACAGAATAGAGATCCCAGACATAAATCTACATATACATGGTCAGTTAATCTCCAACAAAAGAGGAAAGAATATACAGTGAGGAAGAGACTTTTCAATGAATGATGTTGGGAAAACTGGACAGCTACATGCAAAAGAATGAAACTGGACTACTTTATAACACCATACACAAAAATAAACTCAGAATGGGTTAAAGACCTAAACACGAGGCCTGAAACCATAAAAATCCTAGAAGACAGCACAGGCAGTAATTTCTCTGACATTAGCCATAGCAACATTTTTCATATGTCTCCTAAGGGAAGGGAAACAAAAACAAAAACAAAACTATTGGGACTTCATCAAAATAAAAAGCTTTCACATAGCAAAGGAAACCATCAACAAAACAAAAAGATAATCTAAATGGGAAAAGATATTTGCAAATGACATAGCTGATAAGGGATTAATATCCAAAATGTATAAAGAACTCCTACAACTCAACACCAAAAAAAAAAAAATCTGGTTAAAAAATGGGCAGAGAACCTGAATAGCCATTTTTCCAAAGAAGACATGCAGTTGGCCAACAGACACATGAAATTATGCTCAACATCACTTATAACCAGGGAAATGCAAATCATAGCCACAATGAGATATTACCTCATGCCTGTTAGAATGGCTAAAATTAAGAAGACAAGAAACAACAAGTGTTGGCAAGGATGTGGAATAAAAGGAGCCCTCATGCCCTATTGGTGGGAATGTAAATTGGTATAAATTGGTACGGCCACTGTGGAAAACAGTATGGAGATTCCTCAAAAAAGCTAAAAATAGAAATACCATATAATCCAGTAATTCCACTATTGGGTATTTACCCAGAGAAAAATGAGAACACTAACTCAAAAAGATATATACACTCCTATATTTATGGAAGCATTATTTAAAATAGCCAAGACATGGAAGCAACCTAAGTATTCATCAATACAAATGGATAAGGGAAATGGGGTATATAAACACAATGAAATATTACATAGCTATAAAAAGGTTGAGCTTGTGTCATTTGAGACAATGTGAATGGACCTCAAAGGTATTATACTAAATGAAATAAAGCAGGCTGAGAAAGACAAATACCATGTAATTTACTTATAAATGGTATCCAAAAAAATGAATAAACAAAAAGTGGAACCAGAACTATAAATACAGAGAACAAACTGTTGGGCAAAATGGGTGAAGAGGAGAGGGAGATACAGGCCTCCAGTTATGGAATGAGTAATTCACCAGAATAAAGAGCAGAGCATAAGGAATGCAGTCAATGGCACTGTAATAGTGGTGTAATGGACAGATGGTAGCTATACTTATGATGAACACAGCATAATGTATAAACTTGTCAAATCATTAAGTTGTACACCTGAAACTAATGTAACATTGTATGTCAACTATACTCAGAAAAAAACCAAGAAGACATGGGGTGACTGAATGGATAAAAATAACAAGACCCCTGTATATGCTGCCTACAGGAGATTCACTTGAGACCTGAAGACACATACAGACCAAAAGTGAAGGGTTGGGGAGAAAAATAGCAATGATTTAAACCTATCTCAGAGGTAGTAATAAATCAAGAAAGTACATGTGACAAGGGCAAAATACAAACACATGGATGGCCATGGTCTTCTCTTTTCTTTTTTCCTTTGCCGCTAAGGCTGCTCCCTCTGTGGTGAGGTCAGCTGATTGAACACCCACTCTCTTCACTATGTAGAATTCAAGCCAGGGTGAAAGAATCCTACAACATAGTAGAGTGATTTATACTGGAAAAGATACAGAGCTTCTCTAGAGAGAGAAAATGGATTTGGAAAGAAGAGGGGATTGGGAGGGAGGGAGAAAGGGAAGAAGGGCTATCCTGGGATGGGTTTTAAGGAGAGAGTTTTAGAGTTTTAGAAGTTTGGAAGAAATGGGATTGGAGGTAGCCCTCATGCACTGCTTTGTAGGCTGCAGAGATGGTGAGGGGAAGAAGGGAAGAATTCTAAGTATTGCTCTGTATGAATGTAATTCTTCTTCTGGAGTTTTTAAAGAGAATGCAATAAAGACTAAAACTACAATTTAATTTTACAGTGTAGGACTTGGAATAAAACCATTTTACTGCCTGGCCAGGAGGCAGCCTAATTTTATAAGGGTTACATAAGTACAGCACTAAACAGAGAGTCTGACACAGAATAAGAATTTAACATTGTAATTATATAGTTTTTGCTGTAGTATTTATACCTGTCAAGGGGGAGATAAGGAAAAGCTACAGGGAGCGTAGACTCTTAAGTTGAAATTTGTAAGATAAGTAGGTATTTGTCAAGCAGATAAGCTATATGACTGTGAGCTCAGGCAGTGGAACCGGGAAGTTTAGAGTTTGAGGCCTGTTTTGGTCACTTCTTGTATGCCTTTGGACAAGTTGCTTAGTCTCTATGTGACTCTGGTTCCTGGGAATGAACATGACAATAACTAAGGCATAAGGGGATTATGGGGATCAAATTTGATAACACACATAATGTAGTTAGAAGAGAGATTAAATCAAATTAACTTTATCTTGTGTTTGTCAATGTTCTTATTATTACAAATATTTAACCTGCACTGCTAGAGCTAAATATCATATGAAAAAGAGGAGACCTATCATGGATAGATTAATCGTTATCATTATCAGCAATCATCATCATCATCAAGAGTTGTTTCTGTGGGGGCTTATATTTTAACTTCACGATTTGTGATTAAGATTCTTATAATTGGAACACAGATCTCTAAACCCTAGATGGACTTGGGTGATTGAACTGTAGAAATAAAACCATGACATCTGAAAAAAAATGGTTCAAGAAGCAAGATAGCAACAAAATAATGGTGTTCTGCTTCTTGCCTGGAACCAGAGATGCATATAGTCTGGAACCAGAGCTAAGCCCCAGTGCTCTGAAAGCCAAGGCCTCTGATCCTGGCTTTCTGAGTAGTTCACAGAGCTTTGATAAGAGACAGAAGCAGGAGAGCACCTAACTGGATCTTTTTATCACACAAGAGAGCTGGGAGGACATTCACTAAACGTGAGGCCCTGTCTAGAGCAGTGAATATTATCTCTGTTTGTGTTGGGGAACATGGTCCTGCAGATTCCAAAGTAAAATACTTATATAGTGAAAAATGAAGAAGTTAAGCCAATGATGATAATGATCTGGTTTTTGTTACTTTTCTACTGCCTCAAATATTAGATATTTTTCCCTTCAGGTAATTTATGTTTCCCATAGATGCACTAAAGCTTTGATAGCTATATGACTACAGTAAATCTACGTGATCCTTTAAGCCATAGACTAGTGACACCTACCAAGAATCGGCCACCCTTGCCTTACATCTCCCTCTGACTACTCCTCGCTTGGTTCTGCCTCAGGGATTTTATTCTTGGAGTCTCTCTGCCTATGCTTGCCCGGCTGGCTGCTTCCATCATTCAAGCCTTTGCTCAAATGTTCTCTTCTCACAGACCTCTTCTTTGATCACCCAGCTCCATTGCCCTCCATACACAATTTCCCACCCTGTTTTTCTTCTTAGTACCAATGTATTCTTTATACTTTTATCTTCTTGCTTGTTATTCATATCACCTTATAATACAAGCTTTATAAGGACAGGAGCTTTTCCAGTCTTGGTTATTTATTGCTGTATATACAGTGCCTGGAACAGTACCTGGAACAGAATGGATACTCATAAATCTTGACTGGATGACTGAATAACTCCCAGAATAGCCAATCATTCACATTTGGCTGACAAAGAAATGGACTTCCTAACAAGTTCAGTGGTCTGCTCAAGGTCAAAGACCTCATGTCCTTATAGAGCTAAGGTATGAACCCTATTAATCTGTCTCCTGCTTTAGTACCCCCATCGATTAGGAATATATGAGTAACTACCATATGCTAAGCACTGCACAAAGTGCAACTTGGAGAATGCATAAAAGTAGAAGAGGTGGCTTTGGCCTTCAAGGATCTTCCAGTCTAACACTGAGTATACAACCTGTACAGCTAAATGGATACAAATCTTACCTAATATTGCTTACTCTAGAGAAGTAATGTTTCTCAGCTCTGCTTGTCCTTTAAAATAAATGTGAAACCTAAACATAATACCCATATCAGGGCACCATATCAAGCCAATTAGAATCTAAGAGTCGGACCTAACTTTGGTGTTTATTTTTTTAAGTTCTCTCTGTGAGTAATGTACAGCTCCTGCTTCAAAAACCACTGCTGTAGCCCAGTGTGTCTCAAATTATAATGTGCACACAAATCACCTAGAGATCTTGTTACATTGCAGATTGTGATGCGGTAGGTCTGGGACAGGGCCTGAGAGCTTACATTTCTAACAAGCTCCCAGGTGATGCTGACACTGCTGGTCCTTGAGTTCAGTACCGAGGTTCCCAGGTGCAAGAAGTGATTGGTGTTAGAAAATAGTCTATATATAGGTACAAAATAAACATGCAGAGTGCTGTGTTATGACACAGATGGATCTGTGGCATAGACCCCATATTTCATAGTGAGGTTCCATTATATCTGGGGAAAAATGGAAAAACAGCAATGTACAAATGCAGCAACTGAGCCCCGTATAAAATGCAGCCAGCAAGTACTGGGAGGATGCCGAGGGAGGCAATTAAGAAAATATCCTAAGAACTGAAAATAAATACTAAGCTATAGAAACCTCCTTCTGGTCTGTTTCTGAGAATGGAACAGATCCAAAAGTGCAGCTGCAGAAGCCTCCTTCAGATTCCTTCAGGGAATAGTGGCCATCAAAGAGTCAGGAGGGGTTTTATACAGGAACCTTCAGTTTGGAATATTTTCACCAAGAATAACAGACTTATCATGAGAATCTGATCTGGTCATCACCTGTCCAGGTCTACAGCAGGGAGTAAATCAGGTGTGGCTAAAAAAGAAATGAAGAGAGGCTCATCCCAGGTGTCCTTGCCTAGAGTGTAGGAGGGACAAGGGGAAGCCACCCCTGCGAGAGTAATAGAGAACCTTGGCCGTCACCCAGCTCCAGATGCTTCCACACGACCCAGATCGGCTCTGAGCTCACCTGGTTTGTTTTTACACGGCTTCTCCTGTTTCCAAAGTGAAACTTCAAGATGCTGGGATTTACCCAGCTATGTGCTTATTTTCTTCTCTAGAGAATTCCCAATGTGTATGTCGCCCCTGTGCAGTGTGGATATCACACCTGGTTTATATGTTTCTATCCAAACAGCTCTCACTCTCCTCCATTTTGGAAAACCTTGAAAATCCATGGTACCATGGCCTTCATCCCCAAATATTTTTAGTATTTATCATGCTTAGGGCACTGAGTATAAATGCAAGTTCACCAGAGGTGGATGCTGATTTCAAAGACTAAAAATGTGTTAGAGATGGAAACGCCCACATGCTATCTGTGTGTGGAATGAAAACTCAGAGGGAGAACAGAGCAGTGTTTCTCTTCTACCTCAAGGACATCAGGATGACTCTGTCCTCATTTATGTCCAGTAATCCCTGGTTCAATTTCTGCTCAGGCAAGCGAAGCAATACCTAGATGACATCTTTGAGAAAACACGCTAAGTCAAGATTGTCATATATGTTCCAAGTTAGGTTTGTTCTTTGGAGCTTTACATTTTAACATACCTGATTTTACTTTGTGATATCTGAAGACAATAGCATGGAGTTAAGCTATTATTAGATGGTAGATATTATAAAACATAAGTTTATATTTTAGTATGTTGTGTATTTTACATTTGAATATTATAATATAACTTTCTATTATATATATATATTAAAGATTTTATTTATTTATTCATGAGAGACACACACACACATACACACAGAGGCAGAGACACAGGCAGAGGGAGAAGCAGGCTCCATGCAGGGAGCCCGATGCGGGACTCAATCCCAGGACCCCGGGATCATGCCCCGAGCCAAAGGCAGACACTCAACTGCTGAGCCACCCAGGAGCCCCAGAATTTTCTATTATAATATCAGGCATGATTTTACTTCGAAATCTCTCAACGCTCAGAACCTTACACCTAAAAAAGCACATTGCACACTATCCACAGGTTTAGAATTACAAAGTGTGGGAAAAACAGTTCTCTGGAATTATTTAAAAGCTCCTGCTTGAACTTCATTTATTAGCAAGTTCTTCTCTCATGAAACAGTAATACCACTTTCAGAAATGATTAAGGTCTTGCTGTTCTTCAAATTCAACAGAAGAATAAATATATTCACTTTTTCATGCAATCATTTCACAGATGGCATGCTCTGCAGTGAATACCGCACTGTCTTAATTGAATTGCTGACACATACCTTCTGGAATATAGTGTTACTGATATCATTAGGTAGATACTAGGCAAAGGGGTCTAGGAAAAATTCTTTCTTCCACCTTCTATCAGAGAACGTACTTCTCAGCATCCACATTCCACAAAAGGATATTCTTTTGATTTTTAGTTAAGCAGTATAGCAGAGGGCCCTCCATTCACGTATTCTAGTTTATAAGTGGACATTGATGAAGTCACTAAAATCATAAAATCCCATGTCAAAGACTCAAAGCCTGGGATGCCATAGATAAGCTATCACTATCCTTACCAAACACGGGCAAATGTTGGTCCTCCTGACTTCTCTTTTGGAGAGGCAAATGAAACAGACCCTTGTGCACTTGAGGCCATTGGGGTGGAGATGAGGAGATTGTGATGAAATTGAAAGCAAAGGAGTAGGCAGTCTTTACTGTGATAATTTTAAAAAGTGAGGCACAATCTATGTTTTCTTTTTTGGATCCATGCTGAACAGATTGCTACTAGAATTCCTTGGTGGGTAAAGCAGAGTTGGGATCCACTGCTTGGGTGCCAGTGCCCAGGCTCCATTAGGGAGGAGGCTGGGGGAGTGGAAGCTCTCTCTAATGAGACAGGAGACTTCTTTGTTTTCCCGGAGGTGAAAGGTACAAGGAACATTCAGATGTATTTTCCCTTCCTGCCATATTTACTCGATTAACATGTCACTAAAGAACAAAAGAACAGAAGGGAACAAGGGAGTAGGGATTTTGTTAATTTTTTTTAACAGAGCTTAATTTGCACACCAGGAAGAAAAATTGATCCTCTTCTTATGTCTGCTACTCTGTTGAGAGTGTTCTATGCAGAAAATCAATTTCCTTGTCTCAAGTTGGTTTGCCTATTTAATTAACTTAGAGGCTTAATGGAGACAAACATGATTAAAACACAGTTTGAGAAAGCTTTCAAAATTGTCGTTTATTATATATAATAATATTTCATCAGAGATTTTGCTCAAGTCATTATGATGTGTTTAGATTTTGTTTTCCTTGCATCAATGTTTTATTAGTTTTTGAAGGTGATTAGTGCAATAGTCCTGTGATAATCAGAAACTAAAATATTTCTATTATGCTTTAATATATGCAATACAGTACTGCCTGGGCTGGAATATTTTGTTTTACATGAATCTGTAGCTTGGTATTTTATTTGGCTCATCTAGAATTCTTGCATTGAACAATCATTGCATATTTGCCAACTAATTCATAACAATGAAAAGTTTTAAAGGTCAACTTATAGGAAGTCACCTTTTATATTGGTTTATCATTTTTTAGCTCTGCTTTTTTTTTTTTCAAATAAGTGATCACTGGGTGTTATACTATATGTTGACAAATCGAACTCCAATAAAAAATATACAAAAAAATTTTTTTAAATCCACATATTCCTAATGAGAGAATACGATTTAGGACTATATCTGGGGAATCAGATTAGGCAGGTCAGAGAAAACGTAAATATAAGGGAGAAAGAAGACATACTGCATCTTGGGCTTTATTTACTTTAAAAGTTAATCTCTCAGCTTTAAAAATAAAGTTTATTTAAGGTTGCCTAAGTATTTTTTAGATTGTTGGGAGTGAACTTATTCTTATTGTCCTCAAATTTTTACTAACTGTGCTATATCTCCATTGCCAAAGCGTACAGCCATTAGGTACTATGCTTTCTTCTTTATAGCCTTAATTTCATCTTAATTCTACAGATAAATAAGGACCACCAATGTTTATACTCTAAAAGTTCTTAGTATAGATATACTATAGTGTGCTTATTCATTCAATTATTGATGGACATTTGGGTCATGTTCAGTTTTAGACTATTGTAAATAATGCTACTCTGCACATTTCTATACAAGTCTGTGTGAACATATATTTTAATTTCTTTTAGGTAAATACCTAGGAGTGGGATTGTTGTTATATGGTAAGTGTCTCTTTAATTTTATAGGACACTGCCATATTATTTTTAAAAGTGCTTTAACATTTTGCATTCCTACCAGCAATACATGAGGATTCCAAATGATCCACATTCTCACCCACACTAGGTATAATCAGTCTTTTTAACTTAACCATTCCAGTGGGTATATAATGGTGTCTTGTTGTGATTTTATTTTGCGTTACCCTAATGACTAATGATGCTGTCTTTTCTTTACTGGCCATTTATTTATCTTCTTTGTAATATTTGTTGAAACTTTTTGGCCTATTGTTTTATTGGGTTGTTTCTCTTGTTCTTATTGACTTGTAAGAGCCCTTTTAATATTTTGGATATAAGCTTTCTGTTCAATAATGTGTTTTACAAATATTTTCTCCCAGTCTGTGGCTTGCTTTTTCATTTACTTAAATGTCATTTTAAATTTAATAAGGTCCATGTTAGCATTTTTTTCTTTTATGATTTGTGCTTTTTGTGATTTGTCTGATAAAACTTTGTCTAATCCAATATCTCAAAGATTTTCTCCTATGTTTTCTTATTTAATAATTTTAGCTCCTACATTTAGAGCTGTGGTTATTCAGGATTCAGTTGTTCAAGATTCATTTCCCCTGTGACTCTTCCAGGAAGAGTTCATCAAGTCTTCCTTCTGTACTTTCACAGCACCATATGGACATTTACCTCAGAGTACTTAATTGTAATTATTTATTTAAATGTTCACTTTCCCCGCTAGACTGTGAGCTTCAGCGCATAGTGATAAGTCTTGTTCATTTATGAAGACCAAATGCTTAGACCATTCCTGATATGTAATGGGCCCTCAAATAATGCTTGTGAAATGAATGAATGAATGAATGAATG
This sequence comes from Canis lupus baileyi, assembly GCF_048164855.1. Lineage (NCBI taxonomy): Eukaryota > Metazoa > Chordata > Mammalia > Carnivora > Canidae > Canis > Canis lupus. Next base: position 114,237,144 of record NC_132876.1, read on the forward strand.
AGTGAATGCAATTATATGATAACACTTAAATCATATTTTTACAAAGCACTTTGGCATCAACATTTCATTGAAATCTCACAAGAAACCCATGAGGCAACAGTGTGTTACCTCCATGTTTAGAAATTGTTATTGATGCTCCAAAGCCTATATGGCAATTAAGAATAAAGATCAAACTATGTGGCTTGGCATTCAGAAATGTCCATGGTATTATGCCCCTGCCAGCCTTATTCTCTGCTATTCCCTTTCACATATCCAAGGCAACAGTTGTACTGGGCAATCCATTGTTTTTCATTTATGCCGCTGATTTTTACTTTTTTACAGTCTTTCAAGTTGTATCTTCCATCTTACAATTCTCTCCACCTCATTTCTGCTTGAAAATATTCTACCCATCTCAAAACCCAACACTTTTACGTACCTCCCATAATCTGACCAGATAAATGACCAGGGAAATGTGATTGCTCCTTCATTTATACAGCCACAAACCTCTATCTATCTTACCTTAAAATAAATGGTGTTTGTCCTTTGCTTTATACCATTTTCTCTTAATATCTATCTTCTGACTGTGGCATGCTCTCCACTGTTAGTAGGCTCCCCCTGCTCCCCTGGTGCTCCTCTGTTCATCCTCCTACATCCTCAGATCAGTAGTCCCGAGATCTGGATTCCAATCCTAGCTCTGTCAGCCACTGACAGTGGGGCTTGGGCCCTTAACTGTCTCCTTTGCAAAGGAGATCTAGTCCTACCTACCTTCAAAGGCTGCTCTGGAAATTAGATAATGGGAAAATCACTTGTGAATTTAACATGCCATACACATATAAACTATTATAATCATTATTGAAGTCAACCTTTAGTTGGAATCCATGCATCTCTCAGCCCCACAGTTGAAGACAAATGTGTTTGGGAAAAATGTTTTAGGTGTATTTTTGGTATTTCCTCAAAACGATCCTTGACTCCTAAGTCTCCTGGTGGCCAAGCTAAGCCTAGAACACAACCTTCTCATTCCTCCCTACATTTTGTTTCATGTTTAATTATATGCTTTTGGATCCCTCTGTGCATTGGCCACATCTGTTCATGCTTGCTCATGTCAGGTTCTCTACAGCTAATGTGAAGAGGGATAATGACTTATTTTGCTTGATTTCCTCAGGTTTTTGCAGTTGTGAAAACCTGGCCCAAAAGTGGCTCTCACTGTCTCTTATGAGGTCCCAGGGACACAGACAGCAGGAAAGGAAAGCTGAAGCCCATAATAAACAATCACTTCCTATTTTCAACATCATCAAAGGATCCTGCCTCACTTGGCAAAACCAAGGTTATGGCAGCAGGGCTGCCTGCCTTCATCTGCAGACAGACCCTCCCCACCTTTGCTAATAACCCTTCCTCTCTGGACTGTGTCATTGTCAGTCTTCTCTGTCACGTGCCTACCTGCATATCCCAATGCTCCTCTTCTGAGCCCTTGAGATTTTTCTGAGATGGAGTCTGCCTCCCCACATCGTTTACTTTTCCAACTCCCTCTCTTGGGGAAGGTTCAGGTTAGTTATTTAGTGACATAAGGAGAGGCCACAGTTAAAATTTTGCACAGCCTCTGCTGCAAGATTTTCTGAATTGAAATTCCAATGCTCTGCTTTATTCCCTTTCTAATGATTGCAAACTTCTCTTACCTCAGTTTATAAAAGTGTCAAAGGGGCTACTGAGAGCCCCTACCTCATTTGTTATTTGGTTAAATTAATTAATTAAAGGGTTTAATGAGTTAAAAACAAACAATTCATTATGGTGCCTGGTACCAAGTAAGCAGCCAATGCAAGTACAGTATGCCAATTAACTGAGTTGAAGGAACCTAGAACAGAGCCATAAACCATGTGGCTTCAGACTTAACTGTCTGGGTTCTGATCTTGTCTCTGCCACTCACTGGTCGCATAGTCTAAGCTGGTAGGCTGAATTTCTTCATCTATCTATAATAATGGTAACTTTACCCATAGGGTTGTATTAAGCATTATATAACATGATGTATATAAATCACATTTAGTACAGTGCTTGGTACATGATAAGCATGCAACTCAGTTGTCTATTTTTATTTCTTAGGTCACTAGAATTCTCCTCTCTATTTAATCATGGCCTTCTGGAGCACTGTCCATTTGTCTCCACTTATTGAATAGGGATGGCTTTAATGGTATATAGTCTTAATTTGGGTTAGAAGGTAGAGAATCTATTTTTGCATAGACTAGATTTGTGATACTTTTCAACTCAAAGAGGATCAGTGGAGCTATTGTACAAGGAAAACAAGGGAACAGGCAAGCAAAGGGGCAGTTTTAATTCACCCAAGAAATAAAAGCCCTTTAATTATTTTTCAAAGCACATCTATCTCACTCTGTGGGAAAACCAGCCATCTAATATTGCACCAGGTCTGGCAAGCCCCGGGTGGACTTTGCTCCAAAATTTGTGATGAGTTCTCGCTCTAGTCTTTCCTTTAGGTTAATTACAAAGAGGCAAGATAATGGATTGAGAGTTGTGTTTTGTTTGGATCTATGTTCAAAGTATTTTGCTTTGAAAAATGACTCCGCTATTTGCACGTTTTTGCACAGAGTGTCTAATTATGGGTTCAAAGAAGAAAAGACTAGAAAATAGAGTTTACAGTCATTTCTTCGTATTTTTTTTCAGTTTTGTATTGTTAAAAGTTTATGTTAATTCCCATCCCTGAGGAAGAGACTGGAAAATATAACGCAATAAGAATAAGAAGCACATACGGCCATTAGGAATGGAGAAGAGAAAACTAAAGCCATCAATTAAGTGTTCACCTTCACTAGAGCAATAAAAGGAAGTATATTTATTAGACACTTTGATCTGTAGGTAAAGAGGATCTATGGCTCAAATCACAGAAAATATACATTATTCACCTTGCAATTATCTTTCATGTACCCATGCCAAGTAATCAAATCATGAGCAGAGCAAGCAGAGAATTTGCTGTTTACCTTTACATACCTATGCCATTACGATGGATCAGGGAAGTTATATCAGTTGTATGAAATCAATATTTCTCATTAATGCCATAAAGAAAAGTCGTTTGGGCCATTTTTATTTATGCCACCACCAAAATTCTGCTTCACTTGAAGATGAAGGCTTAAGCATTAATATATTTTTGAAGATTGAACAGTGAACAGTATTTACAACACTCATTAATGTGCTGTGATTAGTACTAGAAGTTAGCACTAGAAAGCTATAGGATAAACAAGAAAGAAACTGCTTTTACCAAACTATAAAGCCAAAAGCCAATACTGCATTGAATTATTTTCTCCCATTTGTTCCTTTCCCTCAAATCAGCATTTAATTTGACAAATAGGAATGTTTAAGGATAGAGCAATATGTTAAACAATTTAGAGCCACTCACTTAGGTACGAAATAAAATTTATTGTTGGGTAGACCAAGGAGCCTTCTAGTTATTTAAGCATACTAATTAAAAAGATAAACCCATCTTCTGAAATCATATCAGCAAAAGAAACACTATCAGTTAGAATAATAAGAAAAATTACTTGGATTTGATGCCCTGGACTTTTCCTTTTGAGATTTTGGCTGTGGGGTGGGCATACGATGCTTCTTTTCCTTGCTTAAACTAGTAGGCTTTGAATCTTCATTTCTTTCTAAAATTATTATTTTTTTAGAAAGCTTGGAATATTATGTGAAAGAGAGGTTTTTCAAATATTTAGATTGCCCTGTTCATTAAAATCCATGACCCTCAATTTCTCTGTTCCTAAAAAATTCCAGTTCATTTTGTTATCTGATTAGTCTGTCTAAACTTCAGTTTTCTATCAAACAGAGCAGGAGATGTGAGCTCTTATGAGGCAAGGACTCTGGATTCAGAAAGAAGAGTGTCATTTGAACAGTATCATGGGGAATCTCTCTGAAAAAAATCCCTCAAAGAACTGAAAGAGCCACAGAAGAAGAGTAAAGGATTTCAAGAGTATAGAGAAAAATCTAGCAAGATTGGTGGCACATGTGGGAAAGCAGAACCCAATGGGAGTGGTCCATACTAGAGTTGAGGGACTTCAGAGCTGTTCCTAGGAACTGTAGGGGTAGATACATATATCCTTCTCTTAATAGCTTCTTAATTTAACTCTGTGTTAAACACACATAGGACCCATACTCCTATCTTCTTTCTTTTCCAAGATTACTCTATCTACATATTGTATTTTCTTGTAATTTTGGAAATTATTTTTATCACCACTTCACACCTTCCACTTTTCTAACACCTTGTGACACTATGCTGTGTATGCTTTAACAATGGATTTTGTGATAATGATGATGTCAGCATGTTCCTATTTTATTCATGGAGCTGTCATGGCATTCCTGACCTTGTCCGTGTTGCTACAGGAATGAGAATAAGCCCTTCTAAGTCAAGGAGAAAAGGGAAGCACAAAAAGCAAAATGACTTTCCTGTTATGGTTCAAATTTGAGGAAAATGATCAAAGAAGGAAAAATGATCATCAGACCTAGCACCTGGTCAACTCTCTTATGCTCCCACTAGAAGATGCAATATTTTTTTCCTTGCCCCAATTACAGTGTGGTAATTACTGTGAAGATGGGGTTAATTGGAGCCTTTTATTCTTGAGATAACCCCATAATCTCTAATAATCTGAGTTAATACTTTGGTGTTTCATAGGCCTTTTAATTATCTTTACTCAGTCTTCATCTGTTGCTTGGCCACTTGAACGAATGCAAAGAGAAGAAACCAAGTGTATTAGTTTTCTATTGTGTAACATCTTATCATAAATCTAGTGGCTTAAAACATCCAGTTATTAGCTCATTTCTATAGGTTGAAAGTCTGGCTCAGTATGGCTGTGTTCTGGCCATAGGGTCCCATAAAGTTGGTTTCAAGATGTTGGTTGTTGGTTTCAAGACCGCTATGTTCTAATATGGAGTCTGAAGTCCTCTTCCAAGCTCATTTTAATTATTGGCAGAAGTCAGTTCCTTGTAGTTATAAGACTGAAATACCTGTTCCTTGATCACTATTAGAGGCCTCTCTCAGCTCCTTAAGGCTGCCTACACTCACTTGTGGCCTCCTCCATCTTCAAGCCACAATAGAATCTCTCTTGTGCTTCAAACCTCTCTGACTTCCTCTTCCTCAACCAACCAGAGAAAGCTTTCTGCTTTTAAGGGCTCATGTGATTAGATCTGGCCCACCCGGATCCTCTCCCTATATAAAGATCAATTATGCTACACAATATAACACAATCACAGTAGTGATATCTCATCACATTCACAGATTCTGGGGGGAAAGGGCATTTTTAGAATCCTGCCTACCACAGCAAATCAATAAACATATTTAAAGGGATCCAGGACCATCTTTTCCTTTGAATGAAATAATTCTCAAGAATCATTTTCTTAAAATCCATGAAGTAGCAGATTAAAAAAAATAAGCAAAATAAAAATAATTGCTTGGTGGACATAGTAATTGCAAGAATTCCATGTAGCCATAACTTGATGAATTGTGCAAAAAAAAATTATGACCAAGTGCAAATCATTGCATTCTTACATGAACATTTTGGGGAAGCTAACATCCTGATGGCATTGGATAATAAAGGATGTGATTCCCTTCTGAATATAATGACTCAGCAGAGGAAGGACAGTCAGTCAGCACTGTCCTCTGTCCTCATTGCATCAAATGACTAGAGGAGCAGGGTGACTGAATGATCATACCTGGTTGTGCCTTGGAAGGTCTCTTTCTTGAAAAATTATTTCTGACCTAACACTGTCACATGTAAAGGGATAGAGATGAAGATTTATTTTTCCAGTATTAGGAAGAACAGATTCTCATTAGTAGAAGAACTGCCAGGCACCTAGCCTAGGCAGATGGACTTAATGAGAGAAAAAGCCCATGTCCCCCTTTAAGTTACTGACAGAGTAAGTGCTCTTACTTAGGCCATTTCTTCCTTGCCACATTGACATTCTGGCCATTCTGGCATTCTGGCCATTCTGGCCACTTGGATGTCCTTGAATATATGACCTTTATTGGAGTACATTATAGTTTTTACAAAATGATTCTTATGAAACCCAAGTTCCCATTTTTATTAAAATGTTCCTATGTCTTGGGCTGCCTGGAAGGGGAGCTACTGTTTTTTTTCCTACATCTTTTAGTTCCTATTCAGAGCCAGACTGAATAATTTACCAGTCATGAATATGTATCATTTGGCCTGGGCCCTCCTAACTCAGGCACCAGTGGAGCTATTAGGCATATGCTGGGTCCTCAAAGCCAAATGGACCAGAAAGAACATTTTCAACAGGCTTCAGTGATCATTTCAGTGGTCCTTTCAAACAGCCAGTTCTGGAGATTCACACCCAATCCCCTAGTTTTTGTTTGAGTGGTCCAGATCCACATGTGAATGTTTCCCCAATTCACTGGATAATGTTCTAATCTTCTCTTGATTAAAAAGACAAAATAAGGGCCTAATATGGCATCCTAAGTAATGTTATCAATAAACAGTACTTCCTAAAGGATGGCCATACACTACACATCACTCTAATAGCTTTATATAGGTTAACCTCAGTGCTCTCCACAGCACTGAGGCAGGCAATATCATGATCACCATTATATAGATGAGGTATCAGAGGCATGTAAATATAACCAACATCCTATGGCTTGAACCCAGATATCTTGGCTTCAGAGTCTATGTTCTGAACCACTAAATTGTGGGATGGTGTTTCACTTCTGATAATATATGCACAATAGGAATCCTACAATATAGAATATTGCACTTAAAAAATAACCATTTTGAAATCACCACAGAGAACTTCTAAAAAGGCAAAAATTATTACCCCTGAAAAACCTCATTAGAATGATTTATGAAAATTATGTAGAATTCAACGTATAGTACTCAGGTAAGAGAGTTCAAATAAAAAATTGAATTAAATAAACTTTTTAAGGGATCCCTGGGTGGCGCAGCGGTTTGGCGCCTGCCTTTGGCCCAGGGCGCGATCCTGGAGACCCAGGATCGAATCCCATGTCGGGCTCCCAGTGCATGGAGCCTGCTTCTCCCTCTGCCTGTGTCTCTGCCTCTCTCTCTCTCTCTGTGACTATCATAAGTAAATAAATAAAAATTTTTAAAAATAAAAAAATAAAAAATAAATAAATTTTTTAAAAAATTGTGCTTGAGTGGTAACCTAACAGGTAAAAACTTGGCGCAAGCACTTCACAAAAGGAGAGAACTCAGTGGCCATTAAATTTGTGAAAAGGTGCTCATCATCATTTGATTAGGGGTGTGCAAGTTAAAACCACAATGAGCTACCACCAAATACCATCTGAATGGTCAGAATTAAAAAGCCTGACATTGTCAACAGATGTGTGGAGCCACTGGAACCCTCCTCACACATTGCTAGGGAAGTGTAAATTGTTTGAACCACTTGGGAAAACTGTCACTCCATACTGGAGCCAAGTATATTCAGACACTGCAGCCCAGCAACTCCACTCATAGATATATATTTAAGATAAATGAGAGCATATGTTTGTCCAGAGTTGTGTCAAATGTTCACAGCAGGTTTAACACATAATAGACTAAGACTACAACCTGGAAGTTACACCCATCGATAGAATGGTCAACAAAAAGGAACAAGTTAGGGCACCTGGGTGGCTCAGCGGTTGAGCATCTGCCTTCAGCTCAGGGCATGATCCTGGAGTTCTGGGATCGAGTTCCACATCGGGCTCCTCTCAGGGAGCCTGCTTCTCCCTCTGCCTATGTCTGCCTCTGTCTCTCATGCATAAATAAATAAAATCTTTTTTTTTAAAAAAAAGGAAGAAGTTATAGCTACACATATCCAGTTCTGTGAGAAAAGCCAGTCATAAAAAAATACGTGGTATATAAAATTCCATTTATATGAAATACAAGAAGAAACAAAACTAATCACTGGTTAATTATGCCAGAAGAGTGGTTTCCTCTGGGGCAGAGGAGTTGATTATGAAGGAGAAATCAACTTTCTGGGAGTACTGGAAATATTCTACATCTTGATCTGAGATGTATGTACAGGTAAAGATTTGGGGAGTTGTACTCTTAACATTAGGGCATTTTCTGCCTTTTAATGTGTGTATTTTTTTACTTTAATGAAAAGAAAAGATTTGTGCCTGGGAAATTTTTTCCTGTGATTGAAAAGAACATGTTAGCTCTTTTTCCTTTCTTTTTTGTTTACATGACATTTCCTTTATGGTGCAAGCAATATATCTTTTGATTATTTCTTAAATGATGAGTTTACCATATAATTCGAGGCATCTTCCAAACAAAAATAATAATAAGAGCAAATATAGTGAACAAACAGGGAGCTATTTAAATAGGATTAAACTCTCAAGTTTAGACAGATTTCAGTTCTTTTTGTGGGGGTTTCAGGCATTTATTAAGAATTTAGAATCTTACAAAGACAACATAGGTCAGAATTGCTAATGAACATGCAGCATTTGAGGAGTAGGAAGCAGAGGGGCATGGGGCCCAGGCCTGGAGAGCCAGCTTTAGCAGTTGTCCCTGGGGTTCCCATATAGAACCTGAAGCTGAAACAGAAAAGTCATTGAATAGAGATAACCATAAATAATTGCAAGACAGGAGGGAATTTCTCCTAAGAGTGTTAAACCACCTAATTTAACTAATTAAGTGTTGAAGATTTCCTTCCTTCTAATGTGGGTTTTTTTTCCAATGGAAAATTCCTAATATTCCTTTAGTTATTCACTCACTAAATATATCACTCACTCACCTGTTTCATACCAAGCTCTGTGTTATGCTGGCTACACAATGAGTCTCTGCCTTCACAAGGCATATGTTGTATTTCTGTATGTGTACAGTGTCCTATTTCTCAGCATCAGGGATGTGATTCCCATTAAGAGTCACCTGGGAAAGAAAATTGGGTGACTTCCTAAGAAAGACCAGCAAGACTTTGAAGGAGAAGAGAAGAGGAACTACCTTTTATGGAATACACCGTGCAAGACTTTACTTGATGAATGTGTCATGTAGGACCCCACAGCAGCCTTAAGAGGTAGCTATAATAACTGGCTTGGCCAAAGGCACTTACAGCTGATAAGGGATTCAGGTCCAAGGGATATGAACCCTGGATGTTTCATGCTGTAGGAAGCTGCCTCGCTTCCACCTTCCTTGGCAAACCTTCCTTTTCACAGTCCTCAAAACATAAAAGAAAGGACCTCTTAAGTAGCTTTGGTATGCTTTTACCTACATACTCAAAGTGCCAATTCAATAACCCCTTTCCATTTGAGACACCAAGTGCCAGAGTTCAAGAATATTGGATTAGTGTTTAGGAGACATGTAACTGAGATCCTACCCCTTCTCTAGTAAAATATTCAGTGCTTATCCCTCTGTTATCCATAAAGGCAATAATAATATCTGCCCTACTTACATCCAAGACTGTTTTGATAATTAAATAACAGAAAAGAGAGTTGAAAACTAAATATTATGTAAAAATAAGATATTATTAATAGTTTATCCTCCCAAACTAGCATAGATATTGTGTATTCTTATTTCACTGTTTTAAAGGTTTTTTTCTTTGTTTTCTTGTATGGTTTTTATTTTTAAGGCTCTTGTTTTCAAAGCTACATAGAATTGACATTCATGTTCTTCAATATATGTATCATTATATATGTACCCCTTATATGAAACCCTTGGGAACATTTAAGCACTGTAATTCAGAGTTTTTCAGATTTTATTAAGGTAATACTGTAACATGTACAATTTATTACATATTACTCCTACTGGGGCTTGGGGAAGACCCTGTAATCAAACACATTAATATTTCTTTGGCAAACAGTATGAATATTCACACTAAATGGGATATGTAGAATGTATAATTAGCCTCCCATCAGTTCAGGACAGGTTTGCTGCCAAATGAGCTATGGAAAACCTTTTGGTTTTCAGAGCTTTGGGGATCTCATAAGTATGGATAAGGGATTTTGGACTAGTACATCTTCAGAAGTGCTAAATATTTACGTCTTATATTAAGGCTGCTTCTCCTCCCCACCCCCACCTCAATCTTAGATGTTTTATGAACATTTCCTTTATCAGGTAGGAGCTACCTTGTCCTCCCCACCATTATCCACCCTGGGAGAAACTCCTTCTCTTCCTCCTCCTCCTCTTCCCCCCACAGGGGAGGATCTCTGGGCAGTCATGTACATACATATATCTGTTCCCTTGATGGCTACTGATTTGTCCAGAGTGAACAAGCAAACTAAGCTAGGCTAATCGGAGTCCTTTCCTGCCCCCAACAGCCTATCACAGCTGGTGGAAATAGAGGTGAACTCCTGTCCCAGAGCAGACAATCCTTTCCTCTGGGAATTTGGAATTGGGCCAGAAAGAGAGCAGTCCCTGTTCAGGTACCTAGCATACAACATGAACATTCTGGCACTGTTGATAGCCAGGTTTTCTACCCTGTATGGATAAGAGACAAGTGAGAGAGAGAATAGAAGAAACTAGGTCTCTTATTTAGAGATAGAGAAAGAGGATTCCCCTTATTCTTTCCATCTCTCTAGTCCAGTTTGGATGCCTAGGCACATATTAGAATCTGTAAGACATTTCAGTTGCTTTACAATAGATATAACTTTTTAAAGTAAACTTCTAAAAGTTTAGAATAATTATAGATTTATAGAAAGTTGCAAAGATAGCACAGAGTTTCCATATAACCTACACCCAGTTTTCCCTCATGTTAACATTTTACTTTGGTCTGGTATATTTGTTGTACCTAATGAACCAATGTTGATACCTTAGATTTTACCTAATTTTTATTGTTGCTCAAGGATCCCATCCAGGATACCATATTATATTTTGTTTTTGTCTCTCCATAGTTTCCTTTTGGCTGTGACAATTTCTCAGACTTCTTTTGTTTTTGATGACCTTGACAGTTTTGGGGAGTACTCATTAGGCATTTTGTAGAATGCCTCTCAACTGGCACTGTCTGTTGTTTTTCTTGTGATTAGACCATGGTTATGGGTTTTGGAGAAGAAGACCACAGAGGTAAAGTTCCCTTCTCACCATATTGGATCAAGGTTACATGCTATCAACGTGACCTGTCACTGTGGATGTTGATTTTGATCATCGGCTAAGTTAGGGTTTGTCAGGTTTCTCTACTGTGAAGTTATTTTTTTCCCCTCCTTTCCGTACTGTCCTTTTTGAAAGAAGTCACTATATATTACCCTACACTTAAGAAGTGGGGAATTATACTCTGTCTCCTTTGTCTACATAATAATATCTACATAAATTATTTGGAATCATTCTACATGGGAGATTTGTCTACTGTCCCCCAACTATTTGTATTCATTTATTTATATCAGCATATACTCATGGATATTTACTTTAATATGAGTTATAATCCAGTACTACCTTATTTTGTTTAAATTGTTCCAGCTTTGGCCACTGGAAACTCATGCATTCAGCTCCTGTGTCCTTTTGACATACCTCTGTCATTATATGTATGTATGAGTGTGTCCCAGTTTCAGTATGGCCAGGGAATACTAGGAGCAGTGATTCCACCTGGCCACAAGGCTCAAGGCTTGTATTGCTCTCAATACAAACTGCAGTGTATTCAATCCCCATGATTTGGGGTTGGGAGACATACTCAAAACTCCTCCTTAGGACTTGTTTCCAGTTGAGATAACATGAGACTCACATCTCACATGACCTAAATAATTTCACATAAAGAACAAATTAACTCTTCTCTGGGGGCCTTCAAAGACAGTGACAGAAATTGTCTTGCATTCTCATATTTTGATGTGTACATTATATCCTTATTATATAATCCATTTTCTCCTGGATAGTGACACAGATTTTGGCCCTCATATTTCTCTTGTTTGCTTCTTTGGTGACATTTACTAACAAGAGAATGTTCCTACTCATAAGCTACCACCTACATAGTCTCACAGACACACAGGTGGTATATAAACAGATCCTGCTGATGGATGGTTTCACCACTGGCTCCTAGGAAATCTTCACTAACTGGTTCTGGGCCTCCTCTTCTCTCAGCTCCACGTGTGTAGTCAGAGTCCAGTTTCACTATCTTCATTTTCTCAGTGGACACAATAAAGCCGATTTATAATTCTGCACTTATTTACTCTCATTGCACAAAGGCAGCCACAGAAGCTTCGTCTAAATGCTAACTGCTTGGTGTTTTTCTTTAAAGAACTCAAAAACTATGTCTTTGTTGAACACTATGCATTTTACAAAATGATTTCTAAGGAGATACTAGCAGTTGCAGGAGGATTTGAGAATCTTTATCAGCTTTCCTGTCTTCTCAGGTTAAACTTGCCATAGGCAATTTTGTCTGCTGATGCATAATTAATAGAACACATTAGATTCTTACTCATTTCCTAAGTTTTATTACTCATTTTAATACTACACTGACTTGATTTTAACCCATTTAAATTATTTATTCCATATTTCATGGAAAAATGTATTCAAACATAAAGATTAATTCACTTAATTAACCTTTTGATTAAAAAATAAAACCCCGGTGCTTATCTATATGGATTTTCCCCTTGAAATAGACTGTAGAGAATTGCAACTTAGAAGCTGTAGTTCAAGTGGCTACTAATTACGGTCAAATCTACATGGAAGAGGAATTAAAGAAATTAACCTATGCACACTTGCGTGATTTCTTACCAAAACTGTTGTTGAAAAATAAAGGTGCTACTGTTGTAACGAGTGAACATTTCTACTCCCCATGAGTCAGCTAGTCTTTAAACTGTTTCTGTGGGACCTCAGAGTCTAGTTAGTAAACCCAAACCGTTTGGGCTGAAGTGTATGGTTTCATTTATTAATCCCACAAATTTCTTTCCTCTGCTGCTGGGTCTCATCTCTGGCTAGAAACAGTGTAGATTCAAAGATGAGCAATATATAATCATTGGCCTAAAGGTGAAGATTGTCTAGCAGAGGAATAAAGAGATGTGCAAAAATAACCATGATGTAAGGCAGAATGAGATAGAGGATCAAGGAGAGAAGCTTAACCAGTCTAGAGGAGGAAGAAATTTCTCTTGGGGGCCGGGGGTGGGGGTTGCAAAGGCCTTACCTTTCCTCATTTTTCTACCTCACACCTGAATTTAATCAACATTCCAGCTAAATAGGACGACTTCTCCCCCAAAATCTTTTTTTTTTCCCCAAAATCTTTAGTGCTTACTCATATCTGGTATTTATTTCAGGTCTTCTCCTGTCATTTCTGCTTGTTCTAATTCTATCTAATCTTAATACATCAAGTCAAATATTGCTGCCTCCATTAAATTATTCACTGTTTTTACAAACCTGATATTAAGATATGTATCTCCCTTCTTTGGAATACCATAGCAGTTGCTTCTGGTCATCTTTGTAATACATATGTACTTCTCTGCTTCTTCCTATTAGGTCAGGGGTTTTATTCGAACATAGCCACACTCGTTTGTCTATACATGGTCTGTGGCTGCCTTTGTGCTACATCTGCAGAGTCTAGTGACAGAGACCTTATGGCCCAAAACACCTAAAATCTTTACTCTCTGGCCCTTTGCAGACAATATTTGCTGACTCTTGTACTAGATCATAAATTCCTTAAGGGCAGGGACTATCTTACCATCTCTTTGACCTACTTAATGCCTAACATAGCAGGTGTACCTTGAATATTTATTGAATCACATCAAACCTAAATGAAGTAAATAACTGTGATTTAGTGGCTGCATCCACAGGGGCAAGCAGGGATCATTAAGAGAAATTGACTTGTGAAGAGGAGTTGCTGAATGGGAGGTAAGGTCTCCTCTTCCCAAAGCAGTCCAGAGTGTGTTATAAAAAAAATAGAGTTAAAAATTATCAGTCAACTGTAAGCCTAAATATGTTGGAACGTATCACTTTGAAGCAAATTTTTGGATGAAACATTTTGTAGAGCAAAACCAATTTTCCCATTAAGATATTAATATTCATGCCCATACATCCTAATTATTAATTTCTTTATAAAACATTTGTTCTTGGTCTCAGAGTTCATAGATTATGTATTAATAAATGCAGCCATCATTGATTAGAACAACTGTACTCAGCATTACAAGCTAATGCTAATTCTGATAATTATTTAATTATCAGAATTCTCACATTCAATTTATTTACAACATATGTCAAATTTTAAAAATAAATCAAGGATTCAAAACCATCACAGTGACTTCCACTTAAGGGCAAGAGGGAATAACAGGGACTAGATTTACCCTCCATCCTGAACCACTAAAAAATGTGGACACATGAAAAAAAATGGATTTCAAGGCCCTAGATATTAGGCAAAAAGGACAGTAATCCCTGAAAGATGGAAAACAGATGCAGTCAGTCCTGCTATTGCTTTGGTGTACTGTTTTGAGAGTTTTCAGGTCATGATGCAGAGAGGATGAACAAACTCTCAAAACCAAAGAGATGAAGCTGAGGCTCTGGGGAGTCCACAGAGCCTAGAGTTCAGGGTAGAGTACCAAAATAGAGAGAAATGCCAAGAGAGACAGACAGACAATGAGATTCTTGAGGTCTGAAGAAAGTTCCTCCAGGGCAGTCAGAAAAGTACTGATGATAAGTGCCTACCTGTAAGGAAAGTAACTGAGGCCAGGGAAAGATTAGCCATAATGAACTAGAGAATATCTGGTATTGGGCTGAGGATAGCACTTGTTCCCACAACCAGATTAGAAAACCTGATCATTCATAGGGCATTACACTATTATCAGCTAATTACATACCCAGTATTTGTCACTCCGGTGAGATGTGAGCTCTCTGAAGGCTGGGCACGTGTATATTTTACTTCTATATGCCCAGTGCCAAGCATAGTGGCTGGCTCTAGAAGTTCAGTACAGTAGTTCATTAAATCTAAGATGCCAGGAATGTAAAATATGCCGTTATTTTATGCACCACTGAGAAAGAAAAACATCTCTAATTAAACTCTGATTTGCCTTCAGTTTTAAGCTGCAACCCAAACTCAGAGCTGTGAAAACAGGAAAAGTGCATCTTAGCATATAGGCTATATTATGAATATTAAATAAAACTCAATGAGTAAAGACTAGTTCTATAACATATTTCCATATTTGCAAACCATATTTTCTATGGAGTCCCACAAAAAGAGAAACCCATGAATATGGTTTGAAACCAACAAGTTTATGGGGAAAGGGAAATGGTCTTCTGTATGAGCCAATTACAAAACATTCGTTCCCTTTTATAGTGATCTTTTCATTAGGATTATATAAAGCAAGAGACATTAGGTACCAATTTGTTTAATATCTTGGACCTTCAAATTCTCTCCAAAGACAGAAAGCTGTTAATTTCCCTTTCCATAAGAAAGGGTTGTTTAGCAAGTGAGGTGAGAAGGAAACAGCAGTGGGAAGTGAGAATAAGGGTGAGACTGTCCAAGGAGGAGTCGGAACTGGATGGAAAATTCATTATGATCACTCACACCGTGCACCATAATTTAAGAATATAGAAGGAATCTCTAGGTTACCGAATCCTTTGAGTCCCATCAGTCAACCCTCAAGCATATAAATTGTGATAGTCATAAAGGACATCCATTTTAAAGGCTGAAGGGATATTAGTGATTATAAAATGAAGAGAGTAGCATAGTATAAAAAGAATAGTGTAGGGTTCAATTAAGTTTGAATTCTGGCTTTGTCACCTATTTGTTGTATAACTTTGAGTTTCAATGTATTTATCTACATAAATATACAAATGGGATATCTACAAATGGGATCAATAATATCTAGCTCATAGAATCGTGGAGAGGGTTAAATAATATATGAATGAAAAGCACTCTGTAGCAAGTTTGGAACCTAGAGTCAATACATATCACCTTTTGTTATTTTTATTTGAAAAAGGAAGAGGAGGAAACTGCCTGAAGTGTATAAGCATCCTCTATTGTTTATTCATTACTGGTGCAATCTGGGTTTTTTTTAAACTTCTTTATCAAAATATTTAAAAGTACCAGGATCAAAAAGAAAATTAAAAACAAAAAGAAAAAAGAATGGCTTTATGCCAAAATGTTCTTGCAAGCTCATTTAGGGAACCTGTATTTCTTTGCTTTACCAAACAACTTTTATTCATCTTTTTAGAAACAAAATGTGCCATTTATGTCGGAAACAAAAGAGTACCAGGATCACAGCCGTACAGTTCAGTAAATCACCACAAAATACACATGCCCACATAACCACCCAGATCAAGAAATAGAACATTATTTGACCCCTGAAGCTCAATTCCTCATGGTCCCTCCCAGCCACTAATACATGTCTACTTCCCAAATCTGACGACCATAACCCTAGTTCAAACACCATAGTTTAATTTTGCCTGCCAATGTTTTTTCTGTGCTTGTTAACTTTTCTCCAACATTAGATTTGAGAGATTCATTTCTGTTAAGTGTAACCACAGTTCTTACAGTTTTGTTTCTAGTATTTCATCGTAGGAATAGGCCACAATTTATTTAACTCTTTTATTGTTGATGATCACCCAATCTGCTCTCGCTCAACCTTTTAGTTGACATTATATGATAGATAATGGCTTCTGCCTGGTGAGGCTCTTAACATAATCACACCTGTGAGCTGATGAAAGTGGTGGTTAAAATGGCCACAGCTGACCAAAGCCATAAACAGCCACTGAGTTAGAGAGTTGACTGAGGAGGAATGTGTAACGGAAGCCTCAGGAACCATTAAAAGTTCTTCACAATCTGAAAGAGGGCAATCAGGCAAGCATTGTCTCTTCACCCACATGATGAACAGATGCCAACTGCACTCAGTACCCAGTGAATACAATATGTATAGCCACAGACCAGGGATTTTAGAGTCTGGAAAATAACTCATCTCATAGTCAATAAAACCTTCCACCTGTGATTAGCATATATGGACAGCATGATGGAACTTAAAATTCTTAGTTCTTCCTTTAGGAGGATTTTAATTGACCAGTGGTTTGAATGTTGGTTCTTCACTTGTTAGAAAAATAACTGTGGACAAATCGCTTAGCTCTTTATGTTTCCATTTCCCTACCTGCTAATTGATGATGCAAAATCGTGCTTACCTCATCCGTTTGCGGTGACATAACCTAAGTAAAAGGTTTAGCACAGGGCCACGCATGTAGAAGGAACTCAATAACTGTTTACTATGAAAGATGGTGTGGCACAGTGATTAATCATTCCCAACTCAGACTCAGACTGCCCGGATTTAAGGTTTAGCTCTGTATGAACTTGAGCAAGTTATTTAACTCCCCTGTGCCTCGGTACCACCATCTACAAAATGAGGACAAGAATAATATCTAGTTTAGAGTGTTGTTGTGAAGTTCAAATGAATATATGTTCTGGTACATGTTAAACACTGAAAACATTTCCCCAGACCACAACAAAAGTCAGAGCCACAATTCTCAGCCCTGGCTACACATTAAAAATTTTTTTTAAAAATCCTGATGCCTGGACCCTACTGCCAAATAGTTTGATTTCATTTGTCTGTGGTGAAGTCTGGGAAGGCTTAAAATTTTCCTCAGCTGATTCTAATGTGCAGCAAAGTGTGAGACCCCCTGCTTTAGTGACACTTTCTTTTCAGGCCAATTAAGCTCCCACAGTAATTCTTACTCTGATCACTGAGCGTCAGGAGCTGTTGAACATGGTCTTCTTACAATATTTCAGCAATAACTACTGACGGCTTCTTCTGTGCAAGTCACATAGGTTATACAGAGTTAAACAATACCAGGTCCTCTCCACAGGGGGTTTACAATAAAGTAGGGCAAGGACAACACATGGACCCTGATCACTAAGCCACAAGTCCAAAATGCAATGATTGATATAAAGCACAAAGTATGGTAAAAGCAAGGAAAATAGGCCATTTATATTTTATGGAGATCCATGAGGGATTCCTGTAATAAGTGACATCCACTTCAAGCAGGTATTAAAAAATGAGAAGTGAATTAACCTTCATGTCATCAGTTTTCATATTCTTAATAGGATTGCTGAGGTTCTTTTCTTCTAACAACACAAAAGTTTAAGATTTTATAAGAGCCATTCATGTATAGTTTGGAAAATATTTCTATACTCCAGTTTCATTAAGGTATAGTCAGTTTTGGGAAACAACTGGAGTTGTCCCCTCTTCCTTTTATTGGGAGGGATGGAAAATGATTTGCTTTAGGTATATATAGTTTGCTTCAGATTGGAGCCCATGGCCTCTCAAATCCTAGATGCAGTCCAAAGCAATCCTGAAGTTTAAATGCACAGATAGTATTTAATGACATATTAAAATCAGGGGAAAACAGAAATCCATTTGTTTTTTGTTAGATAAAGAAAGGAAAGTCTGGTGTTTGGGCCCCTTGGCCCAGTATGGCTGTAGAGTGTTCAGATGAGGAGAGTCCTAGAGGCCTTTATCAGAAGTCAGGGGCTACACCTACATCCAAACAAACTGGAGGGGCAAGAAGGGGAAATGGACACTTGCATTGGCGCACTGAGAAACTTCCAAATTAGTTGTGACAGTGCTGAGGAAGCAAAACTTAGATTAAAAATAGCCTGTCTGCATGCTCTCTCATCATCTAAACCCTTGCTATTTTATTATTATTTCTTTGGTTAGATTCCTCTATAGAAATAGATATCAAAGAAAAAATGTACCTAACACTATTTGATACAGTCAGCCAGAGAAGTGAAACTTTAAAATAACGTAATTATGTCATAGTAACATAACATAGGCAATTAAGATTCTCCGTGGTAATGAATAGCCAGCCAGTTAAGGGAAAATGGACCCCTTGCTATGTGGGTTCCTTTTATTCTGTATCCTGGAGAAAGTTAGATGGATTTTTCACAATGACTGGACTTTAGAGATGTATGTATTTATTCATTCATCCAGTCAACAGATATTTACTGAGCATATACTATAGGCTAGGTGTTGCTTTAGGGAGCAAACTAGATAAAGATTTTTGCCTTCATGGAGTTCATAGTCAAGCTAAGGAAAACAGGCAATATACAGTAAACATAATCCATAATAGAGTTTTGTATAAGTCATAGTGTTGCTATAAGGTAATAAAGTATGGTGAGAAAACAAAAAAGAAAAAAGAAAAGTTGGGTCAAGGTATTGATGAAGGCATGCTTAAGGTGATAAAGGCCACAACAGGCTTTACTGAGGAGGTGGGATTTGCATAAAGACTTGGAAAAGGTGGGAAAGTGTATTGTGTAAATATCTTGGGGCAGAGCATTTCAGCCATTGCAAAGGCTCAGGGATGACAGCACGTGCCTGGTATTTTCAGGAAACTGCAAGGAGGCCACTGTGCCTAGAGCAGTGAGTAAGGAAGTCGTGCTTAGCTGGCTGTCATCTTGGTAATTGAGATAACTGGGCCACGTGTCTCTCATCATTCAATAGGCTAGCCTGGCCTTATTCACATGGTAGTGTTTATAGGATCCCAAGAGTGGCAAGAGAAAGCTAGCTACAGTATGCAAACATTTTTGAGGTCTCTGCTTATGTCACATTTGCCATTGTCCAATAGACCAAGACAAGTAACATAGTCAAGTTGACAGTCAATGTGGGAGGGACCTATTACCCAAAGGTATGGATACAGAGAGGAGAATCTAGCCATTTTTGTAAAAAATCTGCACTGCCCCTACTTTACTGAATTATAATCTATTTTATGTATATGCCAGTCTTCTTAAGAAGTTGTTTCTTTATGTAGTACATGTTCCATAATAGTTGATTTTTCCCTCACTGTGTGGTGTTTAAAAGAACCAAAGAAATTTAGGCTATATGACCTAGATAGAGTTACCCATTTTAGTGAAATGGAAAGGGAAAGTTCAAAATAATCCCGTTTGCGGTTTCTCAATAAGTTAAAAATAGTACTGCCCTATGATCCAGTAATCACACTTCCGGGTATTTACCAAAAGAAATACAAAAACACTAATTCAGAGTAATACATGCACCCTGATGTTTATCGAAGCATTATTCACAATAGCCAAATCATGGACAGCCAAGTGTCCATCAATAGATGAATGAATAAAGAAGATGTGGTGTGTGTATGTGTGTGTGTGTATGTGTTTATATGTATATAAAACTATTATGCAGCCATAAAAGTAATGAAATTTGGCCATTTACAAAAATATGGATAGAGCTAGGACAGTATAATACTAAGTGAAATAAGTCGGAGAAAGACAAATACCATATGATCTCACTCATGTGGAATTTAAGAAACTAAACAAGTGAGCAAAGAGTAAAAAGAGACAAAGCAAGAAACAGACTCTTAATTATAGAGAACTGATGGTTACCAGAGGGGAGCTGGGTGGGGAGATGGGTGAAACAGGTGATGGGGATTAAGGAGTGCACTTGTGATGAACAATGGCTGATGCATGGAAGTATTGAATCACTATATTTTTATGCTGGAAACTAATATAACACTGTGTGTTAACTATGCTGGAATTAAAATTAAAAAATAATAATCCTGAACCTTAAAATGCTATCCCCTAAAGATTTATGAACCTGACCAGGACTTGAGCAGAAGTACAGCCTGGGTAGTTTCTCTCCACTGTCAGCTTCCCTATAAGGTCCACCAACAACATTCTTGAACTATATTGCTATTGGTGCTCCAGGTCTGTCCCAAGAGAATTCACACATTTTTATCTCTGCATATTTTTATCACACACTTACTACATCAACAACTCTTTAATTTGCTGTGTCTCAGGAAATACTGGAAGGGAAAGTTTATGAAGTCTCCCATATATGCAGACATCTGGCTAACACAAACAGGCCTGCAGATCAATTTGCCAAAGCTTGGCTTTCTTACTTTTCAACCTTTTATCCAAGAACTAAGTAAAATCCTGATTTTGCAAGACAAAAGTATTCCCATCTTCTTCCAGAAATACCAAGCTGACCTAGGAGATTCATTCCAATTAGCTGGGGACATACTTGATTCAAGGAACAATCTTTATTTTTTTAGAGTTAAAACAGACATCCAGACAAATTCTTTATACACACACACACACACACACACACACACACATATGTATATTTTTTATTGGAGTTTGATTTGCCAACATATAGTATAACACCCAGTGCTCATCCCATCAAGTGCCCCCCTCAGTGCCTGTCACCCAATCACCCTATCCCCCAAATTCTTATTTCAAAACTTCTGTAGGTAGAGCCTTACTGCTCTCATAGTTTCTCTTACACTCTTACAGTCTTTAGCTAGAAATATTCTCGTGGGGAATAGAGCAAGACCAAACATGATAAGACTATGGCCTCTTTTGCTTTAAATTCCAAGCTGTCCTGGGTTTGGCAGCTGCTTGAAATGGTCCACCTGGTCTTAGTTGACCAGATGGCCAAAAACTAAGGGGAAATTCCTTATTTAGGACATAGGGCTTCTTGGTTAATAATGACCAAAGATAATACCCCTGGATCCTTGCTTTAAGGAGATGGTTAGTGATCTGTCAGAGTCACCTGCACACCACATCATCCCAATTGTCCCCTACAACACTGGCTTTCACCTCTATAGTTTCTGGGCTACAGCTACAAATGAGGACTTGAGACACACTTAGGAGTGGCTACGAATCATTCAGCAGTAATAGCAAACAAAGTGTGAGGAAAATAATTATTTAACCCTGTTTGGCCACACTCAAAGCCTGTCTGATGTCTCACAACCTTCCATTCAATTCATCCTGATATTTTCCTGTGGGTCAGATGGACAACAATACACCCAGCCTTTAGTCTACCACTAGGGGTTTTGTGCTCCAAATAGAACATTACCAACAGAACAGCTTCTTGGAGGTTGGCAGAGATGTATATTTAAAAAACCAATTTTACAACTTCAAATGGGAAGGCACCTATGGAACAGATACCATGCTGGTATTTCATTTTCCTGTATTTAGGGAAGAGATTGAACTTTTGAAAACCAAATCAAACCAAACAAAACCAGACCAAACAAAACAAAAACCACGAAAAGCTTTGGTTGGCAGGAAAGCAGGAAATTAACTTGGAATCAATAAACATAAATTTCTTACTTAAAATGTGTTTAAAATTTTGAAGCACATTGGAAACCTGCCCAGAGTATCTTCTAGAGATACTTCTAGAGAGGTTTATTTTATGAGTGTAGCTCAAATATGAGTAGGAAGTCCTCATTGCCTAGAATGACCTTTGCCACCTCCTACTTCATTTAATCTGCTTTATAGATTCAGCTCAGGCTCCCTCCTTCAGGCCATTTTCCTAACACTACTTCTCTTCCTCTTTCTCTAGCTCTTTTCTTCTAGCTCCTTCCCTCCGCCTCCATTTCTCCCGACTTCATTTTATAGGTTAGGCATCCTTCTGGATGTCCTTATATTCTACATTGTTTAATAGTCACCATTCCAATTATCTGCCTTTGGCATACTAGGTGACAAGTCCCTGAGGGCAGGGACTATGTTTTATTTATCTCTGGTTTCCCTAGTCCCTAACACAATGGATGGCACAGAGAAAACCTTCAATAAATGTTAGATGAAAAAAATGAATGGATCAATGAATTACCAGTTAAATTACACCTGGAATGGCACTTAACCATAAGTCTTTTTAATACTGTTTATTCATTTACTAACCTACTCTTTACTGAGCCAGGTGTTGTGCTAGGTGGTGCATGTATAAACATGGACAACATCAATGGAGTCCTTGCCCTCATAGGGATTAAGTATGTTTATCTGTAAGTGTAACAATATGAGAATGGGATATTTTTGTCATCTCAGAATGTCAACTAGTCTCACTCTGAAGGAAGGCTGCACATATGCATTAAGGATACAGGACTTGCTAGAACAAAGCAAATGCTATCTAGAGACCATTGCACGTAATACCCTGTATCATTACAGAAGACTAGACATTTGAAAATAATTAATTGAAGTAATAGGATTCGTGGATATTGACAGTGCTGTGGCCTTTTCCCTATTCTCTGAAAGATAGGGAGAATATGTTTTACCCCTACCCTGGTAAAAGAAGAGACTGGCATCTCCTGCACATGTCATGTATCTGCTGAGCTACTGAAATTCCAACAGGTTCCTCATGGATCAGAGAGTAAAGGTGTTATTAGAAGAACCTGTCATGTGTCCTCAGTAGTTTGGATTTTTGTATGAAAACATGAACACCAATACTTGTTTCTTGCCTGGATAAATTCTGAAGGCAGTAGGCTAGCTGGGCTACCCAAAATGGTGGGATAAAAGCAGATGTGTTAACAGTTAAGTTGCATTTCCACTATTTAGCAAGGCAATGAATGCACGTTCTTGGTAGACCAAATAAATGGTGTGAAAGATAGATGTGAATCCTCTTGAAAACAGATCAACCAAGAGGGCTGTCTACTTGAGTGAGGAGACCCTGGAGTAAGAAGTTGCATGGGATATGTGGCTAGGAGGTGATAGATAAGAGGAGATTGTAAGACACCAGCCAGAGACTGCATTATTCATCCAGGAATCATGTAGTGTGCAGGATCCCCAGGAATTACCAAGGAACTCAAATTCAACCGCCAAGAAAGCCAGCATTTGGAGGCTTGCCGTTAGAGAAGGCAAGAGTTCGAATACAATATTGTCAGTCATGTACAAGTTTCTTCCATTTACTCTTTCACCCTCAGCCCTCAACAGTGGAGAAGCAAGCAACAGGAGTGGGGAAGAAAACTGGAAAAGCAAGAATAAAAACTGTGAAGGAACATGTGCACTTCGCTGGATATCTTCAAGCCAAAGGTTAGGCCTGGGCTGGGGGCAAAGGAGAGAAGGGACATTGAATTGGTTGTGAGATTGAAGTTTTATTTCAGGCTAGCTGATTTTTTTAAATGCGATAACGGCCTGTGATGAAGTATTTATCACCAGTACTTCAGCTGTCTGTTAAATTGTAAATCACATGTTTGTTCATTCTGGGTCTAATGGCATGGCATGTGGTAACTGAGAATCTATGGAATATTTCTGAAGTGTCCTCCAGGGACAGGAAAAATAGAAGCAACTGAGGATGTTTAATGACAGTGATTGGAGAAAAACAGAGCCATTGCTTATTCAGATGCTCTAGAGATTAACCCATTCAATAAATTGACTACCTATGAAAAACACATATGCATGTGTATACATACACACATGCTTACAATAAACTGGCTCATCTCATTAGCAGCATGATTATAACCAAATAAGGAGCCATCCAAAGAACATAGCATCTTCTACTCATAAGGCCCTTTATGAGTCTTCAAATATTACTTCCCATCCCAGGGAGCAGTCTTTTCTATTACGTTATGGACAGGGAACAAAAACAATAAAAATAACCAGAAATAACTGAGTGCCTACCATGTACAAAAAGTGGGCTAAACAATTTCTATAAGTAATATACCATCTTATCCTAGTTCAATTTTTAAAAGGAGTAGATAAGGTTATTTTCATTTTAGAGATGAAACAGGCTTAGAGAGGTTGAGTGAAAAGAAGACTTTAAGATTTAGATCCAGGCCTGCCTGTATTTCAGAATATGTATTTGTGGATATATTTTTAACTTCCCAAAGTCTACCTGAGACCTTCTGAAAAAGGGAGACACAGTCCTTTAGAGAAATTCCATTCCTCTGTAGTATATGTAATATTATTATGAAATTCTTCCATATTTTAGAACTCTAATATTTTCTATAAATCTTTTACCCATAGATTCTGTTTTAAGTCTGTTTCACATGGGAGAGCATGGCTGTTCATTAATTTCTTTATCCACTTTATTGATCATCTCGCATAAATCACATACTGTACTAGTTGCTAAAGTTAACCCGATGAACAAGACAGAATTTTTGCCTGAATGGAAGATATTGGGCATCTTCCTACAGATTGTCCCTCATTTTCCCTAATCCTCCATTTCTTTTTTTTTTTTCCACTGTAAAGAGAGTGGAAGACATAAGACACGGGGAGACATAAGCACTCATATACAAATATATTTATAATATTTGTATTATTATAATATAAATATAATATTTACAATGATCACACTTAGAAAAGCAAACAAAACCCCCTAAACATCCAAGATAGTAAGATAAATGATGATTACTATTCTAGATAGACTATTACGTCATTGCAAATAATGTTCATGATATATTTTTAGTGCTATGGAAATAGAAGATAGTATATAACTGTCTTTATAGACAGTTTTGATCCAGTTTTCTGTGTGTGGGTTTGCCTACAAATGTGTGTAGGAAATGGGACGCCTGGGTGGCTCAGTGGTTGAAGTGTCTGCCTTCGGCTTAAGGCGTGGTCCTGGAGTCCCAGGATCAAGTCCCGCATGGGGCTCCCTGCATGGAGCCTGCTTCTCCCTCTGCCTGTGTCTCTGCCTCTCTCTCTCTCTCTCTCTCTCTCTCATAAATAATAAAATATTTAAAAAATGTGTGTAGGAAAAAGGCTGGACAGAAATATACCAAAATCTTAACAGTTATTTACTGGATAGTTAATGATATTTTCTATATCTTCTATTTTTTCTGTAACAAGCATGTCTTTTAAAGGGCTAGTCTGTAAAGGGCTTAGCTACAGGCTCTGGGACAGCTGTGCAGTCAGCAGAGTGGGGCATCTGCTTGGGGACTATAGTGTTTATAAACTGAAACGAGTATGTATGTGTGTGTGTAAGTGTATGATCAATTCTTTATTTTCCATGACTCACTTCTTATCCCATTTTCCTTTCTCACTGTTATCCATATGAGTCACAATCTCCCCACAGTCAGTTGAGAGCCAACCATGCTTAATAATAACCTAAGAAAAATATACGTAGGAAGATAAACCTGCTCATGGCAAAAGGATAACCACTGTGAGTTCAGAGCCAAGTATAAAATGATTTTTGATTATACCACCTTTTGGTTTATCTCAGTTCCTGATTGCCTCTACAGACAAAGATCACTGGTCAGTGACCATTTATTTAGCAATAGTTTTGACCATTGATGTAGAATCATAATAGCTAATAAGAATGAATAACAAATTTATAAAAACTCAAGCTCCCATTTTGAAAATAAATGACTACATTTTTCATAACAATGAGAGTTTGGAAGCTATAAATGTCTTAAATTTTGACATTATCTGCTTACAATTTGTCACCAATACTTTAGCAATCTATTCAATTGTAAACTACATGTTTTGTGCATCCTGAGGTTTAATGGTGTGGCATGCAGTGATGGATCTAACTAATTACCAACAAGAAATAAGCAAATGAACCTGTTTGGGATGGGGCACACAGTGGATTCGAATTTTTATTAGGTAAAATTGATTTGTGATTATGTAGCTGAAAAGAAAGCTGTTAGTGTTTCTGATATCTGTATTTCAAAAGCAATGCAACACAAGTATTTTGTACTATTTGTTATCCTAGAAGATTTAAAAGTATCAGAATTGGATCTATTCCTTTCTCTATTAGCATACAAACCTAACATCTATCTTTGGAAGCATAGAAGTTGGAAACTTTGTATAACTATTTCCCCAGTACTCTGTCCATCTCCAGGATAGCCACACACCTCCTCCATATGTCATCTTATCTCCACACAGGAGATAATGTGGAACATGATCTAACATATCTCATGTCAAATACAGCACAACTGAACATAAGCTCAAGCCAGCAAAGATAGGGGATTATACCTCAATTATTTCCTGGAACTAGGTTTTGGAGAGACTGCTCAACCAATATGAGACAGTGTACAGTGAATACTAAATTGAACTCACACTCCTGGAAAATTGAAGCCGGCGGCTCAATGTACTCAGTGAAAAGGAAACACACAGAGGCACACTTCTGGGGTGCTGGGACATTTCACAAACAGAACATTTACCATTGCTTGCTTAAGCAGTATTTACAAATATAGAGGGCCTGCCCTTACATCAAAATAAATTATACAGCCATTGTGGATTATTATTTGAAGTGCTACGAAATGTCTCTGTGTACCTGTTATCCATCTCACGCTTCTCTGTCCATTTGCCATAGTTGTCAGAATTTTCACCATCTTGGATGGTTCCACTGTTCCTTCTCTAGGTAGCTATGTCACTTGAAAATAATGATGTGTCAGCCATTAAGGCAAATTAAGGAATAGCAAAGATTCATGTATCTGATTTGGTGCACTCTAATATTCATATTTATTTCTTATATATTCTCTTTGACATGGCTTTTCTGTATAAATTTCCAGGGGCTTAATTCAAACTTTTATTACTGTAAATGACTTCACTGAGCATATGAATCATAATAGCCTCACCAATAAATACTTGACAATACAGCATAAGTTGCATCAATCTTACTCTAATTCCTGCAAGCTTCATGGTTTGTGAACAGCATGAGGTCAAAAGCACTCAAGGGCTTCTTAGATATGATTCCTGAGCCATGTTTCTGCCTCCACTCATCCTTATTCTCTCAGCTCTGATTCCCCTCTCCCCTAATTGATCTGATTAGAAAAGACCCCCATGTCCTCAGAGCTCTAATTCTCTCAAACTCAGCTCTTCATTCTCTTATTGCATTGCACTTCCAACAGTACCACAGGATGGCAAATGTTTCTGTCTTCACAGAATTCTCCAGCCCACAAGACCTTTGACAACCACCTTTGGTTGCACTCCTCCACCCCACCCCCATCACTTATTGTCAAGTGAGGCGATTTCTTACCTTTGGCAGAGATGCCCTAGAACCTGAACTCTGGGTGGTCATAGTTAGGACGGTGGTGATGCCCAGTGCAACCCTAGCAGGGGCTGCATCCATGTTTATCCAGAAGGAGACCCAAGACAAAATGACTATCAACAGACTGGGGATGTACATCTGGATCAAATAGTATCCCATCTGGCGTTCCAGGTGAAACTTAACCTCGATGCAGGTAAACTTTCCTGAAAGCAGGGAATAATGATTTAAAATCCAATTCAAATATATCTTTCCCATTCTAGCCTCCCACTATTTAGTTTTTAAGAGTATTTCAGATGGATTTAGAAGATTGCATAAAATGCTCACCCTGCATAACCAATCCTCAACTCTTTTTCAACTCAACCAGTAATAGAATTAATAGTTGTGAGAATGCGTGATCTAAAGAGTCACTGAACTAAAGGGCGCCTGGGTGGCTGTCAGTTAAGTGTCTGACTCTTGATCTCAGCTCAGGTCTGGATCTCGGGGTTGTGAGTTCAAGCCCTACATTGAGCTCCATGCTTAAAAACTTAAAAAATAAAGAATCTTAATCTTACTTAAAAATAAAGAATCACTGGGCCAAACGTGTAGCATATTTAATTTTCTAAATCTGTGCTTGTAGTTTGGTTATTTAGACAGAGCTTCAGAATTTGCAAGACTGTCAGAAACTGACCTGTAGAAATATTCACATTTTGTGAGGTTGTAATATATAATATTGTAATATACAATATGTAACATGCAGCATATATGTATAGTATATAATATATAACATATAATATGTAACAGTTGAAAATAGTAAAGTTCACATGGGGCTCTCAAAATATTTGGATAATTGTGTATCTTTGTGCTATCCATAGTAAGAGAAAAATGTACATTTGTATATGCCATGCATATAATCTAATCATTGTAACAGTTTCCTAGCTTTCTGGGTAATTGCTTGAGGACATTTAGAATATTCCTAAAATCTGTTTAAAATGTTACATTACTTATAAAAAAAGAGTGCATTCAAAGATATTAAAACTTCTGACATACTATTATGAGACAGATGTGTCTTGCCACTTTTCTTCCTCTTTAATTGGTTTAGAGACAGAATCCCAGAAGATAATTTGGCTTAGTCTACACAAATTATGAGAGATAGGGTTGGATTCCTCTTGGTCAGGAAAAATACATCAGAATCAGGTTTTGGTCACTTCATAAGAAGCACTGTTGACTATAGGAGTAAGTGTTCATGAACATTCTATTTAGCAAAGGACCTGGAGCAGTCTCTGAATAAACCATCGTACTAGTTTGCCTCTCTATGATCAGCTTGTGTGGTATCAAAGACTGGGACATTCATAGGAAAATCCATCAACTTTATTGGGCAGGCATGATCTTCCAGGTAACAACATATGCCCACTAGTTACTACCACTTCATATTCTCCCTCTGGCCTGCGTGTCTATCAGCACTACTGGCAGTGCGTGACTTTAGAGCCAGCTGAATTCCCACCAGCTGGTTTTCATCCAAATTCTTATCACTGCAGGACTGAAGAGCACAGCAACTGAATTTCTGAGTTTACAAAGATCTATGTGGTTATTCCTCTCTTCCACTAAGTCAGAGAGTACAAACTGATCTGAGGATCCAATATCAAGAGTGGATACAGGAACAGGCCAGAATTTACACATTTCCAGCACTATATAGAAGATTTCACATACATTTCCTTGGACTCATTTGACAGCAGATGGTCAGCAAGGGAACAGCAAAAGAATCCCAAATCTTTTTCTTTCTCTCTCCATTTTGGGAGAAATTCTCTATTGTGTTCACTGACTTATTCCAGAGGGTACAGGCATCTTATCTGTATCTTATCTGTAAAGGAGGTATTGAGCCAAGGTCTGTGCCTTGTAGCTCCGTTTTCTTGGTAAAGATATAGCAGTTAAGGTGATGTGATATATACCTCACGCTGCAGATAGAGCCCACTTGGGTGTAGCAGCTGACAGTAAACTTACCAGTGTTATAGTGCTTTGTGCAATAGCCAAGTTCCTTCTCTTCTTTCAAAATAAACTGAGGCAGGGTCAGTCCTTCAGCAACTTGAACTGGACCATCGCTTAACCACTCAAATATCAGGTCATTCATTGTATACCCAACTGTAGTAAACAAATCATAGTGAAAAATTAGTGCATCTTTCCAAGAAAGCTTGAAAGTCTAGCCATGTAAAGAACAAACAAGGAAACTATCTAAAGCAGACACATAATCAATTTAAAAGCGTTTTTAGTAAAAGAGCTACAATCATCATGACAACTACATATCATTAGAACCAAAGAAATTGAAAAGAGCAAGCTATTTCTGAATGATTTTTTTCTGTGTAATGGGAGAATGGAATCTATAAAGTCCATTTTCTTCTGCCCTCTTTATTTACTAAATCTTTCTGAAGAATAAGTAAATAAACAGAAAAATCCTTTGAAGGTTGTCTTTACTTGAAAGAGCTGTGTCTGTGACTATCCAGCAAAATAATCCAATTCATGGCACCAGTCTTAGTATTTCAAATGAAAAAGCATTCTTCTTTTTTTTATTATTAAATTCATCACAGTTCTACCTAAAACACTCCAATTGCAAGCTTGGCCCCTTCTCTAGGATATATTAGCTTTGTTTTCAAAAAACTTATGTTAAAGTTCGTATGGTCAATCCTGTTATTTTACCAAGTGGGAAAGGTGTAGGCAGGTAACCTAAAAGGAAGCTGTAGAATAATACAAATCAAGAATGTTTATTTGTGCCAGTATCTTGCTCATTGGCCCCCTCATCACAATGTTTAATATGGATTAAAACATATTCTCCATTATGTAAGGTCATATTATTATATGACTCTTGAACCATGCAGAGTAAGACTGCTATCAGTTTAGTAAACAAGAGTTAGCTCTTAGTTTCCAAGCTCCTGCTAACTAAGTCATTATCTGTTAAGTGCTTCTGGATCTCTTTGCACCCCAGAAATGAAGACTGCTGTTCCTTCAGGCATCATTTCTCTCCCTTCTTTGTAATATTTGAACTCTAAAATAAGAATGAGAAGGACAAGGGATATTATGTGAGTTCTTGGCTGGCCAGTAACTTCAGCATATTTATTAAGTTTATGGATTCTTGTTTACTGCAAGAGAGTGACTCACCAAAGCTACCCAGAAATCAATGACAGAGTTAATTGGAATCTACTTTCCTCTTTCTTTGAGCCACCTTTTCTATTCAAAGCCAAAAATAAAACATGGAAAGCAAGGAATTGCAAAGAGGACCCTGTACAAGCATTGGTGTTCCACAAAGAGAATGGCCAACCCTGTCTTTTGTACTGCAACACTATATGAGTACTTGTTGGGTCTTTCTTTTTTTTGGGGGGGGGGGGTCTTTCCAACAAATGCAAGAACCTTATATCCCCATATCCTTGTAATCCTATATCCTTATCTGGCCAGCTTCTTACTGGTCACCACAATAGTAGTTATTTCCAGCCATACTGAAGTCCTGGACTGGGGCAGACAGAAGAGGCAAAGAGATGGGGAAGGAAGAAGTAAGTAATATGAGGATGAAAAAAGTAAGGAATAATTTCCACCCTTCCCATTCAAAGTTAGTGGTAAATGCTTTGCTGCTGCTTTGATTTCATTACTTCTAGGGCCTGCAAGGGCCAAGCGTATTTACTAATTGGAACTTTTTAAGTCTTGGAGGAGCCTCAGATGACAGCCACACTTGCTGTTTTACAGAGAAAGTGTTGGGTTGAGGCAGGAGAGAGTTTGAAGCAGTAGAGAAGACACAAAGAACCATTATATAAGAAAATATTTTTCTCAACTTTCTTCTCAAGAGAAGGGGCAATAGGGAAAAAAATAAATACATAAAGCCTATTGTAAATCAGAAATTCTCATTTTATCCCTGACAACTTCTTAAAACAAAGACATTTCACTATTTTGTTTATTTCTGTAGGGAGTTTCAAGGGAAATCTACAGTGATTTTAAGTGATCAGAAGGAAACCCTGTCACTGCCTCTTTTTTAATAATAGCTGACATGTCTTTTTATCTTTATTATTTTTCTAAACCAAAGAAGTTAAAAGTATTTCTTTGCCCTTGCCTCATTAAATCTCCTAACATCCCTGTAGGTCAGTTGCCTTATTATTCTCTGCACTTTACAAACAGAGAAAGTGACAGAGCAAGCCAGAAAAAAATTCATGTCTATTGCCTAAAAATCCCATTACCTTGGAGGCATCAACAACTTATGGCACGTGTCAAAGATTTCAGTGACATCAGGGTTAAGGCATAAAGGGGACAAAGTAGATAGCATTTCTCTAGCCTTTGTGGATTCACTGCCCATCTAAGGGAAATGCCTTTTCTTCCATATCATCTCTGGCCCCCTGTTCTTGCATCCTCTTTTGGCTAAGGTCTCTGAATCTTGTCCTCAAATCAATTATCCCTTCCTGCCAAAGTTCTTTTGGGGTGGTGGTCTAATGAGCATGAGATAGAAATACAATTTTCTGATGAGAGTGTGATTCATTTTAGAGATTGAATGACTAATAATCTTAATTTTCCCAGGACACATTTTCATTTCAAATAAAAGCTATTAAATCAGGTTTGCTTTTTGAGGAAGGGCGAGTTATTTGGCATTTTACTTGAAAGATTGTCTGTGTCTGAGACATGCACACTTGCTTGTCCTTCCATTAGGGCCTTGGGAGTTGCTAATAGGTAGAGAATGAGTCTTATGGGTCCTTTCTTCTTAATGACATACTAAAAGAACCAGGTCATCGGTTAAAACAAGCAGGCAGTCATTTCAGCAGTGGGGACTTACAACTCTCCAGCTGCATTGTACAAGTCTGGACATCCATTGGAAAATTCTTCAAGTCCATGGGACAGGATAAGGTCAAGGTGAGTCTTAGCAAGGAAAAAGAAATTAAAAACAGGTTTTAGATCTGCGAGGTCTGATTCTCGAGAAACAAACCAACAGTACATTTGGCATTAAACAAAGTGACACTCATTCAAATAATGAAATCTAAGCTCCACTCAGGGCAATGCTTTCTATTTTTCAAGTGAACAAGTAGTCATTGGTAAATTTTAAGAATATTATAGAATTTCATTATAACCCCTACTCTCTATTTCCCATTTCCCAGCCTCAGTGATCTCAAGTTTATTCTAGAATCAGCAAGAACACTGGGAAATAGTGTAATATGACAACAGTGGGTTCTTAGCCACACTGATGTCCAAAAGACATAAAGTTTATACTATTTTAGGGTTATACTTTGGGACATGTGGACTTTGCTTTAAGGACAATAAATGATGTGATAAGCATAATTGGTTGTGATGAGCATTGGTTCTCTTTCCATCAGATGGCCAAATCCTTACCTCTTCATTTGCTAATCCACATGGATAGGTTAATGATATATTGTAGCACTTATTCTAGAATTTTGACAAATCTAAAGCAAGTCATGCTTGAGTTGAAGAAAAACATTTAAGGATGGTAGCAAATACATAGTCTTCACCTCTCCACACCAAAGAAAGGCTACTCTGCTCCTCCTTTTCTCTTTCCTTAACGTTTCAGAACTCCAGTCAGCTCTGACCATGCCTTGTATCAGGATATTGATTGAGCTGCTATCTCTCTTCCACCACTTGGTTGTTTATTCCTCAAGGAGCTAGTGTACACCTCTTCTTCTTCAATTTTTCTATACCTCAGAAATGTGAGGAAGGAAATTGAGAATTGGCAGATCTGGGTTCCCTTCCTAGTATTGCCTAAAACACTCTCTGTCCCCTCAGCAAGACCTTAGACTTAATAAACATTCATCTCCTTATCAAATGATGGAGTAGGATAAAATGATGCTTATTTCCATTTTGCTCTAATATGAGCATCCCTGTTATTCTAAAGTTCTCTGTTCCAAATTCTGTTCATTTTCTCTCAGACATCTTTTATATGCATAGAATCCTCACCTACACTCCTCTTACTGTCATGCTTATTCTTGCTCTCCTCTCCTGGTTCCCTTCTCCTTCCTTTCTCTGCTTCATTTTATACATTCCATGCAAACCAAGACAACACAAAAAGTCGTGGCACACTTATATTAAAGGAAGAATGCTTGGGATTTGAAGTAAGATTAGGTGAAGAATCTATGCCAACTATCTTCAAATTTGTTAAACTACAAGAATGATTGGGAAAAGCAGGATACAAAACAGTGCATTATAATCTCAATTATGTAGAGATATGTTCAGTCTTGGAAATAAACACAGCACTACGTTAAAAGTAAGTATTTCAGTTTGGTGGTATAATTCATATTTTGTTTTTACTCTTTATTTTATGTTATCTGTGTTGACAAGTAGAAGTTATTTGAAGATGCCCATCTTCACGTAATTAAACATGCCTGTTTTCAAATAATAGTTGAAAGGTAAAATTATAAAATTTTGTTTTATTCAGTAATCCTTTGCTTTATTTTATTATTATTAAAATTTTGCCATAAACATCCAGTATTTCACCTTTGTTGCTAAACAAATTACCTAGCTTCTGTGGGCTGTTCTGAAAACACAAATACCATGTTTCTAAAGGAAAAAAATAGTTTTGAGTTCTAAACAACTGACTTAAAAATAGCATTTTAGACAGGAAATGTAATTTTTGTCAATTGTAGAGTTCATTTAGAGAGATATATATAAATGTGGATATAGATATTTTGTTTTTTCCACATCATGAACACTTTATTTTTGGAAAATAATATTACTGAGCATGAACTCTTTAAGGATTGAGTAAAATAATCAAAATAAAAATTTCTAATGATCAAAAACTTTTAAAAACCTGGCACTTTATTAAGGGGAAAAGACTTTAACAGGATTTGTTATTAACACAATGATGATCTATATATTCTCTCCTATTTTTAAAATGGAAATATTTTCATCAAACAAAACTATGTTCATCATACAAAAACAGGGGCATGTACATAATTTAAGTGAATCAAAACCAGAAACTCTGGAAGTTTTGAAAAGTTTACTTTTGAGAAGTTAGAAAATAATAATAGTGGAAATGAATATAGATTTTTAAAAATATGCAACATATAATTCAACTGTATTCCATTTGCTGTTGGAAATAGCCTAATCTTCATATTCTTAACCATAGGCTTGCTGAATATGATTCTTTTCTGAAGTGAACTTTTCACATTTATTTAGGAAGAAGAGGCCTCACATACAGTTATTTCTGCCTTTGTGGAAGATCTCACAATCCTGCAGAGACCCAGAATTCTTAAGGTCAATACTATGAACAGTATGGAAAACCCCATTGAGAGAAATTCCCAACAAGCATGAATCTATCTCCGAATTTTGTCTCATCTGAGAATTCAACCAGTATTTTCCTTCATCCTCATTTGTTTTTCTAATTTCCTTCCTAGATAGGTTTTGTGTTAGAACCCAGTGGGCACCTATACAAGGAGAAAAGTTAACAGTTCCTAGTTGGCTAAATCCTGTCATTAGGTGAGCAAATGGGAAGAGACTGTAAAGACCTAACCAATTCCTTCATGGGTCACAGGGCCCATCATTTCTGGTGTCTTGTTTACCACACATCTGCAGGCCTAAAATTCAGACTTGCCCTCTACTTATGTTTTCCTTCTTTATTGGAGTACATATTAAACACAGTAAAAACACACAAATCTTAAGTTACAGCATAATGACTTTTTACGTCTTTATCCACCCATCTAAAAATCGCCCAAATCCAGATTTAGAATATATCCATCACTCCAGAACTTCCCTTGTGCTCTCTTTCCTGGCAAGAGCCTTCAAAAGGAACTACTACTGCACTGCTTTTATTTTTAAGCTATTTTTTATTTTTAAAAATGTGAGTTGGGCGGGGGGGGGGGTTAGCTTGGTATTATTTTGCTTATCTCTACTGAGATGTAGAAATTGCACCAGAGAAAACTGACACAACATTATACGAAAACATGAACAGGTTTTATCTCCTCTATTCTGGCTTTCCATCTATTTTTGGTGGGTCTTACAGAATTAAATATTTTAATTGAAACTCAGACTTTTTGCTGGCAGATACCACCTAAAGCATATCAGATATGCTCTCCTCTTCGCCATGATCTAAAATATGAAGGCCATTGCACCTGAAGGCGCTGAGCTGAGGCCACCCATGTTCCATTTGATTTTTGTTAAAAAACTCATTTCCTGAAGCATTATTACACATTCCCCCACTGTCACTGCACTTAATATACATGTATTCAGGGTACCCCTGCTCCTGTTTGCACTAGGTAAAGAATATAGTTGCCTTATAGGGGCCTGTGAGTAAGAAGGCTGAGCAACCATTTCTATCTTAAAGGCAAAAAAAATAAAGCACAGGAAGTTAGTCTCCCAAAATCTCATTTCCCTTCCTTATTATTCTCCCGTTCAGTTCACCTTGCCCATAGAACTGGCTCTTGGATTTATATCTTACTGGAAGTTTAAATGATTAATAGATGTAGACATTGTAAACTGTTTCAGTTACCT
Organism: Canis lupus baileyi; assembly: GCF_048164855.1. Lineage (NCBI taxonomy): Eukaryota > Metazoa > Chordata > Mammalia > Carnivora > Canidae > Canis > Canis lupus. The sequence continues at coordinate 114,273,100 of NC_132876.1, forward strand.
TTATAGATATTTCTCCCCTATTACAGTGCAAGATCCAAAAGGTCTGGGACTCTCGTTTTTACTATCTAAAACAGTACCTGGCACAGAGTCGATATTCAGTAAATATTTGTTGAACAAATGAATGAATCAGCATCCTAGAGCTCCATGGGAGAATTTCAGGCTTTTGTTCTGCGGAAATGGGAAAGGACTAAGGATTTAGAAGAGAGGAACCTGGTCATCTGAGCCCAGAGGATATTGCCAAATTACAAGACAGGCAAAGGAAGCCAGCAAAGTTTGTTTGCCCCTTCTGTAAATTGTTTGCAGATTCTTACTAGAAATGCAACAAATGAAGCTGAAGGAACGTCAGGAAGCCCAGTCCACCTGTCCTTGAGCCTTGGACAGACTGCTGGGTCCACAGCCAGGACTCTCCTCACATCGCTAGAGAGATGCAAATTAATCATTTAACTTTCCATTGTGGTGGACAGAAAGCTCCTTGACTCAGGAAGCTACTACTGGTTCATAAGGAACTCAGTGTTAGAAGTTAGTTCGTTCCCAGTGAAAGATTCTGAAGGAGAAAAAAGCCATTTGAAGAGAAAATGAATTTTCAGGTAGAAATAAAAATTTTAATGAGTGATCTACTTGCCTGAAGCAAAGATTGCCATTGCCAGTGTGCTTTTTTGGGAGAGTTGATTCTAATGGTTACAGTAAGTAGTCTGTCTTTCTTGAAGAGGAAGGACTAAGGGATGCTTTTGTGTTTTTCAGGAGCAGCAAGAGAGTCTCTGGTATATTACCATTATTCCTCTGTTAGGGACCACATTTAGCACACTCTATGTAACACACTGCAAAACTCAGTTGAGGGGACGGGACCTATGGTGAAGTTATTTTTTTTTTTAGCATTAAAATACTTAATGAGGAAAAATAAAAATTTAAGTGATGACAATGATAGTGTTAACAATCATAATTCTCTGAGCACCTGCTGTAGGTCAAGCATTCTTAGTATTTTACAGTCATGGAATACCATCACACAAGGCAGTGTTCTCTTTGTTTTTGAGATCAGTACTTTGAAGCTCAGATGTTAAGCCATTTTTCCAAAGTCACAAAACCATTAAGTGACCAAAGTTAGATTTGAACCCAACTTCAATTGATGTCAGATCCATTTATTATTTTCCACTCTACTACATTTTCTCCTTAGAAAAAAAAATCTTACTAGTTTATCATCCTCTTTTGTCTACAAAGTGAGCAGATTGGGTTGTAGACACCTCAGTTGCCTTATACCTGCTCAGGGCTATCCCTTTCATTTTTCTTCAGGAATTCAGACTTTTCATGATCTGTTCTTTTTAATTTTTTTAATTTTTTAAAAGATTTTTAAAATCTATTTATTCATGAGAGGCACACACACACACAAAGAGGCAGAGACACAGGCAGAGGAAGAAGCAGGCCCCATGCAGGGAGCCCAATGTGGGATTTGATCCTGGGGACTCCAGGATCACACCTTGGGTCAAAGGCAGGTGCTAAACTGCTGAGCCACCCAGGGATCCCATGATCTGTTCTTTTAAAAAGTCCTCTAGGGGATCCCTGGGTGGCTCAGTGGTTTAGCGCCTGCCTTCAGCCCAGGGCATGATCCTGGAGTCCCGGGATCGAGTCCCATGTCAGGCTCCTTGCATGGAGCCTGCTTCTCCCTCTGCCTGTATCTCTGCCTCTCCTTCTCTCTCTCTGTGTCTATCATGAATAAATAAAATCTTAAAAAAAAAGAAAATCTAAGAAAAAAAATAAAAAAAATAAAAAGTCCTCTAGCCTCTCCTGGTAGCTTCACAGAGTAGAAGTGCCATTGACTGGGAATCCAGGGACCTACATGGTAGACCCAGCTTACGCATAAAGAACTATTTGACCTTGACTAAATCTCTGGCCTCTTTCACCATCCACAACCCTATCCTGTTCAAAATTCTTATGATTCTAAACTGTAAGTGAAGGTGACCAGCTCAAAGGATTTCTTCTTATAGGTGAATTTGCACTCTTGAGTATAATGAAAAGTTTAAATGCAAGTAATAATCATTCTTAAAATAGGAACTTTTTGGCTATCTGGTTATATAGGTGACATATTTATTGCCCCCATTGGGCTTTGTCATCCAACATCCTAGAACACAATCCATTCTTTTCCCCAAGAACATAAGGATAGCCTTATGATACAATGTAGATTTGTTGAATCTCTCCTCTCAGTTGTACTTTGAAATTTCAGAACCATGTGACTTTCTAATTCCAGGGAGATTTTTAAAATATTTTATTTATTTATTCATCACACACACACACACACACACACACACACACACACACACAGAGGCAGAGACACAGGTAGAGAGAGAAGCAGGCTCCATGCAGGGAGCCTGACATGGGACTCGATCCCGGGACTCCAGGATCAGGCCCTGGGCTAGAGGTGGTGCTAAACTGCTGAGCCACCTGGGCTGCCCTGCCAGGGAGGTTTGACAGAATTAATCAAGTATCAGTCAAGAGTGTCATCTGAAGCCACCTAGACCTTAAGTGAAAGTAGCCTGGGGGCAAGTTAGAAGTCAAGTTAAGAGTACATCATTAATACAACCCACAGATGGGGAGAGGGGAAGGAAGAGTTAGGGAATCAGTAGATAAAAAGACACTGGTTGTCTCATCAAGATACTCTTTATCATTGTGGGTTTTAAATTCTGATGGGCATAAGTGTCATCTGAAGGGCATCTAAATGTAGGTTCTCAGGCCCTCTTGATAAGTAGCCCAGGTAATACTGATCCTAGTGTCCTGGAGCACATTTTAAGGAGCACTCCTTCAGTATGTCTCAATGGATGACTTAATTAATTACTGTCAACATTATAGATTAAAAGGAGAAAATTTTAAAAGGGAAATAGAAAGATTGATAAAGAAGTCTGCAATTTTCAGTAATGTTAGCACTGTCTTTGGAAAATATTATTTTCTCCTTAAAACCAGGGTAGGACAGTTAGGCCCAAGTAGGGTTCTACGTGATTGTACCAAGGGTTGTGAGAAGAGGTGTTAATCATGATCTTCAGTCATAATAGAGAGGCATGCTGGTAAAGTCATGGCAATGAAACCAAGATTAGTCCACTAGCAACCAAGAATATGGTGGGTGTGGGGGTGCCTGGGTGGGTCAGATGGTTAAGTGTCCAACTCTTGATTTCAGCTCAGGTCATGATCTCAGGGTCATGGGCTTGAGCACCATGTTGGGCTCTATGTTCCATGGGGAGTCTGCTTGATATTCTCTTTCTCCTCCTTCTCCCTCTGCCCCTCTCCATTTCTCTCTCTTTCTCTCTCTCTCAAATAAATAAATAAATCTTTTTTAAAAAAATGGTGGGTGTGGCCAGGAGATTGGGATAGCTTCTAAGAAAGGTAAGAGGACAGCTTCCAGGTGCAGCAGAGAGGAAACCAAATCCATGCTTATTAAAATGTATAAATGTGCAAAGGTAGGCAATGGAACTCAAGTCAGGGCAGTGGCAGTATATCAGGTTCCTATTCCTGGTCTTTGGACTAGAAAATCAGCCATTGAGAAATTTCACAGGAAGTTGGGGAGGTAGCTGTACATGCATTGGATGGATGAACCTCAGCTATAAATTCTAAAAGGCTCATGGTACTGGTCAGGAAGGAGGACAGAGCACAGAGTAGGACCACCTCTAGGTTCTCAGTGAGAAGGAATTAGTTTTAAACAGAACTCCACCTAGGTTATAATCTAGCACATCCATTCAGCAATTTTTGACAAGTGTTTATTGGGCACTGCGCATATCAGACACTTGAAATAACAGTTTCTCTCTTGAAGGAGTCATAGTTTAATATTATTAATTTGTTATTTATGTATTATGTGATAATGTATATTAATAGATAATATATATTAATATAACATATATTAATACATATACATATTTTTTAATGGAATATAATCCAAGAGTCATGCATTTATTCTTTAAGTTCTTAAAATTGTTTCCAAATCCTCATTTAAAGGATCTTTCCAGATTATATCAATCAGACATAACTGAACTGAATTAAGTATAAGGCTTTTAATTACCTTCTTGCAGCCTAGATAAATGTTCACACTGGTTGGGTAGAAAAGATAACCTACTCTTACAGACCTAGGTGCTGAGAGGGCCCTTTGGGTGTATCAGGGAAGTTAGACTTGTAATAATCATTTGATGCAAAAAAAAATCATTTGATGCTCCTGAATCAAAACCCGAGGTACGCACAAAAGAATCTTAATCTATGAAGAACAAAAATAATTGGTCCAACTTTGGCAAGGCAGGCAAGGAATGAAATTTTTTAACTCATCTTCTGAAAGCTTTGTAATTAAATGACTGCTTTGAACTCACTCATCATATAAAGCATAGACAAGGGTCCTACTCACTCTAGCCCTGAGCTATTCACCTAATCTGTAAGCAAGAAGAGATGTGGCTGAACCTAGAAAGGCTTCCCATATAAGTAAAGATTGAAAATTCATGGTGTGTAAATTATTAGGAGTTCCAGAAAGATCCCAATGCATATCCTTGCTCAAACACCTTCCAACTCTTAGCTGCTACATATAATTAACTAACAGACATTTAGCTAAAGGCTCCCATGACTATTAAGATGCAAATCTAGGGAAAGAATAGTGTTTTAAGTACTGTTAGTCATTTCCTCCTTTGTGTATATGAGTTGATGGATTCTCAGATTCCCTACCAATATCCTCAAGAGCACACTTTGATACTGAGAGTATTAAACGGAAGGATGAAGCTGGATGGAAAACATGGCTCAGAACAGTGTGGCTAGGGGACCAGAAATAAATCATTTTTTCAATATTGTCTAGGGCTGAACCTAAACCCCACATCGGATCTAAGCTGTATGGTTAGACTCTATCCTTTTAGTTAATTTCAAGGAACTATAAGACCTGTTTTTCACTGTTGACCTTGGTATTTGGAGGAGATGAATCACATCACTGCTGGTCCATTGGCTGTTCTCCTCTCCCTTGACTAAAATGCCAGTGACTGACTAGGAAGGTCCATGTTTACCAAACATTATAAAGGCATCACAGAAAATACCCATATGCATTGAGCAATACTAGCTGGGAAGGACAAAAATACAATATCTGTTCCCATCTGTGCCTGGTCCCTTCAGAAAAATGTGCACACATATGGTTGGCCCATGTTAATTAAGTCCAAATATGGATTGGATTCAACTTGGAGAGCAACTGATAAATCTGTGGCTAAAACTTTTCCAAATGCTTTGATATTTCCTGAACAAAAATGTTTTGAAGGTGTTGAATAGGAGAGGGCTAAATTGGACACCACCAAAAAGATCTCAAAGTACCAAAGACTCTACTAATACTGTGCACATTTTACATTTTAAATTTTAAAGTCATTTCATATCTAGTATTTATTTATGCACCCAAATATTCATGAAGATAAAATATTATTAAGTCTGTACATTAGAATAATGAGAGCTGACTTGTCCATGGTCACTATATAGCAATTTTTTAGCCATTATGTATCTAAAAGCACTATATAATAATTTTCTTAACATTTTGTTTGGGATTATCTTACTTTTGGTAAGAAAAATGGAACAAATGCTTTTGAACTGCAAATATGGTTGTAAGATAACCAAAGTAACTTTGTACCTGCTAACAGCAGAGAGAAAAGTTCTGTTTGTTAGTATTTTACTTCATTAAGACTTCTATTGTGGTAAGTGGTGGAGAGTACTGGCCACTGTTTCTGGTGGCAAAGGCTGGAGTTAGAATGGAGCCCTGGTCAGGTGGTAGGATGCTCCATTTGAAATCAAGCATAATTCCTCAGTTTACTCTTTTTTTCCTCTTTTTTTTTCTCAGTTTACTCTTAACAAGCAGCTAAATAGGAGATCTGAGCTATTATCTGAAAGAAGATGCAACTATAACTTCTATTGTGAGCTGAATGCCTCCCAAAGGGAGGAAACTCAAGGCAAGGAGGATATCCATCTACTTGAAACTAGGTATGAAAGGTGAGTGGAGCCTGAGTGTAACAGGTACTGAATAAGGAAATGTCCATGTGTATAAGTTAGGAAGCCTAGAGAGAACTATCTCCCCCCTTTACTCCCTTTTATCCTACAGCCAAATCAGGGTTATTATGACATTCATTGAACATTTAGTATGAATATGGAACTCAGAGAAACTGCAGATCAAAGAAAGGCTAAATGACTTCTCATGGTCACTTAGTAAGATTGGATTTGAATCCAAGTCTTCCTAAATCTCTGAACTGACATCTTCCCTACCCCCATAGTATTCTGTCTATAATCCCCACCTCACTTATTGCTTTCTATCCTTCATCTAACTGCTCAAATTTAGCCAAATATACCCACTAAAATGAAACATCAAATAAAAGATTTGTTTTATTGTCCTTTGAAAGGAATGATCACTCAGACATGGATGGCCTTGCTCTGAGTGTGTATCATGTGTAGAACTTTACATAATTATATATGTCCTTAATTGTCTTTCAATGACTATCCAGTGATAAATGTTGTATTCTCTTCAGTACAGATGTTGGTTTGTAATTTTAAATGCCACAAGCAAGGATAGACTTGTTGGAGAGACTGCTAAGCTTTGAGGATGTACAATTATTTTTCCCATTTTAAAAATGGATTGCCTTTCCCTTGGATTATGTGTTATGAGAATGTGCTAAAGTAATTCATATGTCTCATAAGAGCCATGGGATATTATATATATTTACTTTGGGATTAATGCCATCCAGAGAGGCTTTCAAAGGCAGCACTGTGGACCAGGCAGAGGCCCATGTCAACATAAGTTGAACAGAACAGGCTCATTAGGACCTCTGAGTTTCCTTTGGCTTCCCACTGTAAGAAAATTCAGGTAATGAGTAATAGCA